>NC_092388.1:9706843-10013614 GCF_030028105.1 Mobula birostris
GGAGACCACTTTGCCAAGCACCTATGCTCTGTTCGCCAGAAAAATCAGGCTCTCCCAGAGGCCACCCATTTCAATTCTACTTCCCATCCCCACTCCAGCCTGTCAGTCCATGGCCTCCTCTACTGTCGCGATGAGGCCACACTCAGATTGGAGGACCATCACCTTATATTCTGTCTGGGTAGCCTCCAGCCTCACGGCAGGAACATCAATTTTTTGAACGTCCTCCCTCCCTTCACCATTCCCTACTCCTGTTTCTTTCTCTCACCTTATTTCCTTACCTGCCCATCAACTCCCTCTTTTGTTCCTCTCCTTTCCCTTTCTTCCATGACCTTCTGCCCTCTCCTATCAGATTCCCCTTCTCCAGCCCTTCATCTCTTTCTCTAATCAACTTCCCAGCTCTTTACTTCACCCCTCCCGTTCTCCCAGTTTCACCTATCACCTACCACTTTGTACTTCTTCCTCCCCTTCCCCACCTTCTTGTTCTAACTTCTCATCTCTCTTTTCCAGTCCTGATGAAGGGCCTCGGCCCAAAATATCGACTGTTTTGCTCTTTTCCATAGATGCTGCCTGGCCTGCTGAGTTCCTCCAGCATTCTGTGTGTAGCACAATAGAGTTGTTGTTGTGCCGACCTGTAACCTAATCTAAGATCAATCTAATTCTTCCCTCCCACATAGCCCTCCAGGTTTCTATTATCTGTGTGCTCACCCAAGATTCTCTTAATTGCCCCTAATGTATCTGCCTCTATCACCACCCCTGGTTATTAGCAACAATTGAAGTCTCATCTGAGAGGTTTGGTGCCTCCATAAATTTCAGATGATTTACTTTCATTCTTCAGTACACAAGTGTAAAGACGTATGAATTGATTGCAGAATAACAAGACGATTGTCACTCTGGATCCACGACAGCATGGAAAACACAGTAGATATATATACTTAAGATTAGCTTGTATACGTAGACTGATTGTATGACCATAAAGTGACACTTGGTGCAGGAAAGTCTGCACATCAGATGACTCTGACAGGAAGTGATAAAGTAGTGGTGGTGGGGTGGGTGAGTGGGTGGAGGTGTTGATCAGCCTGATAGCTTGGGGAAGGTAACTGTGTTTGAGTCTAGTGGTCCTGGTGTAGATGCTACGTAGCCTCTTCCCTGATGGAAGTGGGACAAACAATTCATAAACAGGGTGAGTGGGATCCTTCATGATATTGCTGGACCTTTTCTGGCACCTTTCTGTATCCTTGTCCTTGATGTTGAGTAGGCTGGTGCCAGTGATGCATTGCATAACTGATAGGAGGTCTCATTCATCCAAGCTGCCTCTGATGACACACTGTCAATGGAGGCATCCTTTTGCTCGAAAGGGGAAGATGCTAGGAGTGGAAAATCTGCAACAAGCAGAAGTGAGACTTCAAAAGCTGTCAAAAAGGGAATTAACACTGGAGTCCACATCACAGGGTCTCAGTTAACAGCTGTGAATATTGAAAATTTAAATGTGCATTTTTAACAATGTTCTATTTTCATTTAAATAGAAATTGGAAGACCACAGTCAGTACAGATCAGAAATCTCAGAGTCATAGAACACTTACAGCACAGAACCAGACCCTTTGGCCCATCTAGTCCATGCCAAACTATTAATCTGCCTAATCCTATCAACCCATACCTGGACCATAGTCTCCATACCCCTCCCATCCATGTACCTATCCAAGTTTCTCGTCAATGTTGAAATTGAACCAACGTCCACACTAGTGCTGGCAACTTGTTCCACGCTCTCACTAAGGAGAATGAAGAAATTCTCCTCTAAACGTTTCATCTTTCACCCTTTACTCATGACTTCTAGTTCTAGTCTCATCCATCCTCAGTGGAAAAAGCCTGCTTGTACTTATCCTATTTATACTCTTCAATCTTGTACAGCGCAATCAAAGCGCCTCTCAATCTTCTATGTTCTGGGTAATAAAGTCCTAACCGATTCAACCTTTCCCTATAACTCAGGTCCTCAAGTCCCGGCAACATCCTCATAAATTTTCCCTGCACTCTTTCAATCTTATTGACATCTTTCCTGTAAGTAAGTAACCAAAACTGCACACAATAATTTAAATTAGGCCTCACCAACATCTTATACAACTTCAAAATAAAATCACAACTCCTGTACTCAGTACTTTGATTTAAGAAGCCAAGAAGCTCTCTTTATGACTCGATCTACCTGTGATGCCACTTTCAAAATGTGAATCTGTATTCCCAGTTCTCTCTGTTCTGCTATACTCAATGCCCTAACTCTCACTGTGCAAGTCCGATGCTGGTTTGTCCTCCCAAATTGTAACACCTTACACATGTCTGCATTATATTCCATCTGCCAGTTTTCAGCCAATTTTCCTGACTGTTTCAGATCCTGATGCAACCTTAGATAGTCTTTCTCGCTGTCTACTACACCCCCAATCTTGGTGTCGTCTGTAAATCTCCTCCTTGCTGAAAATCAACACAGGCCTACTTCAAGGATGAATATTCAACACACTGCCCTACTCCCTCTACACCTACGTCTCTGTCTACACACAGCTCAAACACCATTTACAAACTCACTGATAACACAGCCGTTGCTGGCAGAGTCTCAGATGGTAATGAGGAGGCGCACGGGAGTGAGATAGATCAGCTGGTTCAGGGGAGTGCACTCAACGT
Organism: Mobula birostris; assembly: GCF_030028105.1. Taxonomy (NCBI): domain Eukaryota; kingdom Metazoa; phylum Chordata; class Chondrichthyes; order Myliobatiformes; family Myliobatidae; genus Mobula; species Mobula birostris. Next base: position 9,709,508 of record NC_092388.1, read on the forward strand.
CAGTAAGACGAAGGATATGATTGCGGACTTCAGCAAGGGGAGATCAGGAGAGGACACACGTCTGTCCTCTCTGAGGGGTCAGCACTGAAAAGAGTGAGCAGCTTTAAGTTCTTGTGAGTCGACATCTCTGAAGATCTAACCTGGGACCAACATATAGATGCATTCGGAAGAGGGCATGCCTTTGGCTATATTTCACTGGGAGTTCGAGGAGATTTGGTATGTCACAAAGACTCTTGCAGGTTTCTACAGAAGTTATGGTGGGGAGCATTTTGACTGTGTGCATCACAACCTGATATGGAGGCTCCATTGCACAGGATCAGTAAAATCAACAGAGGGTTGGGGACTGAAGTATCTCGATCACAAACACAACATTTCCATCAATGAGAACATCTTCAAAAGCTGTTCCTCAAGATGGCAACTTCCATCAGTGAGGACAAACCACCTTGGGCATGACCTCTCCTCATCACTACCATTGGAGAGGAGATACAGGAACCTGAAGTCCCAATGTTTTAAGAACAGCTTCTTCCCTTAAGCCATCATATTTCTAAATGGTCCATGTACACTACCTAATTATCAAAACACAAAATGCTAGAGGAACTCAGCAGGTCAGGGAGCATCCATGGAAAAGCAAACAGTCAATGTTTCGGGTCAAGACCCTTCTTCAGGACTGAGAAGGAAGTGGGCAGATGCCTGAATAAAAAGGTGGGGGGAGGGCAAAGAGGCAAGCTGGAAGCTGATAGGAAAGGTCAAGGGATGGTTAAGAAAGAATCTGATAAGAAAGGAGAGTGGACAATCGGGGAAAGGGAAGGAGGGGAGGACTCAGGGGAAATAATGGGCAAGTGAGAAGTAAAACGTCAGAGTAGGGAATAGGGAGATGGAGGGGGGTGGAATTTGTTCACCAGAAAGAGAAATCGATAAGCAAGCCATCGGGTTGTAGGGTAACCAGAGGGAATATAAGGTATTGCTCCTCTGTAACACCCTGAGAAAGGTTTCACTGCTAGGATGCAGAACTGGGCTGAGAAGTGGCAGATGGACTTCAACCTAGCTAAGTGTGAAGTGGTTCATTTTGGTAGGTCCAATTTGAAGACAGAATATAGCATAAATGGTAAGACTCTTGGTAGTGTGGAGGATCTGAGAGATCTTGGGGTCCGTGTTGATTGGACACTCAAAGTTGCTGCACAGGTTGACAATGTTGTTAAGAAGGCGTATGGTGTGTCGACATTCATCAACCGTGGGATTGAGTTCAAGAGCCATGAGGTAATGTGACATCTAAACAAGACCTTGGTCAGACCCCACTTGGAGTACTGTGTTCAGTTCTGGTCACCTCACTACAGGAAGGATGTGGATACTATAGAGACAGCGCAGAGGACATTTACAAGAATGTTGCCTAGATTGGAGAGTGTGCCTTATGAGAATAAGTTGAGTGAACTTGGCTTTTTCTCCTTGGAGCGACAGAGGATGAGAGGTGACCTGACAGAGGTGTATAAGATGATGAGGGGCTTGTGGATAGCCAGAGACTTTTTCTCAGGGCTGAAATGGCTAACACAAGGGGGTCATAGTTTTAAGGTGCTTGGAAATAGATACCGAGGGGATGAAGCTTTTCACACAGAGTGGTGGGTGTGTGGAATGTATTCCCGGCGGTGGTAGTGGAAGTGGATGCGGATAAAATAGGGTCTTTTAAGAGCCTCTTAGATAGATACATGGAGCTTACAAAAACAGAGGGCTATGCGCTAAGGAAATTCTAGACAATTTCTAGAGTAGGTTACACAGTCGGCCCAACATTGTGGGCTGAAGTGCCTGTAATGTGCTGTAAATTTCTATGTTTCTATGTTGTTTAGATGTAAAGGTCTTTCTGTAGAAGCAGTGTTTGGGTTATAGCAGAGATAACGGGTGCTTCAGAACATGAGCTGGGTCTTTTGTTCAGTAGGAGGTGAAGAGAGAAGGTACTGGATAGAACCAGTCATAGGATATGACCCGGAGGGGGACAATGATTCAATGGAGCCAGGCACTGAGATTGACTGAGGATCAGTGAATATGAATTTTGGGATGAGTTGAGCTCCAACTTGTGCACATTTGACTGTTTAATTATAATGGGCTCTTTTTGGTTTTTTTTGTCCTTTACTTTCGTCCTTTAGATTAGATTAGATTATGAAGACACGCAGTCCTCTTTTATTGTCATGCATTAAGAAATGATACAATATTTTCTCCGGAGTGATATCATAAAACACAGGACAGACCAAGACTGAAAAATCTGACAAAACCACATAATTATAACATATAGTTACAACAGTGCAACAATACCATAACTTGATGAACAAGTCTATGAGCACAGTAAAAAGTTCAAAGTCTCTCAAATGCCCCACATCTCACGCAGACGGGAGGAGGAAGAAAAATTCTCCCTGCCATGCCAAACCACAATCCGTCTCTGAGTCATCTGAAAACATTGAGCCTCCGAATCAGCTCTCCGACACCGAGTACTGAGCGCCATCTCTGTCTGAACGATTCGACCTCAATCTCGGTTGCCAACAGCAGGCGAAGCCGGGGATTTTGAGGCCTTCCCTCCGGAAGATTCCCGACTGCGCAGTAACGACAGCAGCGAACGAGCATTTCGGAAATTTCTCCAGATGTTCCTCTGTGCTTTTACGTCAGTCTCCATCAAATCAGAATTGTCCACGGCCCCTATTTAACGGATACGATACCATTTTCACCAGAGGGCTGCGCGCGCGCGGCGCACTGCTCTCTCTCCTCCCACCGAGATTCATAAAGTTAAGATTCATAAATATACTTCCTTTAAATGTATGCAGTGTGCTGTCTGCTTCTTGGCGGTGAGTTGTAACAGGGTGGCAAATTACACAGCGTCCACACAAACCGGGGATTGGGGTGGGAGAGCGTCTCAATCTCACGGGTTTGGTGGGACCGGAGTGTGTCTTCCCTAGATTTACCCAGTGGGGCTTCACCTCCGCCCTGAGAGTGGCCTCATTTCGGCACAATCTACCTCATTGTTCATTACCTGCAGACCAACCCGATTCAAAGTCTCCCAAAATAGCACAAAAGCAACAGAAAAAGGTGCAACCAGGAACTACGGTCCAATCCACGAACCGCAGAGCCAGAACTTCAGTACCATCCTCCAATAGCATCAAGGGAGAGAAAGAGAGAGACTATTCAAATGCAGGGCCCTTCCCTCAGGAGCAGCGAGTGAGAGGGAGAGAGAGACTGACACCTTCCCTCAGGAGCAGCGAGTGAGAGGGAGAGAGAGACTGACACCTTCCCTCAGGAGCAGCGAGTGAGAGGGAGAGAGAGACTGACACCTTTCTACGGCAGCAGCGAGCAAGAGGCTGGTGGGCAGCGCTGAGCACTCGCTCGCCTTCTGCACTTGCCTCGATGTTTTCAATCTTCCTCAATGCTTTAAACAGTGAGATCGGCAAGAAGTTAAGTTGATCATGGCCTCATGTCCCACCTCCAGGCCTCCTGGCCTCGAGGCCACTCGCCTCTCAGAACTTTCTCGGAGACAGCAAACCAGCAGATCGCTCAAATGGCCTGTAAACACACCATCAAACGGTACAGCACAGGCTCCAACAGTACCACAACCACATTTAAGAGAAAAACAAGACAAAAAAGAAGTGAAAGAAACAATTTTATGGACTATCTGGAGAAGGTCGCCCATGATAGCATTGTTCGCTGGCACCATCTTTTTCTGCTATTTATTTATATTATAAATTATTATAATTTTCATGCCTTCTGCTGCAAAGCAACAAACCTCACATCACACAAATCAGTGATAATAAACCCAATTTTGATTTGCTACTTATCTCAGTGAGCAGCAACACAAAGGAGTATCTGGACACAAACCCAGAGACTCTAAAGCTCCAGAATACCACTTGTTAGATTATCTGTTACAGAAACACTTTAAAATTTTGAACAATGACCAACCATCCATCACGTTAAAGATTGGCTTGCTCTTTACAGGTGCTGATTAAGTTCAAAATTCAAAGTAAATTTATTATCAAAGTAGGTATACTATACTGTATGTCACTATATACAACCCTGAGATTCATTATCATGTTATATCATCTGTCACAGAAGGACTTCAACATTTCCAACAATGCCCAACTGTCCATTATGTTAAAGATAGGCTCGCTCTTTACAGGTGCTGATTAAGTTACTCTGAATTCCTAACTCTGCTTTGTTTTGTTTTAAGAATTTCTAACATATGGAGCTTTTATTTCTGTTTGAGAAACTTACTATTTTCGTATCGGTTTTTTGTGGTCAGGTTTGTGTATTTTGAGCCAGTAGCTCTTTGGTGATAGTAATCAGATTCAGATTTATTTCAGATTCATTTATTTATTTATCACATTTGCACAAGAACTAGCAGTGAAATTTACATTAATGAGTTTGTATCAACAATCAGCACCTCCCAAGGATGAGCTGGGGGCAGCCCACAGATGTCGCCACATATTGCAGCATCAACATTACATGCCCACCAAGAGGACCACAACCTTGTCATTGGGTTTGAGGCTTGCATGCCCCAATGACCCAGACAGCTAGGCTGGCTGGAGTCAGGGCTTTATGCTTTGGCTCTTGGTAGGGTCAGATGCCAAACAGGTCAAATGGTAGAGGCCAGACCAAGAGTGGCCCACCAGTGCTCCAGGTTCAAGGGTTCAGCTCTGACTGGTAAAACAACACTGACTGGCAAAACAAAATTGTTACGGAAACAGCAATGAATAATCTTTTCACATCTGACTGTGACAGCATTCCCCAGTCTCCACCCGGGACTTGCATGTCTGAGAGTAGTGAAAACCAAGAGGAAGGACTGACATGATGAAGGAAGCCCTGAACACCACTACAGTTGTAGGATCTTCATTGCTGTTCTAAGTGCCAGGGACGTAATAGGCAGTATGTAAATGTCTTTGGAAGAACAACACAGAACAGCACTAGACAACAACAGCCAAACAAGCTCGTTTTGCCAGTCACAGATGAAAGCCTTGAAAGACCACAGGAATTTCAGGGGCAGCACTTCCAAAACACAGCCTACAAGTTAGAATGCAGTGTGCAGTTAAAATGCATTTTCCATTAAGGGGGTGAAACGAGATACCTGGGTTCTTTTGTATCAATATTTCTGATTGCGTGCAGAACCATTTGGAGAATTGCATGCTGAATTATACTGCTTTATCCCAGAAATGACCATGATTGGACACAGAAACACAATGACACGAAGAGTGATAGTGCTGTGGATAGTGCAGTGTTGTCATATAAAGGGCCATTGATAGAAAGCAGAGCTGAGCTGAGAAGTGGCAGATGCAGTTCAAACCAGAAAAGTGTGAAGTGATACACTTTGCAGGGTCAATATTGAAAACACAGTACAGGGTTAGTGGCAGGATTCTTAGCAGTGTGGACGAATAGAGGAATCTTGGGATGCATGTCCATTGATCTGTCAAAGTTGCCACGCAATTTGTTAAGGTGCTTAATAAGGCATATGTTTTGTCTGCCTTCATTAATTGGGGAGGATTGAGTTCAATATGTTGCAGCTCTATAAAACCCTGGTTAGACCACACTTGGAATACTCTGTTCTGTTCAGTTCTGGTCATCTCATTATAGGAAGAATGTGGAATCTTTAGAGAGGGTGCAAAGGAGATTTACAAGAATGCTGTTTGGATTAGAGAGCATGTCTTATGAGAATAAGTTGAGCAAGCTAGAGGTTTCCTCTTTGGAGTGAAGGAGACGAAAGGTGACTTAATAGAGGTGCATAAGATGATAAGAGGCATAGATTGATTGGACAGCCAGTGCCTTTTTTCTAGTGAGGAAATGGTTAATACAAGAGGACATAATTTTAAGGTGAATGGGTGAAGGTATGGGGGGAATGAGAGAGGTTTTTTTTTATACACAGAGAGTGATGGGTGCACGGAACGTATTGCCAGATTGGTGGAAGAGACAACTACATAACAGACAGTTAAGAGATTCTTAGATTGGCTCGTGGATGAAAGGAAATTGGGAGCTATGTGGGAAGGAAGGGTTAGATTGATCTTGGAGCATATTAAAGGATTGACACAACATCATGCTGAGGATGAGTCTGTGGTGGCCAGTGCAATCATGTTTGCTGTTGTGTGCTGGGGCAGCAGGCTGAGGGTAGCAGACACCAACAGAATCAACAAACTCATTCGTAAGGCCAGTGATGTTGTGGGGATGGAACTGGACTCTCTGATGGTGGTGTCTGAAAAGAGGATGCTGTCCAAGTTGCATGCCATCTTGGACAATGTCTCCTATCCACTACATAATGTACTGGTTGGGAACAGGAGTACATTCAGCCAGAGACTCATTCCACCGAGATGCAGCACAGAGCGTCATAGGAAGTCATTCCTGCCTGTGGCCATCAAACTTTACAACTCCTCCCTTGGAGGGTCAGACACCCTGAGCCGATAGGCTGGTCCTGGACTTATTTCCTGGAATAATTTACATATTACTATTTAACTATTTATGGTTTTATTACTATTTATTATTTATGATGTAACTGTAATGAAAACCAATTTTCCCTGGAATCAATAAAGTATGACTATGTGCCAAATGTCTGAATGGTGCTGTGCTGTTTTATGTTCTTTGAAATGAAACAGGAAAGACTGGAAAGGCTCAGTGGGGACAGGTGACATCCACGGAGAGAGAAGAATTAATGTCTTGGGTCAAAGAGGTTTGGATGAGATATCAGTCTGAAACATCATCTCTGCGTTTCTCTCCCCACACGTGCTGTCCGATCTGTTGAGAATTCTCAGCATTCTCTGGCTGTACCTTGGATTTCCAGCAGCTGCGGAAATTTCCTCGTGTATCATTGCTGCCCTATCCCTGTTTATGCAGTGAAGCAACAAACTGCAATTCCACTGGGAAAAATTACATACTCTCCCCATCATCGAGGGCGTCTTCAGGAGCCAGTGACTCAAGAAGGCAGCACCCTTCGTAAGGACCCCCACCACACAGGACATGCTCTCTCCTCTGTATTACCATCAGAGAGGAGGTACAAAAGTCTGATGACACACACTCAGTGTTTTAGGAACAGCTTCTTCCCCTCTGCCATCAGATCGTGGAACAGTCCATGAACCCATGAACACTAACTCACTAATCCTCTTTTGCACCATTTATTTTATTTATTATTGTGACATAGTGATTTTTTTGGGTGGCAGGGTGAAGAAGTGTCTCTACCAAAGGAGGTGGAAGGCACTCCTTCCCTCTGCTAGCCTGCAGGTCACCCTGCGACAAGGTGCAGTCCCTGCTCAGCCCCACCCCTTCCCCCCCACCGATCAGGGTCACGTGAAGCCATTGAAGCAGGTGGTGGATGGTTGTATGAGCTGCTGGTACATATCACAGGTCCTGGTTATGCGACCACTGACACCAGGCAGACAATCTCTGAAGAGTATTGATAATAGATGGGCTCACCTGTCTTGTAAAGACACTGCCCAGAAAAAGGCAATTGGAAACCACTTCTGCAGAAAAATTTGCCAAGAACAATCATGGCTGTGGGACCAAGATCGCCCGCATCATATGACACAGCACATAATGATGATGATGAGTAATTTTTTATGTCTGCTGCCACCAAACAACAAATTTCACGACATATACAGTATCAGTGATAATAAACCTGTTTTTTTTTCCCCCCACTCACACCATGAGGATACAAACATCTCTCCCCATTGACCTGGCCAAGAAACAGAAAAGACAACAGAACTTGGTGGATACAGCCCAGTCCATCAAAGCAAAAGCCCTCCCTACCACAGAGCACATTTACATGGAACACTGCCACAAGGAAGCAACATCCTTCATCAAAGACCTCCACCATCCAACCAATGCTTTCTTCCTCCTACTACCATCAGGCAGGAGATACTGAAGCCTTAGGTCACCCACCACCAGATGCTTGAACCGGCATGGATAACTTCATTCACCACACCTCTGAACTGATTCCACAATCTACAGACTCGATTCAACAACTCTTTACAACTCATGTTCACGGTGGTATTGTTTATTTGCACAATTTGTCTTCTTTTGCACGTTGTTGTCTGTCCGTCATTGTTTATGTATAGCTTTTCGGTAACTCTATTGTATTTATTTTTCCTGCAAATGCCTGCAAGAAAATGAATCCAAAGGGAGTATAGTGCATGGGAGGTGGTGGGGGGGGGGAGCAGAATGTGTACAGGCTGGCAAGTGGCAGGTGGAACCAGGTGAGGGAGAAGGTGGATGGGAGGATGGGTGAAGTGGGAGACCGGGAGGTGATAGGTCGGAAAGGTACAGGGCTGAGGAAGGAGGATTATGATAGGAGTGTGGATCATGGGAAAAAGGGAAGGAGGAGGGGAATATGTTACTCTGAGCAGAAAAATTGCACACAATACTTACAGGCATCAGTACTGCAGAAGATCCCGGCATGGTGGAATTGGGAAGGTTGCCAGGCATCGACCCTGGCATGGGCTGCCTTTGTCTGTTCTGAAGGTGGAGTAGTGAAGATAGAGATCCTGGTACAGGTCTGGAGAGACAAAGTTAAGTGCATCAGTAAACAATCTTCTAGAACAGAACAGCGAGTGAGAAAATAAAATGTACAATTGCCTCATAAACACAGAAAATTCTGCAGCTGCTGGAAATCCAGAGCAACACACACAATATGCGGGGGAAATTCAGCAAATCCGGCAGCATCTTTGGAAATGAATAAACAGTCGATGTTTCAGGCTGGGATCCCTACCCTGACAAAAGGTCTCGGCAATGAAACGTCGACTGCTTATTCAGTACCATAAATGCTGCTTTACCTACAGAATTCCTCCAGCATTTTGAATCAATTGCCTCATAATGCACTGCGCTCGTAAACTACAGCAGTAAGGGGCAAGGTTAAAATCTTGAAGTGGATGGAACATGCTGACAACACATGACACATTCAACATTTGGCTTATTTTACAACAGTAGTTATCAGGGCCAATCCTGCCATAAGTAAGTAGGAGTTTAATTGATACATGTAGATCGGGATCACACAGTGAGATTGGGAGTCTGATTTAGCATTCAGCATTCTTTCAGAAATGTCCCAGAGGCTGGGAAACCTGGCAGTGATGGAAGCCGGAAACCTTACAAGCCTCTACAAGCACTTTGTAAAACTCCTGGAAGCTTTTCCCTCAACAGTGGTGGTTTTGCTTTCATATCCCCCACGACCACAATCATTAATCTCTCTTCTTCAGCTTTTGCATTTCTCAACTTTTATTGTTTATTTATTATTATTCCTTTGCTTTTTTTTTGCTGTTTCTTTGTATTTACTGTGTATACCTGCAAGAAAATTAATCTCAGGGATGTATAGGATGGCATATGTGTACTTTGATAAATTCACTCAAAACTTTGAATTTTTTCGTGAGTGTCTCACACTTCAACCTGCCACTCTAGCAAGTTTAGGCTGCTGTTTAGTAAGGCAAGTAACAAGGTTAAAGCATCTAACCAAGTATCCTCTGTGCATGTTTAATAACATCAAAAGTATATCAAACTCCATGAAACACATTTGTTAAAGGAATATAAATATTCATTATGTTTCATTTTGAAAGTTTAACAAACTCATGACAACAAAAAAACATACCAAGGATTAACTTTATTCACTACACACATTTACACGCATTAGGAACTTACTATGATGTGTTGGTCAGGATGCGACATGCAACAAGTACGACAACATTCAATAGTTATAAAGAATGAGAATTATATTTTAAAAATTTAGAAGATAAAGTACAGATTTGTAATAAAATATGCATGAATACATAAATACCAACGTGTATTTACAATGTAAACTGCATTATAAAAAGTGGTTTAAAGTGTGTACAGCAGTGCAGTGATGGAGTTAATAGGTGGGGGGGGGGATGTGGTGAGGAAGGCTTACTAGAATGTTTGCTCAGATTAACTGCCTTCTAATATTCCCTTGGAGGTCAGACACCCAGAGCCAATAGGCTGGTCCTGGACTTATTTCCTGGCATAATTTACATATTACTATTTAACTATTTATGGTTTTATTACTATGTAATTATTTATGGTGCAACTGTAATGAAAACCAATTTCCCCCGGGATCAATAAAGTATGACTATGACTATATGTTGTGAACTTCTTGTTTTTATAGCCCTATAGCACTTTACAGAAGGGAGCTTTTGGAAAAGGCTGTTTACAGGGGTGTCCTGAATGATTTTTGCACCCCACCTCTGAGTCCTAGATATATACAAGTCCTGCATATACCCGTAACATACCTATAGGTATAGATTTAAGATATACCTATATTAATTATTACAACGTATTTACATATAAAGAAAGATTCCATCTATTTTTTTCTGATTTTTTTTAAACAGCTGCACGGACCAAACTTTGGTCTGAGCGGGACATTTTCACATGGCCTGAAGACAGCGCAGCACTTTAAATGTTTTTGCTAATATGCATCAATGAATATTTAGAGTGAATAGCTGTGTGGCAACAAAGGCTATTTACGCGGGAGTATTGCAGCCAGTTCAGGCCCGCGCCCCCTCGCTTCTTGGAGGGCGCAGGGATACAAAATTATAATTATTATTTACGATACACAGTTAACAGCCATAAATTCAGCAGAACAGAAATCTATTTGTTATCTTTTTTTTCCACTTACGACACTTAATGTAAACTAGACACAACAGTTTAACTGTAGGTATTTCCGCTGATCAGACATTCACTGAGTTGCTTCTTCCACAGGTTTCACAATCAACAAATCCTCCCACTATCTCACCGCCACTCTACACTGTAATATTTGCTTTACTCACCAGACGGATTAACAAGAACTTAGCTCTTACTGGTGAACTCAGTTAACACTGGAAATCCACAGGTTTTCATGAATATTCTTACATCACAGATGTATATTTTTTTCAGGTTTTCAACACTGACTTAAATGTCATGAAATATGTTGCTCTCCGACAGCAACAAGACATAAAATTACTGTAAGTTACAAAATACAATCTCTGACCCCCTACCACCAAGCAGGAGGTACCACAGCATTAGGACAAGAACTGTTAGGCTGGGAAATAGATTCTTCCCCCATACCAAAAATCTACTCCCACCACCCAGATCTCATCACATATGAAGCGCCAGTAGCGTTATACGGTCCTGACGAAGGGTTTCGGCCTGAGATGTCGACTGTACCTCTTCCTAGAGATGCTGCCTGGCCTGCTGCGTTCACCAGCAACATTGATGTGTGTTGCTTGAATTTCCAGCATCTGTAGAATTCCTTGTGTTTACAGCATTATACAGTTTACTTTTTAACCTGTGTTGTAAATGCAACTTATTATTTGTTAATTTTCAAGTGGTAATATTACTTTATGTGTAATGTGCATGAGTTAAATGTACTGTGTTTGGAGGAACATTTGTGGTACACTTGCGTACGACTGAATGACAATAAACTGAACTTGGCCTTATTTTCCAGCATCTGCAGGATCTCTTATGTTGTGCTGGTGTTCACCATTGTGCTTTGGAAAAATATTTCTACCCTCTATAATAATAAAAAACAGTAAATACTGGAAATATTTAGATGACAGGCTGCATCAGATTACTACAAGTTAGTAGAGTGCAAAATAAAGGAATAATAAAGTAGTGTTCATGGAGGAGGGAGGAAGCAGTTCCTAGAATGTTAAGTGTGTGTTTTCAGGCTCCTGTACTTCCTCCCTGATGGTAGCAATGAGGAGAGGCAATGTTCTGGATAGTGAGGATCCTTAGCGAAGGATGCCGCCTTTCCCACGGCTCTCTCAAAGTTCTCCTGTAAGCTGAGGTGTACGGTTGCCTGTAATGTGATCACCATATTTCTTTGCCATGGATCCTTCCGCAGAAATACCTTTCCCTGCCTTCACAGCATGTAGAAGACAGCCACTTGCATATTTCTCAATCTTGATGGTCACCTTGTTCAGATTCAATTATTCATCACATGTGCAGGACTGTACAAAAGTCTTAGCCAAATATATAAAGCTATGATGCCCAAGACTTTTGCACAGTACTGCAGTAATTGTATGCATTGCACTGTACTGCTGCCACAAAGAAAAAACAAATTCCATGACATAAGCAACACACATCAAAGTTGCTGGTGAACGCAGCAGGCCAGGCAGCACCTCTAGGAAGAGGTACAGTTGGCGTTTCGGGCCGAGACCCTTCGATGTGCGTTGCTTGAATTTCCAGCATCTGCAGAATTCCTCGTGTTTACGTTCCATGACATAACCTGATTCGACATGGGTCTCTATTATGGACAGAGTGGAAAGGGGGCAGGGAGAGGGAATCATGGTTGGGAAAAGAGGAAGGGAGAGGGGAGGCAGCGAGAAGCACCAGAGAGACATTCTGTAATGATCAATAAACCAATTGCTTAGAATCAAATTACGTTGCCTGCTGTCTCAGGGCTGGGTGTGCCTCTATCCATGCCACCCCCACCCCATACTCCTCCCAAGGTGTTCCACCCTCGCCATTCCCAACATTCTTTGCTCCCACCAGATTTACAAATTTGCTCTCCGCTCCATGTTGATAAATACGGTACTGTGCAGAAGTCAGTAAATATATTTAAGACAAGGTTGGATAGATTTTTGCATAGTAGGTGAATTAAGGGTGATGGGGAAAAGGCAGATAGGTGGAGATGAGTCCATGGCCAGATCAGCCATGATCTTATTGAATGGTGGAGCAGGCTTGATGGGGCGGATGGCCTACTCCTGCTCCTATTTCTTATGTCTTTATGTTCTTCAGCACCCTAGCTACACTATATATATGTGACTAAGACTTTTGCATGGTGCTTTAGATCAAAACAGAGTGTAATGTGTTTTTTTTTTACATTAACAACCAACACAACCCAAGGATGTGCTGGCGGCAGTCTGCAAGTGTTGCTACATATTCCGGTGCCGAAACATTGACTGTTTACTCTTTTCCATAGATGCTGCCTAGCCTGCTGAGTCCCTCTGGTATTTTGTGTGTGTTGCTTGGATTTCCAGAATCGGCAGATTTTCTCGTTTGTGATTTGATAGTAAGCAACTATTTTGACTTTGACTTCTCACAGATGAAATCTGATGTGCTAAATATTTTTGCATTTACTGCTTTTGAATTATTATAGAAAATAGAACATCAGCATAACATAAACACGAGAGATTCTATAGATGTTGGAAATCAAGGTCAAGTTCAGTTTATTGACATTCAATCGTACACATATATACCGCCAAACAAAATAATGTTCCTCTCGACCAAGATGCAAAACACAGAACATATACTTCCCACACATTACACATAAAGTTATATTACCACTAGTATATTAACAAATAATAAGGTGTGTTTAAACACAAGATTAAAAAGTAAACAGCATAACACTATTGGCACTGGGTGGTGTCAGGGAGTTTAGTAGACTTATGGTGGTGGGAAGAAGCTGTTTCCCATCCTAACAGTTCTTGTCCTCCTGCCTACAGTAGTGGGTCAAAGAGATTGTGGGATGAGAGGGGTCATTAGCAATACTAAGTGTCCTGCCTATGCAGTGCTCCTGACAGATATCTCTGATGGGTGGATGAGAGACCCCGCAATCCAAAGCAACACATATGAAATACGGGAGGAACTCAGCAAGCCAGGCAGAATCTGTGGAAAGGAACAAACAGTCAATACTTTGGGCTGAGATCTCTCATCAGGGCATCTGTAGTTAACAAGTAGGCATGGAAACCTGAAGGGGAATCTCATAGACTTAAGTGAATTCAAATGCAAAGCAAAATCAAGATTTTCAATGTGGATCAGCATAGCAGGGCTCCAGGCAATTAAATTTAATCACAAGCAGAGCAACTGAAAGGGTAATACTGTAGATATTAAGTATTATTTAATATCTGCAATATTATTCGTTTCATAAGAACATCTGTCTATAAGAGATGCTTCTTGGCTAGGAGACTTTGGCCTTTCTGAGATATTTGCACATTGTGGACTGGTTTTGGATTTGATTATTTTTAGTTAACAGGTGAATTACCATATGTAACAGGTAGAAAACTATGAGAATATATTTGCCTATCATTAAAATAAATTTTCTATTCTCTTTTCAAGAAAAATGTTGCTGCAAAAATTGCATATTGTACAACCAGAAGTGTCTCCTCACAGTAGAACAATTCTACAACAGTGAATAATGATCTTCAACTGCTCAGTGTGACTGAAGCTCATCATAAAATGTTGCATGATGACAGAAGCTCAGTCATGGAGCAAAGAGAGATGAGATTATCTTTATCTGCCATATGTACATCAAAACATATGTCTATGAAGGCTCTCAGTCATCCAGGTCATTGTATATCAAGCAGCAGTAAATCAAGGCAACTGGGCTTACTGTGTTGTCTAGAAGACATTTCGCACTCATCTAAGAGGCTTCTTCAGTTCTGAGCCTCGGTGGGTAGTTTCCTGGCTTATAAACTCTACGAGTTGTTTAAAAGTATAGCAATCACATGAGGGTCATTAAGAGTCATAGAGGTAATGAGAGGGTCATTAGTTTTATCTTTGCATGAACAGAATGGAGGTGTGAAGTATTGTGGAGATGCCAGGGTAGAGATGTTAGGACTGCTTGGTAAGTAGCCGTTAGGTGGTGTCATACCCTACCCCCTCTGTTCAGGGATGGGTTTTCCAGTTTGACAAAAATTACCTCTCATTACCTCTACAACTCTTAAAGACCCTCGTGATTGCTATACCTTTAAACAACTCATAGAGTCTATAATCTGCAAACTACCCACCACGGATCAGAACTGAAGAAGCCTCTCGGATGAGTGGTGAAATGTCTTCTAGACAACACACAACAAGTCCAGTTGCCTTGATTTACTACTGCTTGATATCAAAACATAATGAAATGCATCATTTGCATCAGGAGTCGACACCGTCCAAGAATGCTGCTGGGGGCAGTCTGCAAGTGTCACAATGCTTCCAACGCCAACAAAACACGCACATTCTTTTCTAACCCTATCTTTGGAACGTGGGAGGAAGCTGGAGCACCAGGAGGAAACCCATGTGGCCACAGGGAGAACGTACAAACTCTTTGCAGATAGCAGCGGGAATTGGCTCTGTGATAGCTGTTTTGCAATAGTGGACATATGTGAAGCTAGCAACAGCCAAAATATCATCAAATCTTGCAATGCATTTTCCGAAAAATACTTCAATTGGTTCATTGATCTTTATTTTTCGATCCTTAGTCAGAGATGGTTAGTTTCTTGTTTGCAGAGTCATTGTTGGGAAGGAAGTCTCCTGGGCAAGATGTGTCTCTTATAAATTCCTTCCCCTCAAGCCCTTTACCTTTCATACCCACTTGGCTTCACCTATCAACCTTTAGCTATCCTCCTTGTCCCACTCCACCTTTTTTTTAATCTCGGCTCGAAACATCGACTGTTTATTCATTTCCACAGATGCTGCTCAGTCCCTCCAGCATTTTGCCTGTGTTGCTTTGGTTCTCTAGCATTTGCAGACTTTCTCATGTTGCTTATAAAAATATTCTTATGAAACAATTATCTTTCTGGCACACCTTTAGTGTTTTAAATACATTTATTTATGCATGTTTGCTAATAATTTTTAAAAACTATGGAAATCTGTCTTTCAATCTCCCTTCCTTTCCAATCCAGATGAAGGGTCTCGACCCAAAACATCGACTCTTTTTTCTACGTCATAGATGCTGCCTGACTTGCTGAGTTCCCCCAGCAGTTTGTGGGTGTTACTCTGGATTTTCAGCATCTGCAGAATCTTTTATGTGTCGACAATTGAAGAAATCATCTCCAAGATTGGATTAGCCTAGATCTGAATAACTGCAGTTCTATCTGCTTGCCTTGTGCACTCAATGAAGCAGTACATCTGACTAAATCTTGATAAATATAGAACTCTTGGAACATGTGCAGTTCCGTGGAAACTGCTCCTTGTCGCTTTAAAAATTTCATCAAGCAGTAACTGATCTCTAAGCATAAAGTTGCAATGGTCACAACTATCCCAGATGATCTGACTTTATACAGGCAGGCATGTGAAACTTCTACTTGTTGAGGCATTCAGATCTGATATCAGTGCATCAACGGCAGTAAATTGCATTTATTTATCAGAGAATATATTTAAACATTTCACGTCATCACATCATGGCTCCAACTGTCTGAGTAGACAATGGATTCGCCCGTTCCGGAACGCAGACCTGGACGATAAATATGGAGATCCTGGGCTGCCCAGACATCAAGATCCCCCTCTCGGCCTCGCGGACGTGGTCCAAAGGAATGCGAAGCAGTACATTTGGCATCAGCTTGGCTGCAGGAGCTGCCGGGAGGTGACGTGATACGTCATCCAACCACCTTGGGGGCTCCACTGTGGATTTGTGTAGGGTTTACTCCTGAGCCTTCTCTTCTCCCGAAGATACCCGCAAGGCAGTGGGATCTGTAACCCTGGATAGGGGCCCATACCGGGTGCTGTCAGCCGGAGCCAGCTGAGCCCAGGACTCGTGTAAGGCAGGGTTGTCACGCCCTGTAGTAGTGACATATGGAGCCACTACCCACTACCTGCATTGAACATTTATAAATTAAACATTTATAACACAAATATTTGACACTAATAAATATTTTTTAATGGAGAACATAGAACACTAGAGCATGGTCCAGGCTCTTCAGCCCAAAATATTGTGCCACCCATTTAATCTACTCTAAGATCAATCCGACTCTTTCTTCCCACACAGATCTCCATTTTTTAAAAAATCATCTATGTGCCTATCTAAGAGTGTTTTAAATGTTCCTGTCTCTACCACCACCCCTGGCAGTGCATTCCACACACCCAGAACTTGCCTCTGACATCCTCCCTATATTTTCCTCCAGTTAGTTAAAATTATGCCTCCTCGTATTAGCCACTTCTGGGAAAAAGTTTCTGGCTATCCACTCGATCTATGCCCATTATCGTCTTGTACACCTCTATCCAGTCACATCTCATTCTTCTTCAGTCCAAAGTGAAAAGTCCCAGTTCTCCCAACCTATCCTCATAAGACACACTCACTAGTCCAGGCAGAATCCTGGTAAATCTCCTCGGCACCCTCTCTAAAGCTTCCACATCCTTTCTAGAATGAGGCGACCAGAACTGAATGCAATATTCCAAGTGTAGTCTAACCAGCTGCAATAAATCCTTGGAATAAAGAAAAGCCCATTGTTGATGACCCATCCCTGTTTTATCTGGGAAGTTAATGAGAAGGTATTCTTGAAGAAGTTTAATACAACTTAGTTTAAGAGTTAAAATACACACAACTGGAGTTTATATGCAGACCACATCAGCAGATTTCATTCTGTAAAGCAAGGTAGTGGAACAAGGAACAGCACTGAACAGGAACAGACCCTTTGGCCAACAATGCAATGTTGATCTAATTAAATTGGTAGATTTAGATAAATCAGATTTCGGAACAGTCCATGAACACTATTTTACCCTCTTTTTTGAAATATGTATCGGGTACTATGATTTCAAAACAACTAATATCACAACATATTTATTTGTTTCACGATACAGCATGGAGTAGGCCCTTCTGGCCCTTCAAGTCATGCTGCCCTATCAACCCCCAATAAAACTGATTAACCCTAACCTAATCACAGGAGAATTTACAATGACCAATTAGCCTACCTGGTCTGTCTTCGGACTGTGGGAAGAAACCAGAACACTAGAGGAAAACCCACACATGCATTCCACAAGGAGGATGTACAGAGACTCCATACAGAATGGTGCCAGAATTGAACTCTGAACTATGGAATGCCCCAAGCTGTAATAGTGTCGCACAAAAGGTGGGAGGAGAAGATGGCAGCGCGATGCAGCGCGCGCAGATCTCCAGTGAAATAATATCGTATCTGTTAAAGGGCCGTGGACAATTCTGATTTGATGAAGACAGACGTGAGAAGCAGAGGAACATCTGGAGAAATTTCTGAAATGCCTGGTTTGCTGCTGTTGTTACTGTGCGATCGAGAATCTCCGGCGAGTAGGCCCCAAAATCCCCAGCTTTGCCTGCTGCTGGCGACCGAGGCTGAGGTCGCAGCATTCGGATAGAGATGGTGCTCGGTACTCGGTGTCGAAGGACTGATCAGAGCTCGAAGTTTTCGGATGACTCAGAGTCAGACTGTGGTCGAGCATGGCAGGGAGAGTTTTCTTCCTTCTCCCGTCTGCATGAGATGTGGGACTTTCGAGAAACTTTGGACTTCTTTTTTTACTGCGCCATGGACTGTTCTTCATCAAGTTATGGTATTGTTGCACTGTTGTAACTATACGTTATAGTAATGTGGTTTTGTTAGTTTTTCAGTCTTGGCCTGTCCTGTGTTTTTGTGATATCACACCGGAGAAATATTGTATCATTTCTTAATGCATGCATTACTAAATAACAATAAAAGAGGACTGTGTGTCCTCATAACCTAACCTAATTATCCACTACACTACCATGACACCATATCTCAATGATAATAAACCTGATTCTGATTATGATTAGGAATTTGCCATGCTACCTCTAAAGATGGTGTGCTTTGGACAATTATCAGTAAGACTTATTGAATCCCAGAGGAGCCACATATCTATTTTCTGTCTGTTTGTATTTTATTTTGTGTTGCACTGTTTTATTACAGGTTATGGTCATTTGTCACATGGGTTTAGGCACGGTAGTGGTAAACGAGTATCGTCACATATTCACCCTTTGTGTCGTTAGTTTAGTTAGAGATAGACAAAGCAGGGGATGATTTTTTTTTGACCGCTAACTTCGCTTTTCACACTTATATTGCTAATTCTGCAAACTTCAGTAATACCATTAATTTCTTTCTCGCTATTTTTGATTGTGCATCTTTGCTGTTCATCTTTGCTGATATCTTAATAAAGATTCAAACATACTTTTTCAACTTGGAAACAACGACTTGAGTCCTGACGAAGGGTCTCGGCCTGAAACGTTGACTGTACCTCTTCCTAGAGATGCTGCCTGGCCTGCTGCGTTCACCAGCAACTTTGATGTGTGTTGTTTTCAACTTGGAACTCAGTTACTTGGAAGAGCGTCGTACAGCGTTAATTCCCTCAGTCATCGGTTTTGGTTTCTTTCTCAAGTCCCGGCTACAACTCCCTTACCTAATTCTTTTCAAGATTCAAGATTCAAAAGACTTTGTCATTCTAACCATACATCAGCTCTGCAGGACAGAATGAGACAGCGTTTCTCAGGAGCAGTGCAATCATAACATAACAAACGCAACACTAAATAATAAACATAACAATAAATAGTAAAACACAACAGCCACATGTCAGTTAAAATCAGTTATAAGTGTCCAGTGCAAGATAAAAGTGTCCAAAGCAGAGTCAGGTAGAGCAGCTATTTAGCAGTCTGACTGCCTGTGGGAGAAAGCTGTTTAGTAGCCTTGTGGTTTTAGTTTTGATGCTCCTGTAACATTTGCCTGATGGCAGAAGAACAAACAGTTCATGGAGAGGGTGTGAGGGGTCTTTAATGATGTACCGTGTCTTCTGGAGGCATCGACTCTGAAAGAGGTCTTGGACAGAAGGTAGGGAGACCCCAATAACATTCTCTGCTCCCCCAACCATCCTCTGCAAGGCTTTTTTGTTGACAGCACTGCAGCTGGAGTACCAGGTTGTGATGCAAAAGGTCAGCACACTCTCAACCACACCTCTGTAGAATGTAATTAAGATGTTAGTGGGGAGTGATGCTTGTTTAAGCTTCCTCAGAAAGTGCAATCTCTGCTGGGCCCGTTTGACAATCCCAGTGGTGTTCCTGGATCAGGTGAGATTGTCCGAGATCTGCACCCCAAGGAACTTGATGTTTTCCACTCTCTCCACTGTGGAGCCGCTGATGCTGAGGGGTGTGTGCTCAGGCTGAGACCGTCTAAAATCGACAATCATCTCCTTGGTTTTGGTGACATTAAGTATCAAGTTGTTATCCCTGCACCAGCTCTCTAGGTGTTTGACCTCCTCTCTGTACATAGTTTCATCATTTATGATCCTCTAATTCAGGGGCTCCCAACCTTTATATGTTATGGACCAATACCATTAAGAGGTCTTTGGACCCCAGGTTGGAAATCCCTGCTCTAATGATAGAGGTCTAGATATGTAACTTCGATACAATTATTTCATCCATCATAATGCTTCCAATTGCATTATAGCTATTCTATCATCAGCATTTTCTGTTCCTCACACGAAACATCCATAAAAAATGCTCATTTGGCAAAACTGCTCTGTTCTTGATCCCTGCAACCGATGTACCTGAATCTTTTTTAATGGATCCACTCATCCAATACACAACCTGGCCTGAATTTTTGTCCACAACTGCAGTTCTGAATAAAATGAATGCTGGTGTTTCTTGATATTTATTGCTTATTTATTTATTATTACTACTATTTCCTTCTTTTTGTACTTGCACAGTTTGTAGTCTTTTGCACACTGTTTGAGTGCCCAAGTCGGTGTGGTCTTTCATCGATTCTATTATGGTTATTATTATATAGACTTATTGAGTATGCCTGCAAGAAAACAAATCTCAGGGTTGTATGTGGTGACATATATGCACTTTGATAATAAATTTCCTTTGAACTTTGACTATATCTCTGTACACTGTCTCCCTCCTTACCTCACTGAGAAGTCAGTCAGCTGTGTTTTGACTCCCATCTGAATGACAGTGAGGATACAAAGCCACAGAACCTAGATTTCTCACCCTCCTCTACTCTCAAGACCACAAATCATTTCTTAATATTTTGAAGGGGGTGTGCTCAGAGAGCAAGGTCCACAAGATTCCCCTGTCCATTATGATCATATCTTACTTGTCCCAGTTCTGCTCAGCTCTGGGTCCATGATCTTTCAATGATTTATCCACCGATCCTCAAAGATAATATTTTTCCTTTTTTTTCCCATGACTGTATGTGTTGTGCATTGTGTGTGCTGTCTGTACTGTGTTTTGCATCTTGGCTGTGGAGGAATGCTGTTTTGTTGAGATGTCTGTATGCGTATGGTTGAATTTGAACTTGGAATCATATCTCCATCACCAGAAGGCTAAAAGAAATGTGGCATCACACATCAAAGTTGCTGGTGAACGCAGCAGGCCAGGCAGCATCTCTAGGAAGAGGTACAGTCAACGTTTCGGGCCGAGACCCTTCGTCAGGACTAACTGAAGGAAGAGCTAGTAAGAGATTTGAAAGTGGGAGGGGGAGGGGGAGGGGGAGATCCAAAATGATAGGAGAAGACAGGAGGGGAAGGGATGGAGCTAAGAGCTGGACAGGTGATTGGCAAAAGGGATATGAGAAGATCATGGGACAAGAGGCCTAGGATCCCTCCCCCACCTGTCTTCTCCTATCATTTTGGATCTCCCCCTCCCACTTTCAAATCTCTTACTACCTCTTCTTTCAGTTAGTCCTGACGAAGGGTCTCGGCCCGAAACGTCGACTGTACCTCTTCCTAGAGATGCTGCCTAGCCTGCTGCGTTCACCAGCAACTTTGATGTGTGTTGCTTGAATTTCCAGCATCTGCAGAATTCCTCGTGTTTAAGAAATGTGGCATGTCCACTTTGACCTTCACCAACTTTTATCAAGGCACTATAGAAAACACCCTATCTGAACGCATCACTCCCTGGCTCCGCGTTATGTTTTGTGGGGTATTTATTCATTTTTCACGGTTTGCGCAATTTGTTCTTTTTTCCCCCCACGTGGTCAGGTTGTGTGTGTGTGGGGGGGGGGTTCCCTTAAATGGGCTCTGTGGTGTTTTCTTTGTTTTGTGGTTGTCTGTGGGGAAGATGAATCTCCAGTTTGTATACTGTATACATAGATTGATAATAAATGTACTTTGAATCTTTGAGGAAGTTGCAGATATTTGTGGACACAGCTCAGCACATCACAGAAACCAGTCTCTGCTCCACGGACTCTCCATACTTCCTTTGGCCTAGGTAAAGCAGCCAACATAATCAAAGATCACACCCACGCCGGGTATTCTCTCTCTTCCCCTCTCCCACTGGGCAGAAGATACAAAAGCCTGAAAGCACATGTCACTAAACTCAAGGGCATATCCTACCCTACTATCAAACAACTCTTTAGTATGATAAGATGGATTCTTGACCTCATAATCCATCTCCTTATAATCTTGTGCATTGTTGGCTTCCTGCACTGCACTTTCTCTGTAGCTCTACACTTAATGCACTGTGTAATGAATTGATTTGTAAGGGTGGTATGCAAGGCATGTTTTTCAATATATCTCAGTACATCTGAGATAAAGCAATTCCAATTCTGGGCTGAGGCAGATAATTCCAGAGACGACAATTCTTTGAAAGAAGAACGTTTTATGCACTTCAGTTGTAAATGAACACTTTCTTATTTTGCAACTATGGTCCCTTGTTTGAGACTTTTCATCTGGTGGAAACATGTCAACATCTACCCTATCTCATCCTTCAGGATGTTATTAGTTTCAGTTAGATCACCCAGTAGTCTCCTAAACCCCAAATAATAAAGGTCCAGCTCATGGGTCATCCCAAGAATAAGGTCTAGTGAAACTCTTTTGGATTGCCTCCCTTCTGAAATACAGAAAGTGTGCTTGTTCAAAGTTTGAGTAAACATTACTAACAAAGTACACATATGCCAACATAGACAACCCTGAGGTTCATTTTCCTGCGGGCGTACTCAACAAATCTATAGAATAATAACTATAACAGAATCAACAAAAGACCATCTAACTAGGGTGTTCAACCAGAGTGCAGATGACAACAAACTGCGTAAATACAAAATGAGAAACAATATTGAGCAAAGTTGTCCCCTTTGGTTCAAGAGTCTGATGGTTGAGGGGTAATAGTTGTTCCTGAACCTGGTGGTGTGAACCCTGAAGCTCCTGTACCTTCCTCCTGCTGGCAGCAGCATGTCCTAGGTGGTAGAGGTCTCTGATGATAGAGGCAATCCAAGAGTTTCATTAGACCTCATTCATGGGATGATTTAAGAGTTGGACCTGTATTCCTTGCACATTCCAAAGACTCCTCTACTGTACATTCTGATATGTCTATCCAGGGCCTCCCCTGCTGTAAAGATGAAGCCACATTCAGGTTGGAGGAACAACACCTTATATTCCATCTGGGTAGCCTACAATCTGATGGCATGAACATTGACTTCTCAAACTTCCGCTAATGCCCCACCTCCCCCTCGTACCCTATCTGTTTTATTTATATATATATATATATAAAAATATAAAAACGTCGACTGTACCTCTTCCTATAGATACTGCCTGGCCTGAACCTTTATGTGTGTTGCTTGAAATTCCAGCATCTGCAGATTTCCTCGTGTTTACATTCCAAAGACATACCGGTTCGTAGGTTTATTGGTCATTGTAAATTGTCTTGTGACTAGGCTTGGTTTAAATAGGCAGTTTCCTGAATAACACAGCTTATTAGGCCAGAAGGGCTTCTAAATAAATTTTCTAAAAAGTAATAATTCACAATGATCACAAAAGGATTAAGATCTCTGGGGTGAAAAACTGAGTACTGAAACAATATTACCATTTTCTTTCAGTTTTCTATTCTCCTGCAGCAAAGGCAGATTGACAGAAACTGATAACATCTTTTTAATTACGTAGAATACTGACAAAGTCCTGATCTTTCTTGCAACTGTTGGTCTTAATGAACCTTTTGTCATGTAACCTATGTTATTACAGAGGTAACTAGAACTCGTTACAAGACCAATAAAACACATTGTCTATCTTACTTGAAGTTTAATCTTATTAAATTTCCATTGATTTAAAAGCAAGCACACAAAACGATATATAAAACTAAATTAGAGTGGTTTTTAAGCCTTAGCTGGTTGAGAAGAGCTCTAATTAGATTTGATGGCACTCTCAATCAACAAAATTGTAATTTCAAATCAAACAAATGAATCCAAATTTGAGTCAAAGTTTCACCTTCTAACTTTATTTACATTCTAAAAATATGGAGGTTCACATTTAAATCTTGGGTCTAAACTTCCAACAGTGACGTTCAAAAATCAAGCAATCAGCAATGCACGTAAAAATGTTGGTTTCTGTTATCCTTATTTTGTCAAAAACACAAGAGATTCTGCAGTTGCTGGAAATCCAGAGTAATGCGTACACAATTGCTGGAAGAACTCAGCAGATCAGGCAGCACCTATGGTGAGGAATAAGCAGTTGATGTTTCATGGCAAGACCTTTCATCAGGACTGGAAAGGAAGGAGAAAGAAGCCAGAATAAGAAGGTGAAGAGAGGGAAAGGATTATAAACTGGCAGGACATAGGTGAAACCAGGCCAGGGAGGAGGGGGAAATGAAGTAAGAAGCTGTAAGCGGATAGGGTGAAGTGGTAAAAGGGCTAAAGAAGGCGGCATTTGATAGGAGAGGACAGTGGACCATGGAAGCAACCTTGTTCTTTGAAGGACATCTCAGTTGCTCTGGAATGGAAAGCCTCGTAATGAGAACAGATGCAGTGGAGATGGAAGGTGTTGTCAGGACTTCAGGTTTATTTATTTATCCAGAGGAGAAGCAGTCTGAGGACTCAGCTGAAAAAAATTACATAAGTGATACCAACATTACAGTCATCCAGGTAATGGAAATTGCCCTAACAGAATTCATAAATCACTAACTCATGTGGGATACAGAATTAAATTTTCTCTTGTGGAATATATGTGAATAGATAGGTGGACAGACAGACAAATAAATGTGTTTCATGGCACATGCCCAGATGATGCACATTATGGAAAAATATGAAATGGACCATTTTCTAAGAACACAAACCATCACCCCTTAATGTGAGGCTGCCCCAAGCACTATATATATATATATATATATATATATATATATATATATATATATATATATATATATATATATGTATGTATGTGTGTGTGTGTGTGTGTGTGTGTGTGTGTGTGTGTGTGTGTGTGTGTGTGTGTGTGTGTGTGTGTGTGTGTGTGTGTGTGTGTGTATATACATACATACACACACACAAACAAATAAATTTACTTTGAACTTTGACTATCAGGGGCAAGTCTTTTTTTATACAAAGACAATTGTTCATATAGAACATAGAATAGTACAGCACAGTACAGGCCCTTCGGCCCACAATGTTGTGCCGACCCTCAAACCCTGCCTCCCATATAACCCCCCCACCTTAAATTCCTCCATATACCTGTCTAGTAGTCTCTTACATTTCACTAGTGGATCTGCCTCCACCACTGACTCAGGCAGTGCATTCCACGCATCAACCACTCTCTGAGTGAAAAACCTTCCTCTAATATCCCCCTTGAACTTCCCACCCCTTACCTTAAAGTCATGTCCTCTTATATTGAGCAGTGGTGCCCTGGGGAAGAGACGCTGGCTGTCCACTCTATCTATTCCTCTTATTATCTTGTACACCTCTATCATGTCTCCTCTCATCCTCCTTCTCTCCAAAGAGTAAAGCCCTATCTGAAACATACCCCTGAGGACATTGTAGAATCAAATATAATCATGTTTGAGTGGCAGACAGACAGACAGACCAAGGTCAGTGGATCCTTGGATTAGCTGTCCGTACAAGTAGGAAGCACGAGGGCCGATGAGTTGCCAAACCCAGAGATCAAGATCTGGAGTTCGGGGTCCTGCCATCAGCTAGTCTGGGGGTTGGTACCAAAGATCAAAGGCCAAAGGTCAACCGGATATCTAGAAGTCAAAGCCCAATGGCCGAAGTTTGGAGACTGGAGGTCAGAGGCCTGTCTTGGAGTTGGAGGGTTATCTGTGTGTGTGTGTGGGTGGGTGGGAGGAATGCAGCTTGTGGCACCGTTGTTTCATTGATGCTGTTGCGTTGTGCTCTTCTGCTGAGCATTGTGGCCATGTTATGTTGGTGCCAGAATGTGTGGCACGTCCTTGTGTGTGTTGGTTGCTAATGTAAACAATGCATTTCACTGTAAGCTTCTGTTTAATGTGATAAATAAATAAATCTGAGTCTGACAGAGGCAAGTCTTAGAAGGATATGATGCTAAAGCAGACCAACAGGATTGTGTAATTGGGCAAAGAAGTCAGTATGGATGTGGTTGGCCTGTTTCTGTGCT
Source organism: Mobula birostris (assembly GCF_030028105.1). Taxonomy (NCBI): domain Eukaryota; kingdom Metazoa; phylum Chordata; class Chondrichthyes; order Myliobatiformes; family Myliobatidae; genus Mobula; species Mobula birostris. Next base: position 9,735,503 of record NC_092388.1, read on the forward strand.
GTTTACCTTGAAGATCTGAATGACCCTAAGGTAATTAAATCATTAATTTCCATTCTGCTTTCAAGAGCACAAATACAGGCACTTACGTAGCAGAATCTATAATTCTGTATTTTTGAAGCTTATGGAGTAGAGATGATGGGCTGAAATTTTAAATTTACAGTGTGTTGAGAACTCGGTGGGGATCCAGCAGGAAAATCATTCTGCTTCTGAAGCACAAAGCCAAAAGTTTACAATCTAGCCGTTATATTTTTGGCTTCATGACCAATTAGGTTGAATGTGTATGATGTCAATGTTTCAATTTTACCTCCTGCCCTTCCCAACGTGCGTGCATGTCTCAAGCCTCAAACACTTCGAATGTAAGCAAAACTCAGTACATTGGAGGCTGCCACTTTCTAGAGCTTGATAAAGACTCTCAGACCGAAACATTGAATGTTTCATCATCATTATCATTATGTGCTGTTTCGTATGACATGGGCGATCATGGTCTTTGACCATGATTGCTCCTGACAAATATTTCTATAGAAGTGGTTTGCCAATGCTTTCTTCTGGCAGTGTCTTTAAAAGAAACACAACAATATCACATTTCTTGTTCAGGCTAATTTAACGTTTTACTGAATCCAAAGTGGGACCAGGTGTAGATATGACTGCAGTGCTAAAAGACAGACAGAAACCAAACCTGAGACTCAACCAGGTTTGCTTGCTTGCTTCTATTGTTTGAATGATTTGTGTATTTTTCTCTCACTCACTCTGCATTGGATGTTGATCTTTCTTTTTTTCAATTGGCTTCTTTCAGCTTTCTTGCTTTGTGACTGCCTGTAAGCAAGTAAGTCTCAAGGTTGTATAATTTATACATTCTTTGAGAATAAATATTCAGTACTTTGAATCCTTTGAATCAGTGAAAACCAGGTTCAAAAATTATATAATGCACATATTTGGGAAATAATTTAGAATGTATTGAATAGATAAACATCTCAACAGCAGTGCTTCTTACAGATTCCTTCTTCCAGATTCCAGGATGTGTAGTCTCTTGTATCTATTTGGTACATTTAAAGCTGAGCGTGATTGGTTCTCAATTAGTCATCATCATCATTACGTGCCGTGTTGTATGACTTGGGCTATCATAGTCTTTCCATGACCATGACAGTTCTTGGCAAATTCTGCTGAAGTGATTTGCTGTTGCTTTCTTTTGGGCAGTGTTCCCAGAACAAGGGTGACCCTCAGCCATGATCTATACTATTCAGAGATTGTCCACCTGGCATCAGAGGTCACATAACCAGGACTTGTGATATGCACCAGCTGCTCATATGACTATCCACCACCTGTGCCCATGACTTCATCAGGAGGCGAAGCAGGTGCTATATCTTGTCAAAGGGTGACCTAGCAGGGGGAAGGTCCACCTTGCACCTCCTTTGTTCAGAACAAATCTCCACCCAATCAACAGTTTATTCCTCTCCTTAGGTGCTGCCTGACTTGCTGAGCTCCTCCAGCATTTTGTACATGTTTCACCAGATACGACCAGTTCACAAAAAGTAGGACAACTCCAGTCCAGCTAATGACCACCCATGTGCTCTCAAGCTACAGCAAGGCGTACCAACGTTGTGGTCAGTGAGGCAATCCAACAGAATTTACTCCCTGATTAACAGTTACCAACAAGCAGACTTTAATCCAGCTGGACCACTCATCTCCAGCTCTGTCATTTTCACAGATTAATTAAAGAACTGAGGTCCAGAGGTGAGGTGATAGTGCTGGCCTAACATAAGGAAGCACTTGGCTAAAAGAGACAACAAGGCATACTGAAGTCAGTGAGCCCAAGCAAAAACGCTCTAATGCCTACAGTCATACCATGCACAAAGGAAGCTAACTGCAGCTCGTGGATAATCATCCCAGCCCCAGGACAGAGGTGGAGCAGCTTGTCACACCTCTGTCAGGCTCAGTTATCTACAGATGCTCAAAAAGAGTGATCCCTCAAAAAGTCGGGCATCCATCATTAAGGAGCCTGTCACCGAGAACATGCTATCTTCTCACTGCTACCATCAGGGAGGAGGTACAGGAACCTGAAGACACACATTATGATTCAGGAACAGTTTCTTCCCCTCTGCCATCAGATTTCTGAATGGACATTAAAACCATAACACTACCTCACTACTTTTTTTTCCTCTTTTTGCATTACTTATTTTTATATACACACACATATAACACAGACACACACATTTTCCTCACCCCTTATGGGTGCGGTGTATGTGTATTTTTCCCTCAAGCTCAGGTCCTCTACTGGGGTGCTGGGAGCTTGAGTATCCTTGCTGTTCTGGTAGTTCCCTCTTCTGGACCGAGACCTCAGATATTGTTCGTGGGATTTGTTGGAGCCCGTCTCCCAGTCCAAGTGTCACAGCTCCAAGTGCCCCTATCATCACCAGGATTACTCTGACTTTAATCTTCCACATCCCTTCTAACTGCTCTTTTAAGCCCTGGTATTTCTCCAGCTTCTCATATTCTTTCTTCCTCACGTTACTGTCATTTGGGATTGCCATGTCTATTACTATTACTTTCTTCCATTGCTTGTCCCGTATTACTATGTCTGGTTGGCTGGCCGGTTCCTGCTTATCAATCTGTATTTGGAAGTCTCACAGGATCTTAGCTCTGTCATTCTCCACGACCTTCTCAGGTGTTTCTCATTTGGACTTGGGAGTGTCCTGTCCATACTCAGCGCAGGTGTTCCTGTACACAGTTCCTGCTACTTGGTTGTCCCGGCCACTATGTGCTGGATGGTTTCAGCAAATTCCTTGCACAGTCTGTATCTTGGGTATAGTCTGATGTGATAGATCCCTGCTTCTATTGCTCTTGTGCTCAGCGCCTGTTCTTGTGCAGCCATGAGCAGCACCTCTGTGCTGTAACTCAGCCCTGCTGCACGTGTGTGTGTGTATGTATATGTATATGTGTGTGTATATTATATATATATATATATACACACACACACACACACACACACACACACACATATACACACATCAAAGTCCTAACAATAGCTGAAAATGGCAGGGCTGAGGGACGTACACACACTTCCAACCGCAATTCACAGTTTTTATTAATATGTATTTTATCAATATATTGCTGCTGTATAACAACAAATTTCAAGAAATATGCCAGTGATATTAAACCTGATTTTGATTTAATGAGCTTCCTTCTATCATAAACCATAAGACAAAAGAACAGAATAGTGCAGCTGACTCGATGGGTTCAATGGCCTAATTCTGCTTCTATGTCTTATGGTTTTGAAGTGTTTGCACCCATTTCCTGCTGAAAATTTTCCCATTAGAGATTGGCCTGACCCTCTACTGCGATTCACCAGAGAGCAGAGATCTCATCTTTGTTGTACTTTACATAGGCGCTGGTGTCACGCGCATGTATAAATTAATTGATGGCACAAAACACATTAGGTGTTATGTCAGTCATAAATAAATCTCAATAAAAGGCATAGCATATCACACTGAAACTCTATTGTGGACGATCCCAAGCCCAGCTTCGAAAGGCGGAGGGTTGGGCATGGGGCTAGCAACCCCATCCCATAAAAACTGAGAGCCACAGAAATGCTAACAGGAGCCCCAAAGGCCCCAGCCCTGGGAGAGGAAGGATTGTTGAAGATGGGCTACTCCTGGGAACAGCTTGAAGGACTGGCCCAGGATAGAGAACTCTGGTGAACTGTTGTTGGTGCTCTATGCCCCAGTAGGGGTAATGGGCTTAAATAAGTCAAATCACATTGAAAGTATTGATATATGTCTGTATTAGTCTGATCCCTGGGAAATCAGAATCAGGGTTATTATCACTGAGATACATCATGAAATTTATTGTTTTGTGGCAGCAGTGCAATACATAAAATACATTATAAATTATAATCAGAAAAATATATATAAAATATGTAAAGAGAGCAAAAATAGTGAGGTAATGTTCATGGACCAGTCATTAGTACATGCAAAAATGCATCCCTCTTTGTAATGATGAGGACATCTGCGAATTTCTAACTACTGCTCACTGATCTGTTGACTTGCAACTTGATATGACCATGAACTGCAGGGCTTAGGGCCAGCCCTTACCATTGCACATGATAAGTCACACTGTTCATGAACAAAAGTAAAATAAAACATTGCCCCATGGCAGCCTCGATATAAATTCCTGCACAGCTTCATTTTAAAACATGTCGTGAAGCCTGCACGAGCACATCTATCCAAATTGCTGCTGTTCGGCCTACCAAGCTCATCTACACCAATAATATTCTATGATCAAAAATTTCAAACAAGTTCAAAAGTAAATCTATTATACAAGTACACATATTTTTGTGAACATTCACAGTAAATACAAAGAAACACAGTAGAATCAAATCACAGTAGTACATTTATTATCAATGTATACATTATCCAGCCTTGAAATTCGTCTCCTTACAGACAGCCACAAAACAAAGAACCCATTAAAAATAAAGAAAACAGTCAAATACCCAACGTGCTGAGAGAAGAAATAACAAATTGCTCGAGCAACAAAAGCAAGGAAACAATGCTCAGAATAAAAGTGAGTCTACAGGCAAGAAGCCAGAGCAGGCCACAGGACAGTTCAGCAGAGAGCTGAGTAATCATCATGGCTCAGCAGGCAGAAGTGGTCCGACCCTCGCTTCTAGTCCTGACACCCTGACCTTCTCAATCTGGCCTGGCTTTTGAACGAATGACAATGAAAAACTGTGCCCAAAGATAGGCAAACAACTAGTGTGTAAAAAGACAACAAAATTGTGCCAACAACATGTACAAAATGCAGGGGGAACTCAGCAGGCCAGGCAGCATTGATGGACAAGAGTACAGTCGACATTTCAGGCCAAAACCCTCCGGCAAGGTTTCGGCCTGAAATGTCGACTGTTTACTCTTTTCCATAGATGCTGCCTGGCCTGCTGAGTTCCTCCAGCACTTTGTGTGTGTTGCTCGGATTTCCAGCATCTGCAGACTTTCTTTTGTTTAAAATTGTGCCAACATATTCCACCACTGAGATTAGCATGGAAAATATCTCATTTTGTTGCCCACTTCATAATATTTTCTTTTATTACCAAACAATTATGTGGAATATATATTTTCGTAAATGTATGCCGTAGTCCTACGGTTTAGAAGCAATTTTGCATCTTATCTGGGATTTTCTACATTCTTTACTTTCCAGAAATAACAAAGTGGTGTCTTTAACACTCAACAGCAAACTCATTTTAATTGAGACAGCCATAAAATGGCATTACCTCACAACTAGCTTTTAACAGAGAAACAACAGTGCCTGTCCTGTGTGGACATGTAGCGTAATCAAGCGACTCACAAGAAAAGAAAGACAAAACCTCTTTTACAGTAACAACAATGTTGCCTAAAGCATTTTGTCTACTTCAGGTGATTACAGCGACCCAGCCAGTTTAGGTGTGTGAAAGCTAGTGTGGCATTTTCTGTTCCTGCAGTCTAGTAATACTGAATTAAAACACATTTAACAATTTAAGGGGGAAAAAATTGCACAGACTTTAGAACACAGAACATAGGACAGTACAGCACAGTAACAGAACATTTGGCCCACAATACTATTGAATTAGTAATCACATGGCCATCTAAATTAATCCCTTCTCTCTACACAATGTCCATATACTTCCATTTTCTTCACATTAATGTGCCTTTCTAAATGCCTCTTAAAAGTCCCTGATGTTTCTGCCTCCACCACCACACCGGGCAGCATATTCCAGTCACCCACCACGATGTGTAAAAAACTTGCCCCTCACATTTCCTTTGAAAATTAGCCCCTCTCACCTCAAATACATGCCCTCTGGTATTAGACCTCGAACAAGGTCAACCGTTCAATCAATTTTGCCTACTTTACTAGATTTACCAAGTAGGTCAAATTTGAAGGCAGGATTTAGGGTTAATGGCAGGATTTTTGGCAGTGTGGAGGAACAGAGGGATCTTGGGATGTCCATGTCCATAGATCCCACAAAGTTGCCACATACATTAATCAGGTGGTTAATATGTTGGCCATTATGAGGTACTACTGCAGTTGTACAAGGCCTTGGTGAGACCACACCTGGAGTATTGTGTGCAGTTTTGGTCCCCTAATCTGAGGAAAGACATTCTTCCCACAGAGGGAGTACAAAGGTTCACCAGATTGATTCCTGCGATGGCAGGACTTTCATATGAAGAAAGACTGGATCGACTGGGCTTATACTCGTTGGAATTTAGAAGATTGAGGGGGGATCTTATTGAGACGCATAAAATCCTAAAGGGATTGGGCAGGCTAGATGCAGGAAGATTGTTCCTGATGTTGGGAAAATCCAGAACAAGGGGTCACAGTTTGAGGATAAAGGGGAAGCCTTTTAGGATCGAGATTTGGAAAAACTTCTTCACACAGGGAGTGGTGAATCTGTGGAATTCTCTGCCACAGTAAACAGTTGAGGCCAGTTCATTGGCTATATTTAAGAGGGAGTTAGATATGGCCCTTGTGGCTAAAGGGATCAGGGGGTATGGAGAGAAGGCAGGTACAGGGTTCAGCCATGATCATACTGAATGGCGCTGCAGGCTCGAAGGGCTAAATAGCCTACTCCTGCACCTATTTTCTATGTTTCTATGAGCGAGTTCAAGACCAGCGAGGTAATGTTACAACTCTATTAAACACCGGTTAGACCACACTTGGAATATTGTGTTCAGTTCTGGTTAGCTCATTATAGGAAGGATGAAAAAGCTTTAGAGAGAGTGCAGAGGAGATTTACCAAGATGCTGCCTGGATTAGAGAGCATGTCATATGAGGGTATGTTGAGCAAGCTAGAGCTTTTCTTTGTAGAGCGAAGGAGGATGACAGGTGACTTGATAGAGGTGTACAAAATGATAAGGAGCATAGACAGAGTGGACATTCAGAGACTTTTTCCCCCAAGGTGGAAACAGCTAACTCAGGGAGGCTTAATTTTAAGGTGATTCGAGGAAAGTATAGAGGTGATGTCAAGAGGTAATTTTTTATTTTAAACACAGAATGTGGTGGGTGCATGGAACGCGCTGCCAGGGGTGTTATCAGAGGCAGATACATTAGGGACGTTTAAGAAACTCTTAGATAGGCACCTGGATGACAGAGAAATAGAAGGTATGTAGGAGGGAAGAGTTAGATTGATCTTAGAGTAGGTTAAAGAGTCAGCACAAAATCATGGGCCAAAGGGCCTGTACTGTGCTGTACAGTTCTATGTTCTCTATGATATGTCCTTTGTACCTGGCCAAGTTGCTCCAGTTGCCACTGATTTAAATCACCTTGCCTTGACCAGCCCACTCAGAAATAAAAATCATACTGTGAATCAGCTATAAAACAACTGAATCTGATTTGCCAATGAACTTAGTTAAATGCAGAGAAAGTGATTAAACTGGATGAAAATGAATTTAAATAGACAATGATTGATTACCTGTTCTGACCTTCAATGTATATCTGCTTTAAATTACTGGAGTTGGACAGTACCAGCTAATTTTGGACCAACTATAAATGACAGTGAATTATAAGGCATTTATAATGAGGCTTCTACTGAGGCTTCATAAAGAGTTAGTCAGACCACCCTCGGAGTATGTGATGGCATTGAAAAGATTCTGGAAGAGGTTCATAAGAATGATCCTGGAAATGATAGAGTTAAAATATGAGGAGTGTTTAATGGCCGTGGGTCTTTACTCATTAAGATTAGAAGAATGAGGGAGATCTCATTGAAACATTGAATATTGGAAGGTCTAGATAGAGCAGACACAGAAAGGATGTATTCTATAATGGTCAAGTCTAGGACCAGAGGGCATAGACTCTGAGTACAAGGATTTTCTTTTAGAACAGAGACAGGGAGGTATTTCTTTAACCAGAGGGCAGTGAATCTGTGGAAGTCATTGCCATGGGCAGCCTTGGAAGCCAAGTCATTGAGTGTATTTAAAGCAGAGCTTGATAGATTCTTGATTTGAAGGACGTCAAAGGTTACGGGGAGAAGGCGGGAGAATGGGGTTGAGAGCAAAAATAAATCATCCATGATAAAATGGCCTAATTCTGCTCCTATATCTTATTATCTTAATTACAAATATTTATCCAGAGTTAAAAAGCCATTCTTAGACCGTCAAGATTCCTTTGCCTCTAGTGCTTATATTCTCTGAAATTATACTGACCAATCATCTAGTCTGGCCAATTGCAACATCAGCAAACTCTTATTTCTTTCTTTTTAAAAGCTGATTACTGTCATCCAAAAGGTAGCACATATTGATTAACACACACAAAATGCTGGAGCAAATCAGGAGGACAGGTGGCTTCGATGGAGAGAAATAAACAGTCCATGTTTCTGGCCAAGACCCTTCACCAGGAGTGGAACGGAAAGGGGAAGATGCTAGAATAAGAAGAGGGGGAGGATCAAAATCTGGTACGTGATAGGTGAAACCAAGTGAGTGGGAAGGTAGGTGCATGGAGAAGGAGGATGAAGTCGGATACTGGGAGCTGATAAGTGGTAAAGGGCTGAAGAAGAAATTTGATAGGAGAGGAGAGTGCACCACGGGAGGAAGGGAAGGAGGAGGGGCACCAGAAGGAAGTAAGGAAAAGTGACAAGAAGTGAATAAAATCACTATTTTTGAGGGATTCCTTTTAATTCTTTGAGTTTACTCACTATTAAGAACTGTTAGATATAGCTGATGAATACCAATGAATTGATCCACTTGACCCGAAACAGGAGTGTGTGGGCCATGGCAGTCAAAACTCAAACTGGGCATGGCACCTGATGATGATGATGATGATGATGATGATTATGATGATGAGATATAGCTGGCTATAATCAGAAGCACATTTTTTTTTCATTTGTTAAACCAGCCCAAATGTCACCCTGGCATCTAGGAAAGAATTACAAAGGGCAGAGGTGATAGAAGCCACTAAGGTCTCAACAATAGCTACCTTGGATACTGATGCACTGAGTTACTGGAACCGATTTCTGAGCAGTATCGTGGACAAGTACTTCACACTCGCAGGATTATGTTACATGGCAAATTCCCCAATTACCAACACTTTATCAGAATGGGGCATTGCATTTGGAGGCCATGCATTTCTGCACAAGAAGCAAAAATAAATGGGTGGGGGCTGGAGAAATATTCCCCTTTACTTTGACCTGCCGTTAACAGACATATAGCAATAGATGCACACCACTTGCCTCTTTACCAAGGGATAAAACACAAATGGAAAAAAACTACAAAGATCAAAGTAAGTTTATCATCAAAGTACATATATGTCAACATATATGACCTTGAGATTCATTTTCTTGCAGGCATTCACAGGAAAATACAATATGTGGTTACCAAGACAGCACTGACAAGATACGGCAATGTTGTGCAGTCAGCTCACAGTACTGCAAGATATACTGTACCTCTTCTGAAGTGGTATCCCCATATCAGCAGCCTGTACTTTCACTTTAAGAATCACACTTCTGAACTGTCTAAATCACAGATTCCCAACCTGGTTAATGGTAAGGATCCATGGCATTTAAAAAAAAAGTTGGGAATCCCTTGTCTAAATGAACTAAGTAACACACATTATGGACAATAACTCAGGAGTCTAACTGACTGATACAAAATGCTGCAGGAGCTTGGCAAATCAGGCAGCATCTATAGAGAGGAATAACGAGCCAACGCTTCAGGCGGAATTTTGATACCTGATGAAAGATCTTGGCCCAGAACATCGTCACTTTATTCCTCTCCATGGATACTGCCTGATCTGTTGATTGCCTCCAGCATTTTGTGTGCATTAATGTGGATTTCTTGCATCTGCAGAATCTCTTGTGTTTACCATCCAGACAGGTGCCTTTCTATCCTTCAACGTCATTGCAATTTTTTTTTTTGTGCTGTCATTTTCCTTGACTGAGTGACTGAGGACATTATAAATAGAAATGAAAGGACTTTCAAATGTTGTGAAATAATTATTTGTGAATCGTGGTGTAGCTCCAGCCACTTGGAACACACCCTAACATAATGGCAGAGCATCATACCGGTGCAAAACAATAATAACAAGATCGTCAGCACAATGACAATAGCATACAGACCATAGTCATAGAATCATGGAGCATATACAGCACAGAACAGGCCCTTCAGCCCATCTAATCCATGCCAAAACCATTTAAACTGTCTACTTCCATCGACCTGCACCTGGAACATAACTCTCCAGACCCCTCCCATTCATGTACCTACCCAAATTTCTCCTAAATGTTGAAATCAAACCCACAACGATCACTTGGATTGGTAGCTCATTCAACACTCTCACCACCTTCTGAGTGAAGAAGTTTCCCCTCATGTTCCCGTTAAACATTTCACCTTTCACCCTCAATCCATGACCTGTAGTTGTAGCCTCACCCAACCTCAGTGGAAAAAGCCTGTTTGATTTCTATCAAATCTAACCCCCACCCCCTCGCCAACATCTTCTACATTCTAGGGAATAAAGTCTGAACCGATTCAACCTTTCCCTATAACTCAGGTCCTCAAGCCCCAGCAACGTCCTTAGCCCTCTTTCCAAGATAAATGAAGCCAGGTTCGTATTGTAGCATATTGTACTTTCAATGCTCTCTGACAAAGCTATGAATGATCTCTAGACCAAAACCTAAAAGAACAAAAACTAAAGGTTCCCAGAAAACTTAGAGTAAAAATAAGATTGTTTCTCAAATCTAAATGAAATTGAAGAGCTTCATTTTTTTCAAAACCAATTGAACATATTATAGGTTAAGTCAGGGGTTCCCAGACCCTCGGTTAGTGAGAAGGGTCCATGGCATAAAAAAGATTGGGGACCCCTGGCTTAAGTGATTCAGACCTTTATCTTTACAATTTTCTAATATAATTACTGTAGAATAGTTGCCAGCCACTTGTGTGTTTTGTACAATTTGCACTGCATTTGTTTTTGGTAATACTGAATTGAAATCAGAATAGTCCACTACATAATTATCATTGTTTAGGCAGTTATGCCTCAGGAAAATTTTTTTGCTCATATTTTTACCAGTTTAATCTCACACGTGCTCTCAGTGAATTAAAATAATACTTGACTTGATACAATGTTCTGTATAAGAGTTCAGTTTTCATTCAGTTTACTTATTTTTTAAAACACATTGCAGTTGTAAACTCTTTTGTTACAAATGCGTCTGCCAAACTCCTCGATAAATGCATTAACACTGCATAGCTAAAGAGCTGCAAAGATCTACGAAGCATCACAAGTCATAAGTCACAAGTCGCAGTCAGCTGTTGGCCGCAGACAAGTGTCAGACTAATCCCATAGGGACCAGGTGAATACTTTGCAACACTGCCCTTTACTCTCGGATTACTGATCTAACTAGGAGATTGCACATTACATCATCATGTCTAGGCTTGCTCACTGGACCTTTACTCCGTCAATCCGCAGGCAAACTGATACTGAACAAGCAGAGGAATGAGACGAAAAACTAAAGCAATTAACTCCATATGTTGGGGTTACCATGGCAAAGTTACGATACCACATGAAACGATCCAAAAGACAATTTTTGCGGAGACTAAAAAAAACTGCTCAATGACTAGTAAAGGAAAGTTGAAAACTGATAACAAACCTCATGGACATCACTGTGCTTGTATTCCCTGCTGGTGTATAGAGCATGAGAGTACTGTGTACATGAAGGATAGGAGCCAAGGCTTAACTAGCCCGGGTGAGTCATATCCTTCCCATCTGACTCTCTTCCAGGCAATGATGTAATGCACTGGCCACTCTCCCCGGCTCAGCACTATGAAGTCACCACTATATCTGGCGAGCCCGAAGTAAACTCAATGTAACCAAAACAACCCTCGGCCAAGTTCCAAACATACAGAGACTTGGTGGTGCTATTACCATTGGAAACGGGATAAACAGACACAGCAACAGAGCCGCCTCAAAGAAACAGCAGCTGTTTAAAGTTCAGAAGGAACACTTGAGCAGTGCAAGTGATTTACTGGCGTTAATCAGAATCAAGCGAGAGTGAGTTGAACTCCTGCTTCACTCCAAGGAAAGTCAGATCAAGTAAATCACGATAAACTTTGACATTCAGCTCCGGGATAAGCAACTCCATTCTATTTATCCGCGAGCGGACTGTCAAAGCTGAACTCAAGCTTCCTGTTATGAATGAAAATATTTTCTGATTTTCAGCTCATTGTCAGGTTGTTGAAAAGCAAACAGAAAAAACTTGCCTGTATGCGTTAAGAGAAACGAAATCTCAAAATCAGTGTAACACTATCGATAATGACCAAGCACTTGGTTTTTTAAAATAAATAGCTTTGCTTGCATAAACTCACCATTGAACACAAAACTTTTTAAAATGCTGAATCAGAATTATTATCATTGAAATACACTCAGTGGCCACTTTATTAGGTACACCTATAAACCTGCTCGTTAATGCAAAAATCTAATCGGCCAAACATGTAGCAGCAACTCAATGCATGAAAGCATGCAGACATGGTCAAGAGGCTCAGTTGTTGTTCAGACCCAACATCAGATGGGGAAACAATGTGATCCAAGTGACTCTGACTGTGGAATGATTGTTGTTGCCAGGCAATGAGCATCTCAGAAACAGCTGATCACCTGGATTTTCTTGCACAACTGACTCTGGAGTTTACAGAGAATGGCGGGAAAAAAAACAAACAAAAAAACATCCAGTGAACGGTAGGTCTTTGTTTGAAACTGTCTCATTAATGATTGAGGTCAGAAAATAACCAAACTGATTCACGCTGACAGGAAGATGACAGTAACTCAGATAACCACACTTTACACAACAACAGTGGTGTGCAGAAGAGCATCTCTGAATGCACAGCACTTTGAACCCTGAAGTGGATGGGCTACAGCAGCAGAAGACCATGAACATACACTCAGTGGGCACTTTGTTAGGTACAGGAGATATCTAATAAAATGTCACTGAGTGTATAATCAAATTAAATTAGTAATACAATAATTGAAATTCAAAGTACATTTATTATAAAAAGGATGTATACTTAATACAACCTGGAGATTTGTCTCCTTACGGACAGCCACAAAATAATGAAACCCAATAGAACCCATTAAAAAGACTGTCGAACACCCAATGAGCAAGGAAAAGAAAACAAATCTTGCAAATAACAAAAGCAAGCTAACAACTGAAAGTTCATCAAAGTGAATCCACAGCCTTGAAGCCAGTCATCACTGCAGACAATCCAGCAGCCCATTAGTTAGAACTGTGGAATTGGAGGAGATACGAGCTTAGCTCTTCCCTTCCCCCTCTCTCAGACTACAAGCCCTCTTTCCGGGTGAGGTAGTTTTTAGCTGGCACATCTTCCAGTCGGCTATTCTGTGTTTGCTGCTGACTTTGCCACCATCCTCACTGGCGGTTTCTGCCACTCCTCCATTCAGACTTTAGATACGGCCCTGATCTTCCAGCCACCTGTCTGACCTACCAGCATTCTGAATACCCAGTCTCTTCTCAAATACTGTTCTGATCTTGTAATTTTATAATGACTGAGGGAGGCCAATCGGCCCATCATCCAAGCTGGTTTCTATGCAACATAGGGGTAGAATGGTAGCGTAACGGTTAGCACAATCACTTCACAGTGGCAGCGATAACTGGGTTTGAAACTAACCACTCTACTTCCTCCCCATGACCACATTGGTTTTCTACCACTTTCCGAAGATATACGGGTTAGGGCTAGTAAGCTGATCACATACTATGTTGACACCGAAGGCATGGTGACACTTGTGGGCTGCCCCCAGCACATCCTCCAAAAGTGTTGGTTACTGACGCAAACACATTTCACTGTATGTTTCAATGTACATGGGACAAATAAAGGTAATCTTTGACTCCCATTATTCCTACTTCACTCTCCTTAGTACCCATAGGACCATAAGATATAAGAGCAGAATTAGACTATTTGGCCCACCTGCTCCACCATTTCATCATGGCTGATCCATTTCCCAATCTCCTGCCTCCTCCCCATATCCTTTCATGTCCTGACCAATCAAGAATCTATCAACCTCTGCTTTAGATGTACCTAATGACTTAGCCTCCACAGCTGCCTGTAGCAAAGAATTCCACAGATTCACCACTCTCTGGCTGAAGAAATTGCTCATTATCTCCATTCAAAATGGACATCCTTCTATTCTGAGGCTGGGTCCTCCGGTCTTAGACTCCCTTACCAAAGGAAACATCCCCTCCACATCCCCTTAAGGTAAGTACCCCTGCAACTTACTCTGCCCACCAACACTTCTTTGTTTCCATTTGTCATCACCTTACATGAAGGGGTAATTACAGCAGCCAGCCAACCAACCATCATAGTCCTGGGTTTTGGGAAGAAAGCCACAGTCATGGACAGAATGTGTAATCCACATTCACACAGTGCCCGAGAGTAGGATCGGACCGGGGACCCGGGATCTGCAAGGCAGCAGCAGTAACTGCTGTGCTAGATTCTGCACCCCCCCACCATAATAATCTCAAAGGTTACCGCCTTACTGTCTATCTGCAGACATTATTGATATTGTCTTATTATTGTCACTTCCACCGAGATGCAGTGAAATGCTTGTCTTGTATACTGTTCATACAGATCAAACGTTAGATAGTTCACTGAACCAGAATAAGGTAAAACAATTACAATGCAACCTAAAGTGTAAAAGCTACCAAAAGGGTGCAATGCAGGTAGACACTAAAACGCAGGATCTTAATGAGGTAGATTGAGAGGCCAAGATTTGATTTTAGCGTACAAGAGGTCCATTCAGGAGTCTGATTACAGTAAGATAGAACCTGTTCTTGAGACAGTGGGATAGAAGCTGTCCTTCAGTCCTATGGCCTATTTAAATCAATATTGGATTCAATAATTTCAAATGACCAGCATTCTAGCAATTTTATTTCAAAATTCAAGCATTTACATTTGCTTCCTATGGTAATTTCTGGTAATAATTTGGCTTCTTCCATTTACTTCTTTGACCTTTTGGTTCTTCACTTGTTCCTCTTTCAGCAGGGATTATTGTCCTTTAATCTTTCTTGCTTTTCATATCATCAGCCACCTTCCCTTCTTTTCTCTTCTCCCCACATCAACAAGCTTTTGAACAATCATGCACCTCAAATATTAATTTGGTTTCTTGCCACAGATGTCACCTAAGTAGCTCCAGCATTTTCCACAGCTTTTCAGAAGTAGCAGTATATCATGTGCAGTATATCATGTGTCTACTGTTCTTGATTGGGTGATGGGGTGGAGACCTGTCTCTACTAAAGGAGGTGTAAGGTGCTCCTTCCCTCCGCTAGCCTGCAGGTCACCCTTGGGCAAGGTGTAGCACCTGGTCAGCGTCACGTGAAGCCATGGGAGAGGTGATGGATGGTCATATGAGGAGCCAGTGCATGTCACAAGTCCTGGTTATGCTACCACTGACACCAGGCAGACAATCTCTGAAGAGTATTGACAATGACTGGGGTCACCCATCTTGTAAAGACACTGCTCAGAAGGCAGCATTGGCAAAGCACTTCTGCAGAAAAATTTGCCAAGAACAATCATGGTCATGGAAAGACCACGATTGCCCACATCATACCACACAGCACAAAATGAACAATTGTTAGAAACATAGAAAATCTATAGCGCAATACAGGCCCTTCGGCCCACAAAGTTGTGCTGAACATATCCCTACCTTTTAAATTACTAGGGTTACCCATAGCCCTCCACCACCGTTGCCAGCAGCCCATTCCACGCATTCACCACTCCCTGCATAAAAAAACTCACCCCTGACATCTCCTCTATACCTGCTCCCCAGCACCTTAAACTTGTGTCCTCTTGTGGCAACCATTTCAGCCCTGGGAAAAAGCCTCTGACTATCCACACAATCAATGCCTCTCTTCATCTTATACACCTCTGTCAGGTCACCTCTCATCCTCTGTCGCTCCAAGGAGAAAAGGCTGAGTTCACTCGACCTATTCTCATAAGGCATGCTCCCCAATCCAGGCAACGTCCTTGTAAGTCTCCTCTAAACCCTTTCTATGGTTTCCACATCCTTCCTGTAGTGAGGTGACCAGAACTGAGCACAGTACTGCAAGAGGGGTCTGACCAGGGTCCTATATAGCTGCAACATTACCTCTCAGCTCCTAAATTCAATTCCACGATTGATGAAGGCCAATACCCCATATGCCTTCTTAACCACAGAGTCAACCTGTGCAGCTGCTTTGAGCATCCTATGGACTTGGACCCCAAGATCCCTCTGATCCTCCACACTGCCAAGAGTCTTACCATTAATACTACACTCTGCCACCATATTTGACCTACCAAAATGAACCACTTCACACTTATCTGGGTTGAACTCCATCTGCCACTTCTCAGCCCAGTTTTGCATCCTATCAATGTCCTTCCACTTCGTCCTCCTGGTCATTTATAAAAATCACGAAGAGTAAGGGTCCCAGAACAGATCCCTGAGGCACACCACTGGTCACCGACCAATTGCTCTTGAGTTATTAGGACACTTGAAATGATGCTGCACGATGTCGTGCTAAATGTCATTGAAGCGACCCGGCTAATCACCCTTCTGTATGCAAACTCTCATGTGTTAGTGCAGTAAGATTACTGGACTCCCACCCAACATCAAACAGAGCATCAGAACCACCAGCCACAAATTCACCTTGCAGAACCAACCTTGCAAATTTCATTCTCTCTGCTTGCCTGAATGAAACATCTCCAAAAGTTCTCAAAAAGAATGACATTAATGACAAACCATTGCATCAACCTAAAATATTCACACCATTTCAAATGTGCATTGGCTTAAACTGATATCTTTAACAGAATGCACTGCAGTTACTCAGAAGCAGGTTTTTATCACTGATATATTTCGGGCTATTTGTTGTTTAGTGGCAGCAATACATAAAAGATTAATTTTTAATTTACAATAATGCATAAACCCTATAATGCAAACAGAGAGCAAAAATAGTGAAGCAGTGTTCATGGGCTGTTCAGAAATCTGATGGCAGAGAGGAAGAAGCTGTTCCTAAAATGTTGAGTGTGTGTCTTCGGGCTCCTGTATCTCCTTCTTGAGGGTAGCAATGGGAAGAGGGCATGTCCTGGATTGTGAGGGTTGTTAATGATGCCTTCTTCAGGCACTACCCTTTGAAGATGTCTTCAATGGTTTGGAAGCTATGATGGATCTGGCTGAGTCTACAAGCCTCTGTAGCTTTTCCCGATCCTGTGTATTGGAACCTCCATACCAGGCAATGATGCAACTAGTCAGAATGCTCTCCACAGTACAACTGTAGAAATTCTCTAGAGTCTTTTGACACATCAAATACCCTCAAACACCTGATGGTATAATTACTGACATGATTCTTCATGATTGCATCAATATGTTGTGCCCAGGATAGATTCTCTGAGATATTGACACCCTGGAACTTGAAGCTGCTCTCATTTTCCACTGCTGACCACTCGATGACAACTCACCAGGACTGCTCTGAATGCACCTCCTGTACACAACATTTACAGCTTCTCCTCAAAGTTACAACATACCTCAACTCAACAATCCATCATTAATCCCTCATTGTCACACGATGTTTGTAAATCCTAGAACTCCTGACCCAAGAACACTGAGAATACCTCTAGCAGTTCAAGGTGGCTCATCAGTACCTTATAGGGAGCAGCTGATGATGCTATCCTGGCCAATGACACCCTCCGCTTGCAAATGGTCAAAACAATTTTGTTGCAGTCTCAGTTGAAGTTGTAGAGATATGTTTTATGATTGACCTTTTTCTGCTAGTAACAGTAACTTTAGTCTCTAATATCCAATGAATTTTAATGCAATTCTTCTAATATTTGTTCAGAAATAAAGTCATTGAGTAGTTAAGTCACACAAAGAGGCTCTTTGAGTCATCAGGTCCATTCTAACATTTTGGTTTTGCCATCTGCACTTTATCAAGTTATCCCAGTTAGGTCTGTGTTTGATTTTACAAGTGCCCGTCAAATCAGAGTGGATATATATTTTTTTATTTAGAGATACAGTACAATAAAAATCTCTTCTGGCCCAATGAACCTACATGGTCCAATTACACCTACATCACCAACTAAGCTACTAACCGGTACGTCTTTGGAAAGTGGGTGGAAACCAGAGCACCCTGAGGAAACTCACACCGTCATGGAGAGAACATACAAACTCCTTACACACACCGGCACTGTGATAGCATTATATTAACAGTGTACCTATTGTGCTGCCTCGTTTAAAATATAAAATAAATATATTTAAAAATGCATTTGTTGTTCCAAAATGACATAACCTTAGGAAATTTTCAACTGGCAGAGTGTTTAAAATGTAGTAATTGCAATTCTCTCTCTAACCATCTCAGGAAGCAATAGGACAACAGTCCAGCTTTGTAATTTTTACTCTTTACATCTCATCCTTGAAATGTAAAAAAAAAGGAAACTCATACCATTGATCATAAAAAAAATCTTTTGCCAGTGGATAAATCTATTAGCAGCTGGCCACAGCAGCTTCCTGTCTGCACCAATCCGCACACTCCATATCAATCAAAATTCCATATCACCAGTTCATTTTTATACCTAGTGTTCTTTGACCTCTTCTTGCACCTACTTTTTGAGTAAATCATCTCTTCAAAGCCTCCTATTCCTTGGTAAACATCATTATATAGGAACCTCAAGCCTTGGAATTTGTGTATTGGATAATTCCTTTGTTTCAATAATTTCTCCCTCAATCCCAGCTTCTTCCAGCCTCCCTTCACTGATATTCCCAGGGTTCCCATAATCTCAAGTCCCTCAGAAATATACTCAAATTCTCAACTTCCTTTTCTCTTTCTCTCTAACATAGAACATTGAACGGTACTGCGTAGTTCAGGCCCCTTTGGTGCACAATGTTGTATCAACCCTTCAACCTACTCCAAGATCTAATTCTACTCTAAAATCTAAACGTCCCTCGCTATAGCCCTCGATTTTTCTATGTGCCTGTCGAAAAAACCCTCAAATGTCCCTAACGTATCTCCCTCTACCAACGCCCCCAGTAGTGCATTCCATGCACTCCCCACTCTGCGTAAAATTCCCCTCTTTACTTTCCTCCAATTACCTTAAAATTAGGCCACCTCATATTAGCCTCTTCTGTCCTGGGGAAGAAGTCTCTGGCTGTCCATTGAGCTTATCTTATCATCTTGTACATCTCTATCAAGTAACCTCTCATCATCCTTCACTCCAAAGAGAAAAGCCCTAACTCACTCAACCTATATTGAAAAGACATGTTCTCTAATCCAGACATCATCCTGGTAAATCTCTGCACTCCTCTTGCTAAAGCTATCAAGCTCCTTGGACCAGCTTTCCCAAGTACGCAGCAGCTCTCATCCCTGTCAGCCAAAGTTTCTACTTTAACAGCATGAAAAGTATAATGCAAAACTGCATCATGAAGGTCAAGGACAATCACGTCAAGGTATACAGCTGATTTTGGGGTTGACATACAGTACTGTACAAAAGTCTTATGCACATATATACATAGCTAGGACGCCTTAGACTTTTTCACAACACTGTATTTGTCAATGTGGAGCTGAGAGAGTGTTTGTAAATCTGGCAGAAACAAAGGGTGCTGGGAATGGTGAGGGTGGAGCGCAGCAGGAGGGGTGTGGGACAGGTGGCAGAGGAGGAGTGCTGGGGCGATGGGCGGCACAGATGCAGACACACCCAGCCCTGAGACACCAGGCAAGGTCATTTGATTCCAAACAATTGGTTTATTGATCATTACAGAATGTGTCTCTGCTGCTTCCCACTCCCTCTTTCACCCTTCCCCTTTTCCCAGCCATGATTCACCTCTTGCTGCCCCCTTCCCGTTCTCAGTCCACAATAGAGACTCATATATCAGGTTTATCATCACTCGCGCAAAATATCATGAAATATGTTTTTTTTGCGGCAACAGGACAGAGCTATATATAAAATTACTATAGTACTGTAGTTATCAACATAGTAAACTGAAATAGGGTTTCCAAACAACACTATAACTTTCAAAGGTCTCAGATTACTGACTAGTTAGCAAAATCTATGGCTTTAATTGAATGGGTAAAATAAAAATGAAGGGACATATGAAGGAAAGCAATAATTAATGCTAATGTAATGCCTTTAATGAAGCCAAACCTCTTATAGAAACATGGCCAGTGATCTGCCAAGCCAAAAGAAAATGGAACTTTTGGACAGGTTGGCCAAAGAGTAGGGTTTGCAGAGCAACTTTGAGAGGGAGAGAAAGATGAAGAGGTAGGAACATTTCAGGAGGAAATTTCAGAGCTCAGATCCAAGGTGACTAAAGAAATGTCTAGAAAAACAAGTACTCAGTGTATGCAGTCCAGAATGAAATGCTGAAAGGTATGAAGGAACATTGAGTTCTCAAAATACAAACAGATAACTCCTTTAAAGTCTATACTAAAGTAAATAATTCCATAACAAAGGTCAATAGCATTTTGGCTTTAAAAAAAAAGGAACATACATAGTGACAAGAACAGAAACACCATTATAGACTAAAAATCTGGGCCAATTTCAGTCCGACTGCTTGTCTTTACTTCTTTCTTTCCCACCCATCATGTTGTTAAACCCTGCAAGATCAACCAGTTTAAACATTTTGGTCAATCTCCTTCTGTTCACAATGGAGCTCAGGAGCCACAAACTCTTCAATTCGCATGGCTTCATGTTAGTCTCAACTTCTTTCACAGTAAACTCAAATGTCACGTTTAGGATGGAAACTACCTGCATCAAACTGCCACAGTCTAATTGTTGTTTTCTACCCGTG
The DNA here is from genome assembly GCF_030028105.1 of Mobula birostris. Lineage (NCBI taxonomy): Eukaryota > Metazoa > Chordata > Chondrichthyes > Myliobatiformes > Myliobatidae > Mobula > Mobula birostris. The sequence continues at coordinate 9,756,266 of NC_092388.1, forward strand.
GCCTTTGGGGAGGTAAAGTACTGACATGGTGCAACGCCACCACAAGTAGGACGACATCCATCATGAAGGGCCCCCACCACCCAGGACAGGCTCTCTTCACATTGCTATCATCAGGGAGGGGATACAGGAGCTTGAAGACCAACACTCAATGTTTTAGGAACAGCTTCTTCCCCTCCGCTATCAGATTTCTGAATGAACAACGAACCAACCCATGAACACTGCCTCACTATCCTTGCTGTCTTTTACACTACTTACTATATTAAATATTTTACATATATATATGCACCTAAAACTTTTGCACACTACTGTCATAATTTTATGTTTTGCACTGTACTGATGACAGAAGAAAAACAAATTTCAAGACATACACGAGTGATGATAAACATGATTTTGATATGGGTCTCTATTGTGGACTGAGAATGACAAGGAGGGCAGAGAGAGTCGAATCATGGTTGGGAAAAAGTGAAGGAAGAGAGCAGGGTGCAGGGAACACCAGGAAGATGTTCTGCGATGATTAATAAGCCAATTGTTTGGAATCAAATGAACTTGCCTACTTTCTCAGGGCTTGGTGTGTCTACACCCATGCCAGACCCCACCCCTGGCACTCCTTCTCTGCCACCTGTCCCACACCCCATCCATGGCACTCTGCCCCCTCAATTCCCACCATCCTTTGCTCCCATCAGATTTAACATCAAACTTGCTCTCCTGTCCACATTGATAAATACAGCACCGTGTAAAAGTTTGAGGAACCCTATATATTTGACTCGATGGGCCAAATGGCCTACTTCGGCTCCTTTGTCTTGTGATCTTGTGATATAAACCTAGTTCTGATTCTGGTTGCATGTAGTTTTGTGATAACGGTGCACCATGTCAGTTCTGCACCTTCCCTCTCCTCCTCTTGTATGGTAGAGAAAGTCTCATGCCACCAAGATCATTGACTACCCATTTCCAAGGACTCTGCCACTTAATTATAAATAATAATTAAAAATCAAGCTCTTAAATTATTTCAAAGTCGGCATTTATAAGAGTTTGGGCAGCAGTGTGACACGCACTGAGAGCTGCTCTAACACCCCGGACTCAGCCCTGACCCCGGTCGCTGTCTGTGCGAAGTTCACACGTTGTCTCTGTGACCATGTCTGCTCCCCTTTGCTGCTCTGGTTTCTCCTACATTCCCAAGTAGGAGATTGACCATCCCAAGTTGTTCTTAGAAACATAGAAAACGTACAGCACAATACAGGCCCTTCAGCCCACAAAGTTGTGCCGAACATGCCCCTACCTTAGAAATTACTAGGTTTACCCATAGCCCTCTATTTTTCTAAGCTCCATGTACCTATCCAAAAGTCTCTTAAAAGACCTTATCGCCCCATATGTCTAAAACTAAATTATCTCGCATTTACCCAGATGTTAATCCCTGCTGCGACAAATGCAAAAGGGGCAAGGCTTCCCTTATTCACATGCCCTAGCTTAGAAAAATATTGGAAAGATGTTTTCCAAACTATATCCCAAATCCTTAATTACAATTTGGAACCTAACCCTTTGATTGCTCTTTTCAGCACCTCCAAAAAAAGGGTTCACGCACCCAAGTCCGACCAAACGTCGCACACTGACTTTTGCCTCTGTTTTGGCCAGGCGCGCAGTCTTGCTCAGGTGGAGGGATGCTGCCCTGCCCACCCACGCTCAGTGGCTCAGGGACATCATGACCAGCCTAAACCTTGAGAAGATCCATAATTCAATTCTCAACTCGGACATAAAGTTCCAAAAGGTGTGGGGACCCTTTCTTGAATATTTTCAGAACTCCCAGCCAAACTAAAGGTCCATCCTTGCTTCCTTTCCTCTGCACATAAATCCCTGACTTCCAACATTTCCTGGTAAAATTCTACGGACTCAGACTTGTGAACATACAACAGTCTTTGTATTAGGAAAATACATCTTCTCTATACCAATCCAGCTCTGTGGGGACAAAGGCTCTGCTTAACCCCTTTTTGCTAATGCAATGATGGCTTGGAGATGGGGATTGGGAGGGGTGGGTTGGGGCAGGGAGGCAACTAAAGCATAATTGTACTATGGGTGAATTTCTTTCATAGATGTGCATTGTACATTTGATACATTTGTTATGCACTACACAATCCTCCTTTATACTATGCTTTCTTTATTTAAAAAAACAATAAAAATATTGTTGGGAAAAAAAGACCCTATCGTATCCGCCTCCACCACCATTGCCGGCAGCCCATTCCACGCACTCACCACTCTCTGCGTAAAAAACTACCCCCTGATATCTCCTCTGTACCTACTCCCAAGCACCTTAAACCTGTGTCCTCTTGTGGCAACCATTTCAGCCCTGGGAAAAAGCCTCTGACTATCCACATGATTAATGCCTCTCAGCATCTTATACACCGCTATCAGGTCACCTCTCATCCTCTGTCGCTTGTGTATAGTTAACTTGTGTATCTTTAAATTTGGAATCGTGTGGGGAGTTAATGTGAATGTGGGGAGAATACACACAAAATGCTGGAGGAACTCAGCAGGCCAGGCAGCATCCATGGAAAAAGAGCACAGTCGATGTTTCAGGCCAAGACCCTTCATCAGGGCCTGAAAAAAAAATGAAGAGTCAGTGTAAAAAGTGGGGGAGGGGAGGTAGAACCACAAGGTGATAGCTGAAACTGGGAGGGGTGAAGTAAAGAGCTGGTAAGTTGATTGGTGAAAGAGACAAAGGGCTGGAGAAGGGGGAATCCAATAGGAGAGGACAGAAGGCCATGGAATAAAGAAAAGGGGGGGAGGAGCACCAGAGGGAGGTACCTCTCCTCCCAACCCCGTTCCCATTTCCCTTTCTCACTCTATCACCTCCCTTTGGTGCTCCTCCCCCCTACCCACATCAGCTATTACTGTCTGGTTTGGTACAGCACCCACCCACAATATACAAAAACTACAGCAAACTCAGGTCAGCAGAAAAGGTTTTGGCATCACTACATGGCTTGTATCTCCTCAGGACCAAGAAGAGGGCAGGAGAAATCATTGCGGACACTACCCATGCAAACTGCCTTTTCTAAAAGCTAAACTCCCTTCTGGAAAGTGCTAAGGGTTATTAAAGCAAACAAATAAAAAAAATTCACGCCATCATAAGTTTCTTCCTCTAGGCAGCTAATCTGATCAACCATTCTAATTAGCCACCTCCATCTCTATTTATTCCCATAGTCACTGCACTTCATTGCAAAAGCAGTAAACCACTTTTTATAATGCTGTTTACATGCTGGTACTAATGTATTTATGCACATTTTATTTCATATATGTAATTTAACCTTTGACTTGTTTTTATATAATTCTTTGTTCTTTATAATTTCTGAAAGTTATTTCTTTACTGCATGTTATACCAACACATCGCAGTCGATTCCTAATACTGTATATGCAGACATATATGGTGAACAAAGTTGATTCTTAATCAAAGTTCAGAATAGCTTTATTATCAAAGTACATACATGTTATCATATACTATCCTGAGATTAATTTTCTTGCAGGCGTTCACAGCCCACAATGTCATACCTGCCAATTTCTAACCGTGCAGCAAGATCATCTTCAAATATAACTCCTTCAGCCCTGTATGCATCACCCTTTTTGATTTTACACCTCAATTCATTCCACTGACTGCAATGTTGCCCTATCGTCCTTCCTCACAGTTTCACTGCACAATGCATTGACTTGTTTACCAACTATCCCGTCCTCAGCCCTATCATGTTCAAAAAAGGGTTCAAAACAAATTGAGAAATGCTTAATGTGATTAAATTTACCATTAAAAACCTGAAGTTTTTCTTCATTGCAAGTTTTCTTGAAGGCTGGGCCCCATATCAAAAACCGTGGGCTTTGACAGGAGAATTTTTGGTGGAATGCCAATCACATCTGAACATGTGCAGTTTGAAGATTTTTACAGCGTGTGTCAAAAGAGTTAGCTGAAGAAAGGAATGTCTTTCATCCTAGGTGGATTTGTGAGTTTCATTTACTGTTCTAAAGGAATTTGAATCAAACTAGAGAACAAATTTGTACAGTATGATTTCAGGCAAATTGTACATTTTGAATATTAACAATTGCTTTGCTTCCAGAAGTTACATTTAAAACTGTGGCTTCTTTGTTGATGGTTAAGATGCAAATTTTTTTAAATTCTATATATGGTACAGGTATATGGAGGAATTTAAGGTGGGGGGGGGTATATGGAAGGCAGGGTTTAAGGGTCGGCACAACATTGTGGGCCGAAGGGCCTATACTGTGCTGTACTGTTCTATGTTCTATATGCTGCAGTCAATGTCAGTTTTGGAAAAAATCTTTTTCTGTAAGGTTGGAAACAGTTACCTTTTCATTCAGGGTATGCCGACAACCACAAACGTTACATAGTAATTTAAATCACTGAGAATATTCTCTCAGTAGCTACTTTATTAGAGATAGAATTGGAACCCAGTGCATTCTTTGCTGCTATATGCCATCCACTACAAGGTTCAACTTGTATGATCCTGCAGAAAACTGTTGTAACATGTGGTTATTTGAGTTACTGTTGCTTTCCTGTCAGGTTGAACCAGTCTGACCATTCTCCTCTGACCTCTCTCGTTAACAAGGTATTTTCATCCTCAGAACTGCCACTCACTGAATTTTTTTTTTTTTTTTTTTGTACCATTCTCTGTACCTGCTGTGCATGAAAATCCCGGGAAATCAGCAGTTTCTGAGATATTTATACCACCCATCTAACACCAACAATCATTCCACGGTCAAAGTCATCAGATCACATTTCTTCCCATTCTGGTGTTTGGTCTGAACAGCCACTGAACCTCTTGACCATGTCTGCGTGCTTTTATGCATTGAATTGTTTGGCTGATTAGATATATCTGAAATAATGAGATGTACCTAGAAAGAGGACATTGTGTGTATGAAGACCATAAGTAGAAGCAGCAAACAAGGCCATTCAGCACATCAATTCTGCTCTGTCCTTTGATAATGGCTGATTTATTTGAAGGTTTAAAAACTGGGCAGGCATAGATCAAGTGGTGCTAAAATACAGTTTAGATTTACTTCAATAATTTTTGTCCAGGAAAACTGGTAGAAAGGGAAAGGAGGCATTGTCATCTAGATAAACTTTATTGACATCCTCAATGCCCTCTTTAAAACTGGTGAACCACCTCCATGAACTATCACAGTTCTTCTGCTGGAAGAACACTAGGGCTTTTCTCTGTGAAGGAGGATATGCGGTGACTTAACAAATGTGTATAAGATGATAAGAGGGATAGATCGAGTGAACAGCCAGACTCTCCTTCCTAGGGCGGAAGAGGGGCCACAATTTTAAGATGATTGGAGGAAAGTCTAGGGAGTGGTGGATATGTCAGAGGTCGGTTTGTTTGTTTGTGTGTGTTTTTTTTTAAACACACACACACACACACACACACACACACACACACACACACACACACACAGAGTGGTGGATGCATGGAATGCAGTGTCAGAGGTGGTGGTAGAAGCAGATACATTAGAGACATTTAAGAGACTCATGGATAGCCACATGGATGAAAGGAAAATGGAGGGCAGGTTCAGATTGATCTTAAAGTAGGTTAAAAGGTTGGCATAACGTTGTGGACTGAAGCTATGTTTTATCTCCTGCATGTAACATGTTCACCTGAGAATAAGAATCAGGTTTAATATCACCTACAGTATAATGCAATATGATAAATATAGAAAAATAAAATTATGTATATATGCATACATTAAATAGTTAAATTAAAAATAATGCAACACAGAAATAATTTTTTAAAAGGTGGGGTAGTGTTCATGGGTTCAATGTCCATCTAGGAAGCGGATAGTAGAGGGGAAGAAGTTGGGACTCAAACTGATCATTTTGCCAAACACACCTTTACAAAAATCCTGACCTAATTCAGCCTAAAAACCAGGTCCTCAGGTCCTGGCAACATCCTTCTAAATTTTCTCTGCACCCTTTCAATCTTATTAATATCCTTTCTCAGTAGGTTGGTGACCAGAACTGTACACAATACTTCAAATTAGGCCTCACCAACTCCTTACACAACTTCAGTTGTATAAAATGTTGCATGTTCTAGAAAACTGTTTTTTGGAAAATATGGGATTCCACCTTTCTTCTGCAGAATTCTCCCAAAGCGCAGGATGATAGTTACCTGTCAAGTAATATCACTAACAAAAATCCAGTCTATTCGTGGTAATCCAGAGACAGCACAGACCAAAAGGTCTGACTCAGGCCTAAAATTAACCCTCGGGCCTCTGCAGTATGATATACCCAAACTATATCCACACTGAACCAGTGTGGACAACTTCACTCACCTCAAGACTGAAGTGATTCCACAACCATTGGGTTGACTTTCGAGGCCTCTACAACTCATGTTCTCAATATTTATCTATTTATTACTCATTTGTTTATTTATTGTTTTTGCATAGTTTGTTTTCTTTTGCACAATAGTTGCTTGACAGTCTTTGTGTGTAGTTTTTCATTGATTTTATTGTATTTCTTTGTTCTACTGTGAATCCCTGCAAGAAATTAGTCTCGGGGTAGATATGGACTTTCAAAGTAAACTTACTTTGAACTTCAAGAGCCTGTTGCATCTTCACAGGAAGTTCAATTACTGAAACAAGTGATCCGAAACTTTTGCCTTAAAAGAGCACCAACTCAAAAAAGTAGTTCTGGAGGAAAGCGTGTTTCACTTGCTTACATTTAGAATAAATTCAAGCTGAATACTGTTATATAGCCTTCAGCTCAAATTTTACCCACAAGGAATTTCGAAAGAGCTCACGCCACTCATTTCAAACAAATTTTACAGCATTATCACACAGCGGAATTTGGATTCCGATTAACATATGCAAAAGTTTTTAAAAAACTGTTTTAAGGAGATGATCAAAACTGCAACACATAAAAGCAGACTCGCCATATTTCATGGTGGGCTTGATGTCTAAGTCCAGGTTGGCTCACTACTAAAATAGTCAGCATTTTGCCAACTTAAAAGGAGGCAGTACATAACAATTCCTACCTTTTTTTTGTTATCATCCCTCCAACTGAATGAACTTGCTAAATGCAAATTGGCTGTAAAATTTTAGAACATCAGGAGTGGATACATTTCAAGTGTATTCAAATGTCTGCACCCAATAATGATTCACAATATACATGCAAATTCACTCTAAATAATCTATCAGCATTTCCATGCATTGGAATCATTCTCCACTTTAATAGTTTTCAATGTTTCTTTGGAATTCTCCTAGCATCACCTTCTGTTTCACTTTTCAGTCTTAAAAATTAACTTATCAGATAAGAGCATAAGACCATAAGATATAGGAGCACAATTAGGCCATTCAGCCCATCGAGTCTGCTCCACCATTCCATCATGGCTGATCCCAGATCCCACTCAACCCCATAAACATACCTTCTCGCCATATCCTTTGATGCCCTGACCAATCAGAAAACTATCAACTTCCGCCGTAAATATACCCACAGACTTGGACGTCACTGCAGTCTGTGTCACAGCATTTCACAGATTCATTACTCTCTGGCTAAAAAAAAAAACTCCTTACCTCTGTTCTAAAAGGTTGCCTCTCAATTTTGCCCTCTAGTTCCGGATACTTCCACCAGAGGGAACATCCTCACCACATCCACCCTATCTAGTCCTTTCAATGTACTGTAATGAGATCCCCCTGCATTCTTCTAAATTCCAGTGAGTATGGGCCCAAAGCTGCCAAATGCTCCTCACATTAACCCCTTCATTCCTGGAATCATCCTCATGAACCTCCTCTGGACTCTCTCCAATGACAATATATCCTTTCTGAGATAAGGGATCCAAAACTGTTGACAATACTCCAAGTGCGGCCTGACTAGTGTCTTATAAAGCTTCAGCATAATCTCCTTGTTTTTACGTTAGATTCCCCTTGAAATAAATACCAACATTGCATTTGCTTTCTTTACCACAGACTCAACCTGTAAATTAACCTTCTGGGAGTCTTGCACGAGAACTCCCAAGTCCCTTTGCACCTCTGTTTGAATTTTCTCCATATTTAGATAATAGTCCAGTAACAGTCCAAATGATATCATATCCATTAAATAGGGGCCGTGGACAATTCTGATTTGATGGAGACAGACGTGAAAGCACAGAGGAACATCTGGAGAAATTTCTGAAAGGCCAGTTCGCTGCTGTTGTTACTGCACGGTCGGGAATCTTCCGGAGGGAAGGCCTCAAAATCCCCGGCTTTGCCTGCTGTTGGCGACCGAGGTTGAGGTCAAGTCGTTCGGACAGAGATGGCTCTCAGTACTCGGTGTCGGAGAGCTGATTGGAGTTTTCGGATGACTCAGAGTCGGACTCTGGTCGGGCATGGTAAGGAGAGTTTTTCTTCCTTCTCCCGTCTGTGTGAGGTGTGGGATATTTGAGAGACTTTGAACTTTTTACTGTGCTCATGGACTTCTTCATCAAGTTATGGTATCGTTGTACTGTTGTAACTATATGTTATAATTATGTGGTTTTGTTAGTTTTTTCAGTCTTGGTCTGTCCTGTGTTTTGTGATATCACACCGGAGGAAATATTGTATCATTTCTTAATGCATGCATTACTAAATGACAATAAAAGAGGACTGTGTGTCTTCATAATCTAATAGTCTGCACTATCGTTCCTTTTACCAAAATGCACTATCATACATTTCCCAACATTGTATTCCATCCGCCACATTTTTCCCCATTCTTCCAATTTGTCCAAGTCCTGCTGCAATCACATTGCTTCCTCAGCACTACCTACCACCCCCAACCCTCCTATCTTTGTATCATCGGCAAGCTTTGCCACAAAGACATCAATTCCACTATCTAAATCATTGACAAACAATGTTAACAGTAGTGGTCCCAGTACTGACTCCTGAAGAACACCACCAGTCACTGGCTGCCAACCAGAAAAGGCCCCTTTATTCCCACTCACTGCCTCCTACAAACCCCATTTCCAGAAAAGTTGGGTTATTTTCCAAAATGCAATAAAAACAAAAATCTGTGATATGTTAATTCACGTGAACCTTTATTTAACTGACAAAAGTACAAAGAAAAGGTTTTCAATAGTTTTACCGACCAATTTAATTGTATTTTGTAAATATACACAAATTTAGAATTTGATAACTGCAACACACTCAACAAAAGTTGGGACAGAGTTAAAATAAGATTGAAAAGTGCACAGAATATTCAAGTAACACCGGTTTGGAAGACTCCACATTAAGCAGGCTAATTGGTAGCAGGTGAGGTATCATGACTGGGTATAAAAGTAGCGTCCAGCAAAGGCTCAGTCTTTGCAAGCAAGGATGGGTTGTGGCTCACCCCTTTGTGCCAAAATTCGTGAGAGAATTGTTAGTCAGTTCAAAAGGAACATTTCTCAACGCAAGATTGCAGAGAATTTATGTCTTTCAACATCTACAGTACATAATATTGTGAAAAGATTCAGAGAATTCAGAGACATCTCAGTGCATAAAGGACAAGGTCGGAAACCACTGTTGAATGCATGTGATCTTCGAGCCCTCAGGCAGCACTGCCTAAGAAACCGTCATGCTACTGTGACAATTATAGCCACCTGGGCTCGGGAGTACTTCGGAAAACCATTGTCACTCAACACAGTCCATCGCTGCATCCAGAAATGCAACTTGAAACTGTATTACGCAAGGAGGACGCCATACATCAACTCTATGCAGAAACGCCAGCTAGTTCTCTGGGCCCGAGCTCATCTCAGATGGACCGAAAGACTGTGGAACCGTGTGCTGTGGTCAGATAAGTCCACATTTCAGCTAGTTTTCGGAAAAACCGGGCGTCGAGTTCTCCGTGCCAAAGATGAAAACGACCATCCAGATTGTTATCAGCGAAAGGTGCAAAAGCCAGCATCTGTGATGGTATGGGGGTGCATCAGTGCCCACAGCATGGGTGAGTTGCATGTATGTGAAGGTACCATTGACTCTGAGGCGTATATTAGGATTTTAGAGAGACATATGTTGCCATCAAGGTGACGTCTCTTCCCAGGACGTCCATGCTTATTTCAGCAGGACAATGCCAGACCACATTCTGCACAGGCCACAACAGCGTGGCTTTGCAGACACAGAGTGCGTGTGCTTGACTGGCCTGCTGCTAGTCCAGATCTATCTCCTATTGAAAATGTATGGCGCATCATGAAGAGGAGAATCAGACAACGGAGACCACGGACTGTTGAGAAGCTGAAGTCTTATTATCAAGCAAGAATGGATAAAATTTCCAAATGCAAATCTACTACAATTAGTATCCTCAGTTCCAAAATGATTAAGAAGTGTTATTAAAAGGAAAGGCGATGTAACACAATGGTAAACATGCCTGTGTCCCAACTTTTGTTGAGTGTGTTGCAGCCATCAAATTCTAAATTTGTGTATGTTTACAAAATACAATTAAGTTGGTCAGTAAAACTATTGAAAACCTTTCCTTTGTACTTTTGTCAGTTAAATAAAGTTTCACGTGAACTAACATATCACAGATTTTTGTTTTTATTGCATTTTGGAAAATATCCCAACTTTTCTGGAAATGGGGTTTGTAGTTTCCTAGCTGACAGCCATTCCTCAATCCATGACAGTATCTTTCCTGTGACACCACAGGACTTTATCTTGTTAAGCAGCCTCATCAGTGGCACCTTATCAAATGCCTTCTGAAAGTCCAAGTAAATGGCATCCACTGTCTCTCCTTTGTCCACCATGCTTGTTACTTCCTCAAAGAACTCTAATAGATTTGTCAAGCAAGATTTCTCTGACAATGTGCAAGATGTGGAAGTTTTCGAGAGAGTGCAGAGGAGATTTACTAAGATGCTGCTCAGACCAGACAGCCTGTCGCATAAGGACAGTTTGAGGGAGTTTGGCCTTTCCTCTTTGGAGTGGAGGAGGATGAGAGGTGACTTATCAGAGGTATACAAGATGATAAGATACATAGATCAAGTAGACAGCCAGAGACCTTTATCCCAGGGTGGAAATGACTCATACAAGGAGGGGTACAATTTTAAGGTGAAAGTATAGGGGGGGAATGTCAGAGGTAAGATATCTTTTTTTTTTAAAAAAAACAGAGTGGACAGCATGGACTGTGTTGCCAGGGATGGTGTTAGAGGCAGATACACTTAGATAGGCTCTTAGATGACAGGAAAATGGACGGGGGAAATTAGCTTGATCATAGAGTAGATTAAAGGACCAGCACAACATTCTGTGCCAAAGGGTCTGATCTATGTTCTAAAGAAGTGCAGCAAATAGAAGTGACATTTTGGCTGCAGGAGACAGGCTAGGCATGCCGTCTACTATGCATGATTGATCTACCTTCCCATTGTCAGGCTGCACAAGTGGAGTGCTACTTGTAAAATTTCTCCCATAAACCAGCAATTCTGACGTGGTGTTGAGAACTCACTGATTTATTGTTAAGACATTGTTCTGCATACAAGTCATAGAAATATTCAGTGAATAATAACTCTGTTGACATCGGCTGAATATTTTAGCCAGGCTTTAATCAATTATGACTGGAACTATTTATTAAGACCAAAATCAAATCAGCTTTGTGATCTCAGATACTGAGATTAATTCTAAAATTATTAGAGAGGTTGTCTATTTTATTTTTTTCTGAAAAATATTTGTTTGGTCTTTTAAAAATATTTCTACAGGATTATTTTATAATAGCTAATATGCCTATGCTATCAATTCATCTAACTGATATGCTGAAAAAGTGTCATGGGTTAAGGGTGAAAGGTGAAAAGTTTAAGGTGAACATGAGGGGAAACTTTTTTCACTCAGAGGGCTGTGAGAGTGTGGAGTGAGCTGCCAGTGCAAGTGGTACATGCGAGCTCCATTTCAATGCTTAGGAGTGTTGGTAGGGGTATGGGGGGGGGTGTGGGGGCGGTGGTTTATGGTCTCGGTACAGGCTGATGGGAGTAGGCAGTTTAAATGGCTTGGCATGGACTAGATGGGCCAAAGGGCCTGTTTCTGAGCTGCACTTTTCCATGACTCTACATTGGTAATGGTATTTTGTACTTGACTATTCTGCTTGCAATATTAAAAATATACATAAAGACAGAAAAGTCTTGCAAAATGCAACATAATGAACATATGAAAGCCTTTCATGTTTTCACGTACAGGCTTGGTGAATCCATGGCACACACAAAAATTTGTTGGCCCATTGCATGCAGTGCCACACCTCAGTTATTTAAACCCCACTCATAATAAAAGATACATAATGATTATCTTCAGTAGCAAATAAAACAAATATTTTTTTTACAACCCAAGAGCAGTGCGATGTTTTCAAAGGAACCAGCTTATGCTGGCTTGGCACCAGCTAGGTGGTTGTGAGAACACGTGTTGTTGGATGATACGTTTTGAAATCTTTACAGACCTGAGGTATACATCAGTATTTGAATAATAAATGGTTAAAATAACAATAATATTTAGAAATGCTGTTATTTTCCAATTGTCTTTAAAAGATTAATTTTTGAACAGGTTTTCTAAACTGTTTCATTTATTCCAATCTGTCTGCGATATACTTTTATTAATAGTAAAACAATGAATGCATGTAAATAAGTACGACGGCTCATCATTTTTCCTAAAAAATATATCGTTGTTGTTACTAATTCATTTATTAAAGACAATCACTGCTCAATATTACCATGGTTCGTGAAGATTATCAACAATTTTGGCACACTCTCTCAAAACGCTTCACCATCCATGGTGTTGGACATCCGGTTCCCTTAAACCTGCTGTTGCATTGAATAGATAGATAGATACTTTATTGATCCCAAAGGAAACTACTGTGTCATAGTAGCATTACAAGTGCACAGATATAAATATTAGAAGAGAAATAGAAAGAATAAAAAATAAGTTACCACAAACAGTCTAACAGGAGGGCGTTATCTCTTCCCCGGCATAGGTTGACTCATTATAGAGCCTAATGGCCAAGGGTAAGAATGACCTCATATAGTGCTCTTAGGAGCAGCGCAGTTGTCTTAGTCGATTACTAACAATGCTCCTCTGTTCAGCCAAGGTGGCATACAGAGGGTGAGAAACATTGTCCAGAATTGCCAGGATTTTCCATAGGGTCCTTTGTTCTACTACAGCCTCCAGTGTGTCCAGTTTGATGCCTATAACAGAACCAGCCTCCGCTTTTTTATCAGTTTATTGAGCCTTTTGATATCATCCGTGTTAATGCCATTGCCCCAGCACGCCACTGCATAGAAGATTGTACAGGCAACAATAGACTGGTAGAACATGTGAAGAAGAGGCCTGCGTATTCCAAAGGACCTCAGTCTCCTCGGGAATTAGAGGTGACTCTGGCCCTTTTTGTACACAGCCTCTGTGTTGGTGCTCTGCTCAATTCTGTCATCCAGGTGCTCCCCCAGGTACTTGTAGGTCCACACCACATCGATGGCCTCACAATCAATAGTAACAGGCTTGGTCTTTCTCAAGTCCATCACCATCTCCTTTGTCTTACTGATGTTAATCTGCAGATGATTCAGCTTGCACCATTTGACAATGTCCTCCACCAGAGCCCAGTATTTATCTTCTCATAAACAACAGGAATTCTGCAGATGCTGGAAATTCAAGCAACACACATCAAAGTTGCTGGTGAACGCAGCAGGCCAGGCAGCATCTGTAGGAAGAGGTGCAGTCGACGTTTCAGGCCGAGACCCTTCGTCAGGACTAACTGAAGGAAGAGTCTAACTGAACTGCCTCATCTTTATTTTAAATGATAGGCCTCTAACTCCAGACCTCTCCACAGCAGCAGATACCCTTTCTTCATGTTTTATATCAAAGCCCTTTAGCAGTCTAACAAAATTGCAACAAACACTGCTTTCAACAGTGAAGCTCACAAGAAGTATTTGTGAATGAAATTATTGCCTTTAAGCACGAAAGCTAACATGTGAATCATAATATCCAAAAGTCTCGGGTTTCTCTTCCAGAGACATGGAGCACAGGATCAGCCCTGCTCTGAGAATTTTTTGTCATTCTTCTGAATACTACAAATCCTCCCTTATTCCTCTCAAAGTCCAAAATCAAATCCCTAGAATCAAATCCCCAGGCAAGGTTTCAGAATTGGTAATCCTTTTGCAGTGATAGATTATTGTCTGCATTTTTATAATTTAACTATTGCCGAACTATGAGTCATAGAAGAATAACAACATTCAAAGATATTCCCAAGCTTGGATCTCTACCATGCTGGATTGATAGAGGAAAGGAATATTTTCCTTCTTTAAATTTGCAAGCCACAGTGTCCATTATAGTACTTCCAAGTGCAGAAAAGATAAATGTACAATTATTCACATAAAATTTCTACGCCTTCCTCTGAAAATTGTAAATTTATCTTTTAAGCACAGCAACTTTACAATTCATTTCAGGCTTTTTTCATTACACATTGTTATCAATTCTGCAAAGATTCAAGGTACGTATACATTATACAAACTTGAGATTTGTCTGCTTACAGGCAGCCACAAAGTAAGAAACTCCAAAGAACCAATTTTAAAAAATGAATACCAACATCCAATACGCAGCAAAAGAGGAAAAAACACAGATCATGCAAACAATGGAAGAAAGCAAACAGCATTCCACACCAAATTGAGTCCATAGACCCTAATCTTCAAAGCAACCAGAGTAGGCCCAAAGCCTTGGTCTCAAGTTCATCAGATAGTGGGGCAAGCCTTCATGAAGCTCACATAGCAGCAGGAGCAGGCTCTCAAGTCTTACTGCCGTGGAGAAAGGAGTGAACATTACAAGACGGTGAGCAAAATCAGCTGGTGGTATATTGCAGACAACATTAAAAATTGGAAGTCCTAGACAGAGTAGGCATGGAGAGGATGTTATATGTTGACAGGTAAGTAGTTGCAGACCAGAGGGCATAGCCTCAAAATACAAGGATGTGCCTTTAGAACAGAGATGAAGAGGGATTTCTTCAGCCAGAGTGTGGTGAATCTGTAGAATTCATTACCACAGATAGCTATGAAGACCAAGTCATTGGTTATATTTAAAGTAGTGGTTAATAGTTTCTTGATTAGTAAGGGCATCAAAGGTTATGGGGAGAAGGCAAGGGAATGGGGATAGGACGATGGGCCAAATGGCCTAATACAGTTCCTATGTCTTAAAGTCTTATTACCAAACAATATTGTTTTTCTTCACATCTGCACCTCTCTCAATAGAATTCACAAGCATTCAAAGTGTATTTCCTAGAAATATATTAATAGCACTCCTAATTTACTAAGCAGAACCTTTCTTTGAAAAGTCACCCAACTCCTTTAGTGAAAAAGCTGTGTGGCGATGTTAAGCTTATCATTGCGTTTGTTGAAATAGCTCAAGTGCTAAACCAAAACCCTCAGTCTGGCACAGCGGTGAAACTATGTGGCGGGTGTTACTGATTACATGCTCCATTGAACTTGCAGAGGTTCAATGAGCTTTTGTAAGGTCATGTTGTTACAGGTCACATGCACCCACAGTGCACACATTCTGTACAATGAAAAACCAACAAATATGCACTATTTTTGTTTGAGTTTGGCATAATATATACTGACAATAAGATGTTAATGTCAACAAATATAATTCTCTGTAGATAAGAGAAATCTTAGATTAATAAAGTTATTATTGTTAGGAATGAATCACTTAGTTAAAAAATATACCACTTCCTTAATGCAAAGTAATGATATTTTACTTTCAAACATACATTCTACATGTTTAAACTGCCCAATGCAACACCAGTACCAGCCTACACACCATCAAGGACATATATACAGAAAGGTGCTGGACAGGGCCAGTAACATCATAAAGGATCCCTTACAACCTTCTCATGGACTGTTTGTCCCACTCCCATTCGGCAGTGATGCAGCATCCACGCCTGAATCACCAGACAGAAAAACAGTTACTTTCTCCAAGCACCAAGTAACATCACCTACTAACCCACCCCACCACTTACTTTATCACTTCCTGTCAGAATTATGTTATGATGTACAGACCTCCTCTGTTAATATCACTTTATAGTCAGACAATCAATGTACTGTATATCAGCTATCTTATGTATTTATATTAATTGTGTTCTTTACTTAGGGTGCCAGGATGGAGATTCGTCTCTACTAAAGGAAGTGTAAGGCTCTCCTTCCTTCGCTAGCCTGCAGGTCACCCTTGGGCAAGGTGTATCACCTGCTCCTCCCCACCCCCACCACGATCAGGGTCACCTGAAGCCATGGGATCAGGTGGTGGACGGTCGTATGAGCAGCTGGTGCCCAGGTCATGTGACCACTGACACCAGGTAGACAATCTCTGAAGAGTAATAATAACTTCTGGGGTCACTTAACTTGTAAAGACCCTGCCTGGAAGAAGGCATTGGCAAACCACTTCTGTGGGACAATTTGCCAAGAATAATCATGATCACAAAACCATGATCAGCTACATCATACGACATGGCACATGATGATGATGCTCTCTACTTGTGCTGCAATGGATCTGGAGTAACAATTTTGCTGTTGTTGTTTAATTGAGTAGTTATTAAACTACTTTCATTGTAAAACTATAACTGATTTGATATTTCATTTACAAATGCAGCAATTAGCCATTATTGAATAGATTAAACATTTTAATAGAAAGCTTTATCTAATTTCAGCACTTTTCATTTCTGAGATCTATAAAAGATTCAGGATTAAATTTAACAATTAAACTTTTGAATGATGGATAGCCTAAATTATCAATAAGGTAAATTTTCATTATAATTTTATATGACTACTTGTATTTTTTTTAATCCATTTGCAGGGATTGGCCTCACAGATGAGGTCAGCATTCCTGCCATTCCTAATTGATTCCAAGATGATGTCGGTGGGGATGTTTCCATTCATGTCTGCAGTCCTTTTGATAAGAGACCCAGAATACTTTTATAAAGGAAATCCCAGCAAAGGTGAAGACACATTGATGACTTCCTGAGTCATATTGCTGTACGACTTGGAGGAAACTTGTAGGTGATCCCGTTCCATATTCCTTTGAACTTCTGGATGATAGAGATTGAGTGTTTCGGAGGTACAGTTGAAGAACCTTCATTAACTTAGTGAATCCTCAGGGCAAATTACACTTATTGGAAACACATTGGAGCGTAATTGTGTATGCCACAAAATCAGAGATAGAGGGATCACAAAAACTTTCCCCACCTGATAGGAGGATGTTTCCTATCGTGGGGAGGTCTAGGATCAGAGGGCACAGCCTCAAAATGCAAGGACATACCTTTGGAACAGTTTTGGAACAGATGTGAGGAGGAATTTCTTTAGCCAGAGGGAGATGAATTTGTGGAATTCATTGCCACAGCCGGCTGTTAAGGCTGGGTCATTGGGTATATTTAAAGCAGAGGTCAATAGGTTATTGATTTGTAAGCGTGTCAAAGATTACAGGCAGAAGGCAGGAGAATGGAGTTGAAAGGGGTAATAAATCAGCCATGATATAATTGCAGGGCAGACTCAATGGGCCGAATGGCCTAATCCTCCTATGTCTCATGGACAGTATTTGGTGATTGCCCACAACTGAATAAATGGCCAAGTCCCAGAAATATGGATTAAATTCCAAATTGAGGCCAAACTTAAAAGTAGTCAGACAGCATCTTTTTCCCCCAGAGTTGAAATGTCTAACACCAGCGACATATGTTTAAGTTGAGAGGGGGGTAATTTCAAAGGAGATGTGAGGGGCAAGCATTTTTTCCCCCATACCCAGAGAGTGGTAGATGCCTGGAATGTGCTGTCTGGTTGGTGATAGAGGCAGATACATTTAAAAGACTTTTATGAGCTATTTAGATAGGCACATGAATGCAAGGAAATTGGTAGGATATGGACATTGTGCAGGCAGAGGGGATTAGCATAATGGGCCATTCGATTACTAATTTAATTGGATCATCACAACATCGTGGGCCAAAGGACCTGTTCCTGTGCTGTATTGTTCTCTGTTCTACAGTCTCAAAGGATAAAAAAAAACACAAAGAACACATTAACCATGAAATGTGCACCATAGCAGCTGTCAGCTTCAAACACATTTTAAAAATGGGGCCTCATATATGCTGTAAATCTTGTATTTGTACATGCAAAGGTCTAACGTGTTCCAGGCATGAGCCCCGGGCACCTAAGTGGGATCTTTATCAATATGGTCGGCATACTTATTGAATAAGAGAGGGTACGCCTTGCACCATAATGAATGCAAGTTTAATGTCTGTAAGAAACACACAGCATATCACATTTCTCGTTCAGGCCAGTTTAATCTTTTACCTAATCTAAAGTGGGACCGGGTGTAGATATGACTGCAGTGATAAAAGAGAAACAGAAATCAAACCTGGGCGTCAGCGATAACCAGACTCAAAAATTATATAATGCACTCATTCATTTAGGTCTCAAATAATTTAGAGTGTTTTCAATGAATGGACATCCCAACAGATGTGCTTCTTTAATATTTCTTCTTCCAAATTCCAGGATGTGTAGACTCTTAAATATATTGGGTATATTTAAAGCAGAGGCTGATAGGTTCTTAATTAGTCATCATCATTACGTGCTATGTCAATGACGTGGGTGATCATTGTCTTTCCATGACCATGATTGTTCTTGGCAAATTTTTTCTACAGAAGTGATTTCCTCCTTTTGGCCAGTATCCTTACAAAACAGGTGACCCCAGTCATTATCAATACTCTTCAGAGATTGCCTGCCTGGCGTCAGTGCATGTACAACCAGGACTTGTGGTATGTACCACCTGCTCCCGTGGCTTCACATGACCCTGATCTGGGGGGCTAAGCAGGTGACCTGCAGGGTAGCGGAGGAATGAGTACCTTACAACGCCTTTGGTACGGGCGCACCTCCACCCTGCCATCCCTTCAGTCAGTTTGCATTCCAGCATACGATTATAGAACCTTACCAGAACCTCTGCTGACAGGCCTCCTTAAATCTCCAAAAAACCCTAACAAAGTATAGCCACTAGCATGCTTTCTTTGTGACTGAATCAATGTGTAGGCCCGGGAGAGATCTTCTGAGATGTTATAAACAGATGAAGAGCCTTGACCTGAGATCTCGATGGCTTATCCATCTCTGTAGATGCTGCCTAACCTGCTGAGTTCTTCTAGCATTTTGTGTGTGTTCTTCTGAGCTATTGCTACTCATAGCATCACAGAACAATACAGCACAGAAACAGGCCCTTAAGCTCACCCAGTCCATGCCAAACCATAAATCTGCCTAGTCCCATCAACCTGCACCTGAACCATATCCCTCCATATCTGCCCCATCCATGTCGCTATCCAAATTTCTCTTAAATATTGAAATTGAACCCATATCCACCACTTCCACCAGCAGCACGTTCTGCACTATCACCACTCTCTAACTGAAGAGGTTTCCCCTCACTTTCCCCTCAAACATTTCACCCTTAACCTATGACCTCTAGTTTTAGTCTCACCCAACCTCAGTGGCCTGTTTACATTTGCCCTATCTATACTCCTTATAATTTTGTATACAAGCTGCTCACCCTTTCCACTAATAACCCCTCGATGAGGACTGCTGTGTGCCTCCTGTCTTAACTTTTCTGAAATCCATTATCAGTTCTTCAGTGTTGAGCGCAAACTCTCAATCAGCCACTCTCTCTGTCCTTTACAACTCATCACCATCTGAGATTTTACCAACAGCAGTGATGTTAGTAAAATATAAATCCAAAAATGTATATAGGGTGTTTAAGCTGTGCTTAGCCACACAGACATGAGTCTAGAAGGAGTAGAGCAGCAGGCTAAGCACTCATCCTCGAGGAGTGCCTGTTTTGATCGTCAGTGAGGAAGAGGTATTATCACTGATCACCCCTGAATTTGAGCTTGTGGTAAGGAAGTCAACAATCCAGTTCCACAACAAATTCCTTCCCTGACGACTGTAGACCTGCCCAAAAAACAGTTGTGCACCTGGCTAGAGCTATGTTCCTGTCACTTGTGACAACTTGGACTCTGATTAATCTTGTTTTCTGCGGGGAAAAGTATTCTCTCTCTTTCCGCTGCAAGGTGTCTCACGGAGAGATAAGATTCTCACTGTAACCCATGAACAACAAGTCACCAACTTGATCAATTGCAATCAACAGGTGCTTCCGATTCACCAAGAGCAACTATAAAGGAACAAGGCAAGTAACATTTCAAATCTATAATGACATTCGGAGTCTCTGTTGGCAAAACAAAAAAAATCACTCAGTATTGAAGACTCAGCTATCAGAAGTCAACATCACAAACATGAGAAAATCTGCAGATGCTGGCAATCCAAAGCAACACACACACAAAACGCTGGAAGAGCTCAGCAGGCCAGGCAGCATCTATGGAAAACAGTAAACAGTCGACTTTTCAGTCTGAGATCCTTCATCTGGACTGGAAAGGAAGGGGAGAAGTCAGAATAAGGTGGTGGGAGGTGGGGAGAGGAAGGAAGATGTACAAGGTAGCAGGTAATAGGTGAAACCGGGAGAGGAGGAGGGTGTGAAGTAAAGAGCAGGGAAGTTGATTGGTGAAAGAGATAAAGGGCTGGAGAAGGGGGATCTGATAGGAGAGCACAGAAGGCCATAGAAGAAAGGGAAGGGGGAGGAGCACCAAAGGGAGGTGAAGGGCAGGTAAGGAAATAATGTGAGGGGGAGAAGTGGGAATGGTGAAGGGAGTGGGGAATTACCAGAAGTTCAAGAGATCAATATTCATGCCATCAGGTTGAAGGCTACCCAGACGGAATATACAGTGTTGCTCCTCCAACTTGAGTGTGGCCTCATCGTGGCAATAGAGGCGGCCATGGACTGACATGCCAGAATGTGAATGGGAAGTAGAATTGAAATAGGTGAACACAGGGAAATCTCACTTTTTGTGGCAGATGGAGCAAAGGTGCTCAATGAAGCAGTCTCCAAATCTATGTTGGGTCTCACCAATATACAGAAGGCCAGACCATGAGCACTGGATACAGTAGATGACCCCAACAGACTCACAGGTGAAGTGTTGCCTCATCTGTAAGGACTGTTTGGGGCCCTGAATGGTAGTGAGGGAGGAGGTGTAGGGGCAGGTGTAGCACTTGTTCCACTTGCAAGGATAGGTGCCAGGAGGAGATCAGTGGGGAGGGATAAATGGACAAGGGAGTCACATAGGGAGTGATCCCTGTGGAAAGTGGAAAGTTGGGGATTGGGAAAGATGTATGTGGTGGTGGGATCCCACTGGAGATGGCAGAAGTTATGGAGAATTATGTGCTGGATACAGAGGCTAGTGAAGTCAGCATCACTTCATCAGGGCCTCAAGAATGTCCTAAGTTCAAAGTAAATTTTATTATCAAAGTACATATATGTCACCATACACTGCGTTGAGCACAGCCTAAATACACATGGTGATTCCTGTACCTAATAAAGTGGCCACTGAGTGTATGTTCATGGTCTTCTGCTGCTGTAGCCCATCCACTTCAAGGTTTGATGTAATGCATGTTGGGCACATCACTATTGTAACGCGTGGTTATCTGAGTTACTGTCACCTTCCTGGCAGCTTGAACCAGTTTGGCCACGCTCCTCTGACTTCTCATTAAAACAGCATTTTTCACTGACAAAACTCTGCTCACTGGATCTTTTGTGTTTTTTGTACCATTTTCTGTAGAATCTAGAGCAGGAGTTCCCAACTTGCAATCCTCTGTCTACCTGCTTAATGATATTGGTCCATGGAACTCCTGCTCCAGAGGCTGTCGCACATGAAAATCCCAGGAGATCAGCGGTTTCTCAGATACTCAAACCACCCTATCTGGCACCAACAATTATTCTATGGTCAAAGTCACATTTTCTCCCCATTCTAAAGTTTGGTCTGAACAACCACTGAATCTCTTGACCATGCCTGCATGCTTTTATGCACAGAGTTGCTGCCACATGGTCAGCTGATTAGATATTTGCATTATTAACCAGGTGTAGAGCGCGACGATCCCCAGAGGTGGACCTGCTAAAGTGGCCGCTGAGCACATGTCACCATATACTACCTTGAGATTCCAGTGTAGCACAGCCTAAATAAATCACTTTCCTCAGGCACAAAATCCTGTAAATATGGCTTTGTGAGTAATTACAAGTTCAGACAGTCCATTTCAGGTGTATGATGACACGCCTCCTTTCATACCATTCAAATAATACAGAAATATTGGATCCCATTCAAATGCTTAATGTGTAATGAAAACATAAAACAGCTTGGGCATCTGCTTCTCAAAATAGAATTGCCCAGATGACAAGCACCAAAAATATACGCTGAAGTAGTAATTCCAGCTTTCGGAAATACACCTCAGTTTCTCCTTAACTGGTGACTTCCTATCAATCCAGGATGACTCACCCTTGCATTACAGAAAGTATAGTCCTTCTGCAATGTAAGGAGCATAAACAGAGTGAAAATCACTGTTCTAGCTACTTTGGTGAGTATGTGCAACCTCCTACACACCTACGTGGCTCTGAAAGATCATTCCATCTGATATCCCTGAATCAGACATTATCAATACCTTATATGGTGATAAAACATTTGCAAGTAAATTGCCAAGAGTGGAGAACAACTCCATCCAACCATAAGGAGTTGAGCCATAAAGAGCTGAAGGTCAACAATAAGGCTTGAATGGAATGGGAGCCAACGTAATTCAAAGCTTAATGTTCAAAGTAAATTTATTAACAAAGTATACTACCTAGATTCCTCCTTTTTTGCAGGCATATGTACAGGGAAGAAATACAATAAAATTAATGAAAAACTATACATAAGCAAAGACTGACAAACAGCTAATGTACAAAAGCAGACAAAACCTGCGCAAATAAAACAAATAATTAAATAAATAATGCTGAGACATGAGTTGTTGAGTTATTGTAAGGGACTCTATAGGTTATGGAATCATTCAGAGTTAAGGTGAGTGAAGTTATCCACACTAGTTCAGGAACCTGATGGTTGAAGGATAATCACTGTTCCTGAACCTGGTAAATTATAAAAGCAAGAGATTCTGCAGATGTCATTAATCCCCAGCAATGCATACAAAATGCAAGAGCTCAGCAGGTAAGGCAGTATCTATGGAGAGTAATAAACAGTTGGCGTTTCGGACGAAGACCTGGCCTGTTGAAGGGGATTTCATTGATGAAATTAATTCATTAAAATAGCTGCAAAGAAACTTTTTACACTGGTGGAAATAATGGTAAAAACAGGAAGCAAATATCATTTTCTATGAGGGGCTTAGAAAACTTGAATCTCTCTTGCTACTCCCCAAAGCACAGGATGGTGGATGGTGGTGTGTCGACTGACATTTTCAGAATAGATTTTTGATTGGCTAAGGATATTAAAGTTCTTTGTTCCTTGAACCTTAGTATCATTAGCCAAACATCTAGTATACATCTTCTACCAGATACAGTTGGAGTTATGGTCTTTTAGAATGGAAAAACAACTCGAATAACGGAATGCTAATTTTTGATCCCAGAGTCTGATAGGAGAATTTGCAGTTATCAAGAGTCCTATACGATGAAAGGGCGCTGGAGGGGACAACAGAGATAAAAGAGAGCTAGATCAAAGTTCAAAATAAATGTATTATCAAACTACATATGTCACCATATACAACCCTGAGATTTACTTGCAGGTATACTCAATAAATCCATAATAAAATAATAACCATAATGGAATCAATGAAAGACCAGACCAACTGGGCAATCAACCAATGTGCAAAAGACAACAAACTGTGCAAATACAAAAAGAAAAAGAATAATATACAAATAATATACTGTAAGTTAAGAAACATTGCTGTTGACAAAAGAGCTGATTGTGGACTTCAGGAAGGGCAAGATGAAGGAAAACATACCAATCCTCAGAGGGATCAGAAGCGGAGAGAGTGAGCAGCTTCAAGTTCCTGGGTGTCGAGATCTCTGATGATCTAACCTGGTCCCAACATATCAATGTAGTTATAAAGGAGGCAGGACAGCGACTATACTTCATTAGGA
Organism: Mobula birostris; assembly: GCF_030028105.1. Lineage (NCBI taxonomy): Eukaryota > Metazoa > Chordata > Chondrichthyes > Myliobatiformes > Myliobatidae > Mobula > Mobula birostris. The sequence goes on from NC_092388.1 coordinate 9,780,215, forward strand.
GTTTGAAGAGATTTGGTATGTCAACAGATACACTCAAAAACTTCTATAGTTGTACCGTGGAGAGCATTCTGACAGGCTGCATATGGAGGGGCTACTGCACAGGACCGAAAGCAGCTGCAGAAGGTTGTAAATCTAGTCAGCTCCATCTTGGGTACTAGCCTACACAGGACATCTTTAGGGAGCGGTGTCTCAGAAAGGCAGCGTCCATTATTAAGGACCTCCAGCACCCAGGGCATGCCCTTTTCTCACTGTTACCATCAGGTAGGAGGTACAAAAGCCTGAAGGCACACACTCAGCGATTCAGGAACAATTTCTTCCCCTCTGTCATCCGATGACTAAATGGACATTGAAGCTTTGGACACTACCTCACTTTTTTAAAAAAATGTAGTATTTTGCCATGTCTTTTTAATCTATTCAGTATACATAATTGATTTACTTATCTATTATTACTTTTATTTTATTTCTTTTTCTCTCTATTATGTATTGCATTGAACTGCTGCTAAGTTAACAAATTTTACGTCACATGCCCATGATAATAAACCTGATTCTGATTCATTTTCTCGATTCTTTATTGCTTATTTATTTATCATGTGTTGCAAAAATTAGTCCTGAATGGGAGCCACCTTAGAATAGTTCCATCAAAGACTTCAGAAGTTATTGTACTAGGATTGGAACAGGAGCCATCACTGGAAAAGCTCTGGATATGCTCAAATAGGTCACAGTGAAACTAAATGATGGCAGTACCACTGAGAAGAACAAGAAACATATTGGAATAGAACTTCACAATTGGAGTAGAAAAGATGCATTGGTTATGGCTGCTTCAGCTTGTGGCAAGATCCTTTTTAAGAACCAGAGGGCTTAAGTCTAAGATGAGAGGGGAGTGCTTTTTCACCCAGAGGGTTCAATGGTTCCACTTAATATCAGGGAACACATACAATATACAACCTGAAATTCTTACTCTCCACAGACATCCTCGAAACAGAGGAAAAGCCCCAAAGAGTGAATGACAGAAAGAAAACATAAGAACCCCTAAACCCACTGCACCCATCCCATACACAAGCAGCATCAACCCTCCCCCTCCTAGCAGAAAGCGTCAGCACTACCACCATCCATCTTGCAAGAAACAGCAAAACCCCAAAGAGGGACCATGGAGGTTCAGTAGATGGAATGAGCAACCGAAGTGTTTGAGGAAGGAAGGTACTTAGATAGGAACGGTTTAGAGGGATATGGGTCAAATGCAGCTTAGAAGGAAACTTAGGTCATTGGGGGGCAGGTGGGTTAAAGGACATGTTTCCTTGCTGTATTACTGTACAACTCTATGACCCCAAGATTAAAAACTTGGCTGGAGGGATTGAAACAAATATCCATGAAAGATGTGCACAAGTTTAACAGACAACAACATTAGAGTTTTGGGTAATCGATTAGTAGTGTGCAATGAAAGTAAATGAACTGTTTGTTGTTTGTACTTGTTGAAGGTGAACAAGGCGTAGAAGGAAAAAGGCCAGGTATTAATTTCACTATCCTGACCTTGGTAAACTCACGATTAAACAATAAATTTTACAATCAGAAGCTGATCTAAATTGAAGACAAGGAACCATAAGACATAGAAACAGAATTAGGCCATTCAGTCCATTGAGTCTGCTCTACCATTCCCTCATGGCTGATTCATAATCCCCCTCAAACCAATTCTCCAGCCTGCTCCCTATAACCTTTGATGCTCTTACTAATTAAGAATCTATCAACCTCCGTTTTAAATATAGTCCATGACTTGGCTGGGTGGAGATACCTATCTACCAAAGGAGAAATAAGGTGCTCCTTCCCTCCACTAACCTGCAGGTCACCCTTGGACAAGGTGTAGCATCTGCTTAGCCCCCCAATCAGGGCCACGTGAAGCCATGGGAGCAGGTGCTGGATGGTCATATGAGCAGCTGGTGCATATGACAAGTCCTGGCTTGCTAGCGCTGACTCCAGGCAGACAATCGCTGAAGAGTATTGTTCGTGGCTGTGGTCACCAATCTTGTAAGGAGACAGCCCAGAAGAAGACAATGGCAAGCTAATTTTGTAAAAATATTTGCCAAGAACAATCATGGTAGTGGGTAAGACCATGATTGCCCACATCAGAGGATACGGGCAATGAATTCCACAGATTCACTACTCTGTCCAAAGAAGTTCCTCCTTATCTCTGTTCCAAAGGGACATCCTTCTCTTCTGAGGCTGTGCCCTCTGTTTCAAGACTCTCCCACTATAGGAAACATCCTCTCCACATCCAATCTATGTAGGCTTTTCAATACTCGATAGGTTAAAATGATATCCCCCTTCATTCATCTGTCTGCAACACAGGCCCAGAGCCTTCAAAGCTCCAAATGAGTGAGTGCCAGTCATTCAAGGATATATATACCATACAATCAGCCATAATTTATCAAAGTCAGTGCAAGGCACCATGGTAGTGTAGTGGTTAGCTTATACTTTGGGTCACTGAATTTTACAATTCAATTCCAGCATCCTCTGAAAGAAAGTTTGTATATTCTTTCCATGGGCATGTGGACCGTGAGCATGTGGGTTTCCTCCAGCTGCTCCTGTTTCCTCACACAGTCCAAAGACATACGGTTGGTAGGTTAAATTGTCCTGTTATTAGGCTTGGGGCTAAACCGGTGGGTTGCTGGGTGGCGCAGCTCACTGATTAGGATGGACCTTTTCCACGTTACACCACTAAATAAGTAATTTCTTGTAATATCTACAATATTATTTCAATTAAAGAGAATGGTGTGTACATGTGATAAGGTAAGCAGATAAATAAAAGGCTATTTCTTAGTTATACACACAATTTATTTGGTATCTCCTGCTCCTCAAGGTGTCCATTGATTGGCTGTTCATGATCTTCTGCTGCAGTAGCCCATCCACTTCAAGGTTCAATGTGTCATATGTTCAGAGATGCTCCTCTGCACACTAACATCTGGATATTTGAGTTACTAATTGCCTTTCTGTCAGCTTGAACCAGTCTGGCCATTCTCCTCTGTTCTCTCTCATTAACAAAGCATTCTTTCCCACAGAACTGCTGTCCACTGAATTTCTCACACAATTCTATGTAAATTCTAGAGACTCACAACATGCTGGAGGAACTCAGCAGGTCGGGCAGCATCCGTGGAAAAGATCGGTTGACGTTTCAGCCGGAACCCTTCATCATGACTGAAGAGGGAAGGGACAGAGGCCCTATAAAGAAGGTGGGGGAGCGTAGGAAGAAGACTGGTAGGTTCCAGGTGAAAAACCAGTAAGGGGAAAGATAAAGGGGTAGGGGAGGGGAGGCAGGGAAGTGATAAGCAGGAAAGGTGAAACTCTAGATACTGTTGTGTGTGAAAATCCCAGGAGATCAGCAGTTTCTGAATACTCAAACAGCCCTCTCTGACACCAACAATCATTCCATGGTCAAACTCACAGATCACATTTCTTCCCCATTTTGATGTTTGGTCTGAACAATAGAACCTCTTGGCTATGCTTTAATGCATTGAGTTGCTGTTACATGATTGGCTAATTTGATATTTGCATTAATGAGGTGTACAGGTGTACCTAATGAAGTGGCCACTGAGTATACTTTATACAATAGATAGGTTGTGTTTTGGCCACTATGAGTGGAACTAACTCATCATGGACAGCTCTGGTGCATGGAATTTCTGTGAACCATCAACCACCCATCCCAGGAAAATCCATAGAAAGAAAGCATCTGGAATTTTCACTTAAGAAAGAGCAATTATGGGGGCATGAAAGCAAATTAGTTTTAGTAAATTTGTAAAATTGAGCTGGTAAGTATTTCAGCAGTTCTTTCAGAATATGCAAAATCAATGCATTCCAACAAGAAAGAAGAAAAACCAAGGGAAGGACTCAACATCTGTGGTTAACTAAAATACCTAAAGATAGCATCTAACTTAAAAAGTATATTATTGCACAAAGGCCAACGGCAGGTCAGAAGACTAGGCAGTAAAAGCAATTACAATGAATTTAAGATTTTTTTAAAAAGGGAAACTAAAATAAAGAGTAAAATCCAAGAGCAGATAATTAAAATTTCTATTTAACTTTCCAAAATTGTGTAGATCAGACATAGCTTCTGTTAGTTTGGAAAATAGCAAATCCAACCTCTATTTTCAAAAAGAAAAAGGAGCCAGAATGCAAGAAGCAGACCAGTTAGCTTAACATCTATCACAGACAAAATGTTAGAAGCCATAATTAAAAAACATTACTGCAGGGCATTTTAAAAAATTAAGGTAATCAGGCAAAGTCAACATTGTTTTGTGGAAAAGAAACTCTGTTTGACCATTTTTATGAAGTACTTTGATGAAGTATCATGTTCTATTGATAAAGGGAATTGGTAGAAGTGCTACACTTAGATATCCAGAAGGCATTTGATAAGGTTCTGTATCAAAGGTCACTGGGGAAAATAAAAGTGCCTTGATCTAGGAAGTTACACTACGATGTGGTAGAAGACTGGCCGGATTACAGGAACCACACAGCACACACAGATGAAAGTTTGGCACCGTAGCCTCGACTTAACATAAATAATTTGAATGAAGATTCGAGATTGTTTTATGTGCAAAGGAAAACAAAATAAGTGTTACTCTGGATCTGATGCAGTACAAAAACAAAAGAAAGATAAAGAACCCAATAATAAAAAAAACACAATAAATATAAATACACAAGATAGCTCACATGCATCGATTGAGTGTATGTACAAAAAGTGATGCTAGGCACAGGAGTGTCTGTACACAAGGGGACCAACAGGAAATGAAGTAGGGTTCTTGAGTGGGTATCAGCTTTACTGCTTGGGGAAAGTAATTGTTTTCAATGGTCCTGGAATGGAATAGCTTCCTCCCTAATGGGAGTGGGACAAACAATCCTTGAGCAGGGTGGGCAAAAGCTACTGTTGCTAAATTTGTACCTATAAAGATAAATAAGAATTAGGGGAATTTAATACAAAGAAAATAGGGACATTGTTTCAATTATATAGGGCACATCCAGAGTGCCATGTAGAGTACTGGCCTTCTTGTCTGTGGCACTGAAGAGTCCGACACTGAGTCCCACTTGCGTATCTGATTCTTGGATTCAATTCTTTCAGCTGATTTACTGAAATGTCCTTGAGACGATCAATAGCATCAACAACACTATTATTTTTTGTAGCCATGCCTACTATTCTGATTTCTTTCTGGCTAATCTGTTTCCCGTCCGAAGGATACAAATAATACAACTAGTTTAACTTTCCGATCAGGAAGTGTAAAATTGTGACTTGCATACATGTACCAAGAAAAGTATTCATAAATGGTTTACTTTTGTGAATGAATAGAAAGGCCCAAACTCTTCAGCAGATTTGGCACCGTGAGTATTAAATGCTTCTTACCTTTGATAATCAAAGTTACTTTTTATTTTTATTTATAGATACAGCAGGTAACAGGTCCTTCCATCCCAGTGAGCTCACACTGCCCAATTACACCCATGTGACCAACTAACCTGCCAAGGCGTACATCTTTGGAACGTGAGAGGAAACTGAAGCACTCGGAGGAAACCCACATGGTCACAGGGAGAAAGTACGAACTCCCGACAGATAGTGGCAGGAATTGAATATCAGGTCGCTGGCACTGTAATGGCATTAAACTAATTACTGTGCTACCATGCCATCTCATTAATATAATAACCTTAACAATATTTTTGCTCTCATGTTGAGATTAAATTAATTTTCATTGCAGTAGAGTGGATCAGTGAGTTATGCAGAAAATGGCCCCTGCAAAGTGCTTCAGTTAGAGGAGAGAGGAGAGGGGAGAAGATGTGTCTTGTCTTTGAAGGTGGCAGAACCTGAAGAGAATGACAGGTTGAATGTGAAGGTTGATAGGGTGGAAGGTGAGAACCAGGGGAACTCGATAGTTTCTCTGCACCAGAAGGCAGGTGTTGTAGAGAAACATCCCACTCCCAGCACTCAGGAATCTTGTGCGCTTCAATTAGATCACCACTCATTCTTCTGAGCCCCTCAGCCCCAAACTGCTCAACCTCTTCTCACTGGACAACCTCAGCTGCAAGGGTGACTCTGCGTATTGGCTTGTTCATCTCACTCCCACTCTGACCTCTCTTGGACCTCCGATGCACATATGTATGCACAAATGTGCACACACAATTGTTCTCAAACACACACACACACCCTTCTATAACTTTAAAATATTCTTCTACAGAGGTGCAGTGGAGAGCATCCTGACATACAGCATCACTGCGGTGGACATGAAGACCCTGCAACAGGCAGTCAAAACTGTCCAGTGTTTCACTGGCACCAGCCTACCCACCAATAGGGACATATATACAAAAAGTGACCAAAAAAGGCCAGTAACATCATGAAGGATCTCACCCACTCTGCTCATGGACTGTTTGTCCCATCCCCATCAGGGAAGGGGCTACATAGCATCAACATCAGGACCACCAGACACAAAAGCAGTTACTTTCCTCAAGTAGTAAGGCTGATCAACACCCCACCAACACTACTTCCTGTTACAGGCACCTTAAACAAACAGTCCAGTACTTAGTATTAATTTATGGACATACAAATAATGTATGCATATAAGCAATCTTGTATTTGTATTTGTTGTGTTTTTATTATTGCATTCTTTATCTTGGTGTTTTTTGTGCTGCATCAGATGCAGAGTAACAATGATTTTGTTCTCCTTGTGTACTGGAAATAACATTAAACGATCTTGAATCTTGAACCCATGTGGTAATTCTCCAGTGTGGCTGAAAGAGAAATAGAGGAAATGGCAAAAACAATTTGCACAAAATTAACTCCTATAAAGGCAAAAGTTACTTCCCTGATCTCTGAAAATACTATATGAGTCCTAATGCCCTTCCCTTGGACAACATTGGTGTCGTGGAGAGAGGAGACTTGCAGCATGGGCAACTGCTGGTCTTCCATACAACTTTGCCCAGGCCTGCGCACTGGAGAGTGAAGACTTTCCAGGCACAGATCCATGGTCTCGCAAGACTAACGGATGCCTTAAAGTATCAAATCAACTCCTATCTCCACTTCAGAGAGTATGCTGACTTTTATTTAAGATTCTCACAGAAGAGGTGGCACCTTTAATAGTGTGGTGTTCGCCTGGGTAGTCCACCACAGTATCAGGCTACATTTTCTACCTTAAGTCTCCAGAGTGGAACTGAACTGACAACCTCAAGGTTCAGAAGTGAGAGCATAACAGCTGAGCCACAGTAATCAGTGGAACTTGACATGTCTGGGATGAGGACACCCTACCAAATTTAACAAGCTGTTATAACTTTTTTCATAAACATAAGAGAAAATGGAAATCCAGAGTAACACAAAATCCTGGAAGAAAACAACAGGTCAGGCAGCATCTATGGAAAAAAGTAAACAGTTAATGTTTTGAGCCGAGACCATGAAGAAGCATTGTGTGTTACTATATTTTTTTCTTCAGTTTCTCACTCGAGTAAACAGACTGGCCAGCTAACAGACCAAGAAAAAAAAAGATGGGAGGAGATTGAAGCTGGAAACCCTCCAAAATGGTCCCAAACAATTTGGAGGCACAATCATGGGTCTCTTTGGAAATCTCTAACTCAGAGCTGTGGAAGAAGGCATCACCCTCTGGAAGAAGAAATTCCTCCTCACCTCTGTCTTAAATGGGCAAACACTTATTCTGAAACTATTGATCCTGGTTCTTGACAGCTCCATCAGGGGAAGTATCCCCTTGGCATCCAACTTGTGAACCTCCACCCCACAAGTAAGTCTCATATGTCTCTGAAACTCTCTCACCCCCAACCTTCTCAAGCTCTTTTCATAGAACAACCTCATCTGTAAGTGATTCAGGGTTTACATTTTATTCATCTCACTCCTACTCTGACCCCTCTTTGGCCTCTGATCCAACAGAAGATAAAAGAACATCTAGTCATCTTCTAAGTGGGGTGTGACAATGAAAAGTCATTAACTTGTGGCTCTCGCTTTCCACAGTCCCTGCCTAACCTGGTGAGCATTTTCAACACTCTCACATAGCACAAAAGCATAGTACATTACAGCGTCAATGACCCGAGTTTAATTCCTGCTGCCGTCTGTAGGAAGTCTCCCCATGACCGCATGGGTTTCCTCCAGGTGCTCCAGTTTCCTCCCACATTCTCACCAAAGATGTACAAGTTAGTAAGTTGTGGGCATGCTATGTTAGTGGGAAGCGTGGTGACACTTGTGGGCTGCCCCCGGCATATCCTCAGAGTGTGTTGGACATTGACACAGAGAACGCATTTCACAGTGTGATGTGAGGTACATATGACAAATAAAGCTAATCTTAGATTAAGATCTTAAATCTTAATTTAGATTTTCAGCAACAGCAGCACATTGCATCTCAGTTTTAGCTATTATCTTATCGTTCTCCCTCCTTGGTCTTCATTACTCTCCTTCCATTTATATCTTGGCTGGGGAAGTCAGCTATGCTTGATAAGCCTTCAGACCTTCTCTTAACCAGCACCAACAGTATGCAAGACAAGTATCTCCATACATGAGACAGTAATAAACCAATTCCAATCCATTGCATCTCTCACAAGTCCACCTCATCTTCCCCATTCTAACTTAAACCATGTTAAATATCCAATCTTTCCTTATTCCAATAAAAAGTCATTGACTTGAAATGTGAGCACATTCTCTCACTTCTGAGGGCCAAGTGGCCTGATTCTGCTCCTAAATCTTATAACCTTCAGCAGTTTTTTTTTTCTTTCTCCTCAAGATCATAACAAAGAGAAGCAGTAGTCTAAATGGCCCCTGAAACCTTCTAGAACATAGAGCATCGAAGAAAGAACAGTAAAGCACATTACAGGCCCTTCAGCCCACAATGTAGTTCCATAGAAACTACCCCCTGTTGCTTTAAAATTTTGGTCACCTGAACTCTAAGCATGAGGTTGCAATGGCCACAGCCAATCCCAGATGATCTGACTCTCTTCTTGCAGATATGTGAAACAGTCCTGATGAAAGGTCACAGCCTGAAACGTCAATTGTTATTCATTTCCATAGATCAGTGGTCCGCAACCTCCGGGCCGCGAAGCATGCAGGAGGCATCCAGCACATCTTTAAGAAAAAAGCTGACATAAACAAGCTAATTAATTAGGTGCCGCCCGGCCTGTAAATGTCAGCTCAGATCAGAGGCAATTGCTGATTTCACTTGCTGTACACGATGTTCACTCCTCTTTCCAGGGCGCTGAAGCCTTTAGCTGTTCCATTGTTTGGTCAATTTAAACATCAGCCCAGACAGGCCGAAAAGACAGGGCTGTCAGGATCGAGGTGACATGTTGAATCTACACAAACTTCTAATAAAGTATAGGCGCTGCTGTACTTTCTTTATAATGACAGTTACGTGCTGGTCCCAGGTCAGACCCTCCGACTCAATTTTCAGAGAGAGAAATGTCAATCCTTAATGCCGAAGAATTTAAAGTTATTGACCCTCTCCACCTCAGTTCCTCCAATGAAGACCGGCTTCTGGGTGGCACCTAATTAACTAGCTTGTTTATTTCGGCTTTTTTCTTAAAGATGTGCTGGGTGCGCTCCGGCTACCGCTGCACTCCTGCATGCTTTGCGGCCTGGTATCAGTCCATGGCCCAGAGGTTGGGGACCACTGAACTGCCTGACCTGCTGAGTTCCTCTGGTATTTTGTGTGTGTTAAACTAGATTTCCAGCGTCTGCAGAATCACTTGTCTTTAGGGTGTGTGAAATTTCTACTTGAGGAATTCATATTTGATATCAATGCATTGATAGCAGTAAACTCCATTTATCATAGAACATTACAGCACATTAGAGGCCCTTCTTTAGTTCACAATGTTGTGCTGACCTTACACTGTAACCTAATCTCATTTCAATCTGAACCTTCCCTCCAGTTTTCTATCATATATGCGCCTATCTCTCTTAAATGTCCCTAACGTTTCTGTCTCTACCACCACCCCAGCAGTGTTTTCCATGACCCACCACTCTGTTAAAAAAACAAAACAACATTCTACATCCCCACTATACTTTCTGTCCAATCACCTTAAAATTATGTCCCCTTCTGCCTTTCCATTTGGAAGCTGGTGCTCCATGACAGCCAGTTCTTCACCCAATCCATCTATCCTCCAATAACCCCAAAGAATTATCAATCTTGGCCTTCAAGATGACTCAGAGTCTCCAGCTGGAAACAATTCCAAACACTCTTTGAATAACAAAACTCATCCCAGTCCTTAAAGGCACAGCCACTTATCCTGAGACCAGGCTTGCTCATTTGCAAAAAAAGGGCTGTTTCAAATCAACATCATTCTAGTTGGTCAAATCCTGAATTTTCAGAGAAAAAAAAACCCTGCTTTTTCTTAGGTGCATTCAAAGCATATTTTGGTATTTGGATAATCATTGGGAGCCATAACCAACAGCTCTTGAAGTTTGTTTTCATGCATACGTATAACTTATCACCTGTCACTTATCTTAACTTCTTCATTTCCCTCCCCCCCCCACCTTTTTATTTTTCTGACTTCTTCCCCCTTCCTTTCCAGTCTTGATGAAGGGTCTCAGCCCAAATGGTTGACTGCTTATTCCTCTCCACAGATACCGCCTGTAGAGTTCCACCAGCATTTTGTTCCGGATTTCCAACATCTGCATAATCTCTTGAGGTTATGCATACAACTTCGATACTTTGCAAGACCTTTCTTAAAATCCTTTTCCACTGAAATAATATTTTTGAAATGTGAATCTTGTTTTCACAGGGAAGGGATTTCAATCATTTTAATCCACACAAGTCTTGGTTTAGAGATGCAGAAACAAAGGTCTTAAAACTATTCACATATGCTAGGAGAGCTAGTACCCATGATGGGGCTGGCTGAGTTTACAATCCTCTGCAGCTTTTTCCAATCCTGTGTAGTGGCCCCTCCGTACCAGGTGGTGATGCAACCGATCAGAATGCTCTCCACGGTACATCTGTAGACATTTGCTGGAGCCTTTGGTGACATCCCAAATCTCCTCAAACTCGGAATGAAATATAGCTTCTGATGTGCCTTCTTCCTGACTGCCTCAATTTGTTGGGCCCAGGATAGAGCTTCAGAGATTATGACACCAGGAACCTGAAACTGCTCACCCCTTACTGAGGACGGGTGTGCGTTCCCTTGACTTCCCCTTCAATTCCTTGGTCTTACTGACATTGCCAGTTCCATCATGTGCTCTAGTCCCTTCCCTCCCACACCGGCGTTGACGACACCTTCAAAAGGCAATGCCTCAAAAGGGCAGCATCTATCATTAAGGAACCTCACCATGCATGACATGCCCTCTTCTCATTACTACCATCAGAGAGGAGATACAGAAACCTGAACCCTATTTTAGGGTTCTGTCCACCAGAGAAAGCAGGATCTCCCAGTGGCCACACATTTTAATTTCATGTCCCATTCCCATTCTGACATGTCTATCCACGGCCTCCTCTACTGTAAAGATGAAACCACACTCAGGTTGGAGGAACAACACCTTATATTCCATCTGGGTAGTCTCCAACCTGATGGCATGAACATTGACTTCTCTAACTTCTGCTAATGCCCCACCTCCCCCTCGTACCCCATCCGTTATTTATATACACACATTCTTTCTCTCACTCTCCTTTTTCTCCCTCTGTCCCTCTGACTATATCCCTTGCCCATCCTCTGGGCTTCCCCCTCCCCTTCCTTCACCCCGGGCCTCCTGTCCCATGATCCTCTCATACCCCTTTTGCCAATCATCTGTCCAGCTCTTGGCTCCATCCCTCCCCCTCCTCTCTTCTCCTATCATTTTGGATCTCCCCCTCCCCCTCCCACTTTCAAATCTCTTACTAACACTTCCTTCAGTTAGTCCTGAGAAAGGGTCTCGGCCTGAAACATCGACTGTACCTCTTCCTAGAGATGCTGGCTGGCCTGCTGCGTTCACCAGCAACTTTGATGTGTGTTACCCTATTTTAGGAACAGCTTCCTCTCCTCCACCGTCAGATTTCTGAACAGAAAATAAGCCAACCCATGAATACTACCTCACTATTTTCGCACTCTTTTAACACTACCTTTTTTTAAAATGTATATTCCTTAGTGTCATAAAACAACAAATTTCACAACATACAGTATGTCAGTGATATTAAACCTGACTGAAATATTAATCAGGGAAGAGTGATTTAAAAATCATACGTCTTTTATGGACACTATCCTAATAACAGGAAAGCTCAGAATCAGATTTAATATTACCAGCATACGGCAAGAAATTTGTTAACATTGCAGCAGTATAATACAATGTATAATAAATATAGAAAAAACTGAATTACAGTAAGGATATATATGTATATTAAACAGTTAAATTAAGTAGTATAAAAACAGAAATTGAATAAAAAGTAGTGAGGTATTCACACATGCTAGGGGTGAGGGTTGAGGTGTTCAATGTCCATCTAGAAATCAGATGGCAGCGGGGAAGAAGCTGTTCCTAAATTGCTGAGTGTACCCCTTCAGACTCCTGTACCTCCTTCCTCACGATAACAATGAGAGGAGGACAGGTTCTTTCTGGGTGATGGATCTCCTTAATGATGGATGCTGTTTTGAGGCATTGCTCCTTGAAGATGTCTGGATGCTAGGGGGTGGGCAGTGGGCTAGTGCCCATGATGGAGCTGACTGAGTTAACAACTTTCTGCAGCTTACTTTGATCCTGTGGGGGCGCAACTCCACCCCCACCCCCATACCAGATGATGATGCAGCCTGTCAGAATGCTCTCCACGGTACATCTGTAGAATTTTTCCAAGTGTTTTAGGTGACAAACAAAAACTCCTTAAACTCCTAATGAAACATAGCCGATGACATAGATCTGCATTACTTTTTTAATGTTCCACCATAATTTGACCATGTGAAATTGGAAGGGCAATCTTGATCTAATTTGGCATGACCACAGTGAAGAAAGTTTTCCAAGAACAAACTGGGCCAAGTTACCTCACCCACAACAGTGTGCTCCAGGTAATTATCAGCAGATTTCCCTTAACAGTCTTACTTGAGGACATTCTGCTCCTCCATAAATGCGAAAGTTTGGCAGGTTTTTTTCTCATGGAAGCGTTGCTCCTATAAAATTCTTGTGGTGGTATAGCTTTATTGTTCACACTTGAGTGCTGTCAGCAGTAGAATAAAGGATTCTGTGTAAAAATATTGTTGGGTGACTAATGCAAAACAATTACTGCACAATTTCCACCCGTGTTTGTTTATGCGCTTAACAGCCCCTTCCAGCCCAACAACCCAGGTATTTAACCCTAGTCTAATCACAGGTCAATTTACAATGACCAATTAACCTGCTAACTGGCACATTTCTGGACTGCGGAAGGAAACCAGAGCACTCAGAGAAAACCCACGCACTCAGAGGAAGCACATATAAACTTCATACAGAGAACGGAATTGAATTCCATATCCATATTTTATTCCATATCCATACTTCTAACTTTCTTTGTATAGTTTCAGGACACACATCATTAAGCTCAGGAACAGTTAGCGCCATCAGACTCTTTAACCAAAGGCGGTAACTTCAATCAACTTCACTTGCCCCATCATTGAAATGTTCCCACAACCTCTGGACTCACATTCAAGGACTCTTCATCTCATGTTCGATATTTATTGCTGATTTGCTATTATTTATTTCTTTTTGTATTTGTACAGTTTTTTGCCTTTTGCACATTGGTTGAATGCCCAAGTTGATGCGGTCTTTCATTGATTCTGTTATGGTTATTATTCTATAGATTTATTCAGTATGTCAGCAAGAAAGTGAATCTCAGGTGACATATGGTGACATTTGTGCTTTGATAATAAATTTACTTTGAACTTTATAATTGTTAAATGATGTTTGTCATTGCATGTTGCGCCAAATTCATAATATACAGTATGTAAATGTACATGGTGCATAAAGTTTTTTTTAGATTAGTTTATGAGGACACTCAGTCCTTATTTATTGTCATTTAGAAATACATGCGTTAAAAAAATGATACAATGTTCCTCCAGAAAGATATCAGAAACACAGGACAAACCAAGACTAAAACTGACAAAACCACATAATTATAACATATAGTTACAACAGTGCAAAACAATACCATAATTTGATAAAGAGCAGACCGTGGGCACGGTAAAAAAAAGTCTCAAGTCCTGATAGCCCCATCATCTCGCGCAGATGGTAGAAGGGAGAAACTCTCCCTGCCATGAACCTCCAATGGCTGCAGACATGCCGATGCATTGGAAGCACCCGACCACAGCCAACTCTAAGTCCGTCCAAAAACTTCGAGCCTCCGACCAGCCCTCCGACACCGAGCACCATCCACTGCTGAGCGCTTCAACCCCACCCCGGCAACCGAGGACTCGGGGCCTTCCCCTCCGGAGATTCTGGATCACACAGTAGCAGTGGCAGCGAAGCAGGCATTTCAGAAGTTTCACCAGATGTTCCTCCATGCTCTCACATCTGCCTCCATCAAATCAGGATTGTGCACAGCACCCTACTTGACAAATAACAGATATCACCACTGGAGTGGCTGCTACGAGTTGCGTTGTGCTGCCATCTTCTCCTCCCTTAGTTGATCCTCCTCCTTAGTTAAGACAGCCTGGATTTACAGCCCTCTTTCTTTATATAACCTACTTAAATGAAGAAATGTTTACTATGGTCCAGAAAGTAAACTTGTCACACATCAGCCGACAGCATGACCAAATCTCCTGTCTCTACTCAAGATCGAGGGCACACAAATTCAGCTACCATCAGTCATGGTGCAAGCAAACACGTGGCATGCAAGGGAATTTCGAAAAGCATGGCTTTTCGCAAGCAATTCCGTAAACAAACATGTAGACCACTATCCTATTTATGCAGTCAAAACACCACACCACAATGCACAAAGTTCACCACACAGCCAATAAGTGACGAGATTTCCTCCCTACCTCACAAGTCATCTCTCTGACACAGTGGTGTTAAGAAAACAACCTCTCCCTCAATGTTGCAAAAACAAAGGAGCTGGTTGTGGATTACAGGAGGAATGAAGACAGGCTAACCCCTATTGACATCAATGGATCTGGGGTTGAGATGGTAAACAGCTTTAAGTTCCTCTGCATCCACATCACTGAGGACCTCACGTGGTCTGTACACACCAGCTGTGAGATGAAAAAGGCACATCAGCGCCTCTTTCACCTCAAACGGTTGAGGAAGTTTGGTATGGATCCCCAAAGCCTAATAACTTTCTACAGGGGCACAACTGAGAGCATCCTGACTGGCTACATCAGTGCCTGGTATGGGAACTGCACCTCCCTTAATTGCAGGACTCTGCAGATAGTGATGCGGACAGCCCAGCACATCTGTAGTTGTGAACTTCCCATGATCCAGGACATTTACAAGGACAGGTGTGTAAAAAAGGGGCCATAGGATCATTGGGGACCTGAATCACCCCAACCAATTCTAGCTGCTACCATCCAGGAAATAGTACCGCAGCATAAAAGCCAGGACCAACAGACTCCGGGACAGCTTCTTCCACCAGGCCATCAGACTGATGAACTCACAGTGATTTGAGTGTACTCTATATTACATTGACTGTTCAATTTATTATAAATTGCTATGATTGCACATTGCACATTTAGACAGACATGCAATGTAAAGATTTTTACTCCTCATGTATGTGATGGACGTAAGAAATGAAGTCAATTCAATTGAGTTTCCAAAATGATGACTAATTAAACGACGACCTGATTAAAAGTATATAAAGGCCAAGTATTTGGAGAACACACCACAGTCAACAGCACACTGATGATGTCTCCTTCTATGGTGACAAAACATTTGCAGGCAAATTGCCAAGATCGGAGAACAACTCAACCCAACCATCAACCACCCGAGCAATGCAGTTTACCCATAAACTGTCGATGTTTCAGGCTGAGACCCTTCATCAGAACACCAGGACTCAGTCCTGATGGAAGGTCTCAGCCTGAAAAATCAACTGTTTATTCCCATCCATTGATGCATCCTCTAGGTCCCCCCCCCCCACCTTGTCTTTCTCCCCGGGCCTTCTGTCCCATGATCCTCTCATATCCCCTTTGCCAATCACCTGTCCAGCTCCTGGCTCCATCCCTCCCCCTCCTGTCTTCTCCTATCATTTTGGATCTCCCCCTCCCACTTTCAAATCTCTTACTAACCCTTCCTTCAGTTTGTCCTGACAAAGGGTTTCGGCCTGAAACATCGACTGTACCTCTTCCTAGAGATGCTGCCTGGTCTGCTGCGTTCACCAGCAACTTTGATGTGCGTTGCTTGAATTTCCAGCATCTGCAGAATTCCTGTTGTTTGCATTGATGCATGCTATTGGTGACTGTTTTAGGTGGTGAACGAGAGTTGTTTTCAAGCGAGTTGTTTTGTCCCAGGGCAAGTCAAGTTTCTCAAATATTGCTGAAGTTGCATCCATGCAGGCAAGTCGAGAGTATGATTTCAAAGTTCAGAGTAAATTTATTATCAAACTACAATACATGCTACCACATACTGCTTTGGGGATTCATTGTCCTGCAGGCATTTACAGGGAACTTCACCTGGGTGTGTTGCTGAGTTGGTAGAAAGGCTCTGGATGAAAGACAAGTTAAGTTTCTTTAAAGGTTTGGAGAGTGTTGTGTGCATGGAATGTCCTGCCAGGGTGATATAGAGGTAGATATACTAGGATATATAAGAAACTCCTAGATAAGCAGATAGATGAGAAAAATGGAGAGCTATGTAGAAAGAAAGGGATAGATTGATCTCAGAGTAGGTGAAAAGGTCGGCACCTCGTGGGCTGAAGGGCCAGTACTATGCTGAAGTGTTCTATGACTCTATGGTTTTCTACTCTAATTGAAAGTAAATTATCTGTAGTGTGATTACTGTAATGTTCTGTGCTCTCTATGTGTCACATACATCAAAGCACAGTGAAGTGCGTAGTTTGCGTTGACAACATACACAACCCAGGGACTGCGGGAGGTGGTGGCAGCCTGCAAGTGTTGCTGCATATAAAAACCACTCGGATGACAATAAACTTGCCTTGAAGATTCTGGCACCAACATAGCATGCCCATCATGTTCAGCAGTACCCTGCCTTGACCTTGTTCTTGCAGCCATATGCCTGGCCCGGTCCTTGATCAGCAGTGAGTCCAGAATGTTGAATATCAATGAGGTATCAAGGTGACTTGGTAAAATGTTCTCTTGCTGGAAAGATGTCTATATTGTCCACAATCTGGCACAGGAGTTGAGAATGTTACATGTCAATTAAAAGTCCACGACCATAGATTGTTTACATCTTGCCAGGCACCACTTGCTTCCTTCTCTGAAGAGCTCACAAATGGAGTGGAACATTGTGCAATCACTAGAGAACATCCATCATAAAAAAAATGAGGAAGTAAGCTGACAAAACAGCTGAAGATGTTTGGAGGGAGAGAAATTTACTTCAGTAATGGCAAAAAACCTAGATGAGACTTTCAGGAGGCATATAAATTGAGGTTGGAATAGACTCCCATTCCCATCAGGGAGGAGGTTACGCAGCATCCACACCAGGACCACCAAACTGAAAAACAGTTACTTTCCCAAAACAGTAAGGCTGACCTCTACCCACTAACCCACCCCTCCACCACTACGTTATCACTTCCTATCAGTCACCTTATATACAGATACTCCTGTGCCTGGGTCACTTTAAGCACATATGTATTCATATTTATTCTGTTTTTTATTATTGTTTTCCTTATCTTATTGTAGATCCAGAGTAACAATTAATTCATTCTCCTTTACACTTGTGGACTGGAAATAACATTAAATAATCTTGAACATGGAGATGAACAAGACTACAGAAATGGAGAGACATAGTTGTTGATTGATAGATGTGGTGCTTAAAGCTCAACTCTGAATCAAACAGGAAACCAAGGTCTAATGATCTAATTCAGCTTGAGTGAGTGGCTGGGGGGAGGGGTTAATGGCAAGAGTTGATGTTGGGAGCCAAAAACAACAGCTTCAATCTTCAGGAATGCGCACTTGGAAGAAATTATGACTCACGCACAAATTGATGTCAGAAAGGCAGTCTGACAGTACAGAGGTGGTTGTGATACTGAGAGGCAAAAGTAGACCTGGGTATCATCAACATACAAGTAAAAAGCTAATTTTCCAATTCCAGACATGGCCATCACCAGCAGAGAGAGAAAAAAAAACACAAGGGAACATGGTTGGGAACTGTTCTGACACTCCAACTGATGGTTATGTAACCGAAAAAGAAGTCATCACTACTTTTATTGAACAGAATCAAGCTTAATATCACTGGCATATATCGTGAAATTTGTTGTTTTTCTGTAGTACAAAATACTAAAAAAAAAAAGATATATATATATAAATAAATAAAAGGGGGCAGAAGCCAGAATAAGTTGTTGGGTGGAGGGGGGAAAAGAGTACAAGCTGTGATAGGTGAGGCCAAGTGATGGGGAAGATGGCAAAGAGAATGATGCAAGAAGTTGGGATGTGACAGATGGAAGAGGTAAAGGATTGAAGAAGAAATCTGAAAGAAGAGGTCAGTGGACAATGGGAAAAAAAAGTAAGGAGAAGGAAGGAGGAGAACCGGGGGGGAATTAATGGGCAAGTCATGAGGTGGGGCAGAATAGAAGGGGGTGAGAGGACCACCAGAACTGGGGAAATAGTAAAAGGGGAAGGTGGAAAAAAGTAGGGTAGTTACTGGATGTTAAAAAAAAAAAAATTGATGCCCACACCATCAGGTTGGAGACCAGCTAGTCACAATATGAGATGTTACTTCTCCTAATTCCATTTGGCCTCATCATAACAGTAGAGGATAGAAGGGACAGACATGTTGATCTGGGAATGGGACCTCTCGAAAACTACACTCAGATCTTTCTTTCTCAAACGGGAGCAGCAGGATAGGACTTTACCCTGCTGACTTCTAAAGTACCAGGTCTCTCAAACCCTTCTAGATACAATTCAGGTGGTGGTCAGGGGTCTTCAAACACAGGAAGCTGACACTAACTCACTCTCCAGATGGCGTCTGGAGGCAGAAGCGGTGGCCGTATTTTACAGTGAAACAATTTCAGATCTGACAGCAACTTCAAGATTTCCGCACAACGTGATTGAGGACAGGAATCCACAGGCCAGTGTCAGCAATTTGACATTATCCTCTCATGTTCAGCTCAACTGGTAGCTCAACAGGGAAGTGAGAGTTTGAGGGAAAAAGCCAACGATTCTGAGTCTGAGAAATTGCAAGAATGTTTCCAATGGAAGAGAATACTACGAGTGACCAAGGACATAGCTTGTTAAATTAGAAAGATCATCCACAGTTCAAAAAATATCAATTCTTCCATCCCCACCCCCCTCTCTCCTGAGCATCAATTAAAGTCTGCACATTTTAATTCAGGTAAGTGATAAGCACTAGTAGCTGACTACAAAAGTCAGGCCACCATGACTGTTACCACAAAAATGCTGACCTAGCAGCCATTAACTAAAAATTCCAGATCCTAGTTAAAGGCACCAATAATATCTGAAGGATTCAGATTCGGACTAATTTATCACATATTCCTCAAAATATACAGTGACATGCTTTATGTTCACAGACAACACATGTAGGGATGTGTTAGGGGCAGCCTGCAAGTGTTGCCACACGTTCTGATGGCAGCAAAGCATGCCCACAGTACTTGGCAGAACAAGACAGACCAGAACACAACAACAACAGTAGAACAAGCCTCTGTCGTCCTTCCTGCCAACTTCCTCCCCCCACCACTCCATACGGACAGTCCTCCGGCTCCAGGAGAAGTGTTGTCACACATGCTGATGCCAGCACTGCTTGCCCACAGTGCTTAGCAGAACACAACAACCAACAAAACAACAACAGCTACACAAGCCTCTGTGCATTCTATTCTAAGGCTGCGCCCTCTGGTTCGAGACTCTCCCACTGTGGGGAACATCCTCTCCACATCCAACAAGTTCCTCAGACGGGATCATTCTTGTAAAACTCCGCTCCCGAAGCTTGTGTTTACAGTACTTCAAATGCTGTAGGACCTATGGTTTATAAAGCCTGAGAAAGAGGTTCACATCAATGGGGTCTGCAGAGGGGAAACCCTGAGCCGCACATCTCAGTATCGAGCAGCCACACAGCCTCCCGACCATGCCTGCCCCACTTTCCCCGGCTGTCGGAGGGGGCACCCATGCATTCCCTCAGTGGTTCACTCACGCCGAGCAATGTGGTATTAATTCAGAGTTTCATTACAGCAGGAACACCGACAGATGGCAGGATGTCCGCATCAGCTTCCACGGCACAGTAACGTACTGCCTGATTAAATGTCCTCAAGGGACAAGGGAGTAAAAGATCTGTGACACCAGGACCAACAGCAAGAACTGTGGAACCAGACTAACTCCTGCTTTGTGCTACTGAATCAGAATCAGGCTTATTACCACTGACGCACGTCATGAAATTTGTTGTTTTTCAGCAGCAGTATATAAAAATTAACAATTACAACAAGAAAGTTTTAAAAAATAATGCAAAAAGAGTGCAAAATAGTGAACTTTTTACACCATTCAGAAATTTCAAAGTGGTGGGGAAGAAACTGTTCCTAAAATGTTGAGTATGTAGTTTCAGGCCCCTGTACCTCCTCCCCAACAGTAGTAATGAGAAGAGGGCATGTCCTGGGTGGTGGGAGTTTTTAAAAGATGGATGCAGCCTTTTCGAGGCATCACCATCGGAAGGTGTTCCCAGTATTGTGGAGGGTAGTGTCCATGATGGAGCTGGCTGAGTGTTTAACTTTCTGCAGCCTTTTTTGATCCTCTGGACTATTATTGAAAGCCAGGCGAATATGGGAAAGCTTACTGACTGCAGCAGTAATTAGATCTTTCCCAAGGGGAAATTATGGAGTTGATTTAATATGAAGACAATTAAAAGTGCAGGTAAGTAGTAAAATAGTGCAGTTGTTGAAATGTGAGGAATTGATTTTCACAGAGCACAAGGGTATTTTGTACTTCGATCTATGGCAGCTGCTTTCCAGCATTCCCTCCACACCGAGTACAAGGATACATTTGCGGAAAGAAGCGGGTTACAACCAGATTGATTCCAGCATTCAGTTCCAAAACGATACTTTGCAGTCCAGGATACAAATTCAAATACAATTATTTTAAGAACGCAATTGAGAAGGCAAATAAAGTTCGATAAAGTCAGCTGAGTGATCTGTGCTGACAGCCAAGAGCATGTTAGGAATATTGATGAATGGGGAGACCTTGGGGTACAAGTCTAGTTCCCTGAAGGTGGCAACACAGGTAGATAGGTCATGACACGGAATATAAATTCTGGGTGGTTGTAACTTTTGGAAATGTTAGATTGCTTGACTGTTTTGTTTAGTTTAATCACCACACTCAAGTGATTACTCTGGCAAGAGTGCACAAGGGGTTCACCAGGATATTGCTTTGATTCGAGAACCTCAGTTATGAGGAGAGGTTAAGTATGCTGGTTTCTTATGCTCAAGTTGTACAACATTTACCTGAAAAGCAGCAATCAGGTCACTTACACAGGCAAAGCATCAACATAAGGTGATCTATCAGGAACCTGCAATGTAACAAGACAGATCCACACAGTAGAATTCATTCAAACGAATATTTCAAAATAGTTTCTGCCACCTCAAGATATAGGACACATGCAGGACACATGTTGGTGCTGGAAGAGCTGTGTATAGGTGGATTCTCAGAATGTTTACACATTTCCTGTGTGCACAAGCCTTCCATAAAATCTTGTCCGTGTCCCAACTCCCTCCCATCAGAGTTAAAATATCTTTTTCAATGGTCCAAGTTACAAGCTTACTCTAATTTCAGGCTTTACTTGTAAAATACTCTAAGATTGTCAAGTATGTAAAACACCAAAAGTATTCTGGGCAAGTCTCTGAAAATTTATTGAAGACCATAAGACAAGGGAGTCTTATGGTCATTAGAGACATTAGGGCATCCAACCCATTGAGGCTGGTCCGCCATTCCATCATGGTTGATTTATTATCCTTCTCAACCCTATTCTCCTGCCTTCTTCTCATAACCTTTGATGTCCTAACAACTTCTGCTTTGAATATACTCAAGGACTGGCCTCCACATCTGTCCATGGTAATGAATTCCACAGGTTCACCACCCTCTGGCTAAAGAAATTCCTCCTCATCTCCGCTCTAAACAAAACACCCTTCAAACACATTCTCTCCACATCTACTCCATCTGGCCCTTTCAATATTCAATAGGTCTCAATGTGATCCCTCTCATTCTTCTAAACTCCACCAAGTAGTCCCAGAACCATCAAATGCTTCTCAAATATTAACCATTTCATTCCTGGAATCATTTTCATGAACCTCCTTCGGACCCTCTCCAATACCAGCTCAGCTTTTCTTAGATATGGAGCCCAAAACTGCTCGCAATACTCCAGATGCAGTATGACCAATGCCCTATAAAGCCTCAGCATTATATCCTCACTTTTATGTTCCAGTCCTAAGTGATTTTTTTTTTTTATTAAATGCAATCGTGAGCAATAGCCAGATCAGAAATGCTGATCAAGTCAACTAGTTCCCAAAAACTCTAATAGGCCAATCAGATGGTTCACTGCTGCTCAGCGATAGAACACAAAAAAAAAAATGTACAATTAAGAAACATTAAAAAATAGTAGAAATACTGGAGTCATGATGATCATGATGAAGTCTGCTGGAAAGAGACGTTTATACACGTGCTGTCCTCCATAATTCAAAGAGATTGAAGGATAAGGTTGACAAAACGTGGCAGGAGCACCTGGAACCAAAAACTAATCCCTACCAGGAGAAAACAGCACCTGTTCTTTCCGCACTGTTCTCCAGCAGTCTAAGGACTAAGTCCAGCCAGAACATAACTCACAAGTGCTCTTGAAAGTCAGGTATTAGCCCTACCTACCAACAACCAAGCACTGCCATCCTGGTCCCCTTCATGATAGCTTATGAAGAAGCCTGTGACCTCCCTCCCAGAGTTGATAGGTGTCTGTGCACTCGACTCTTGAAGGCTTGGACCCCATCATCACAGATGTTTCCAACCACAGCATCTGGAAGGCTGTTCCAAATTCTGACAGCACAGTGAAGGAAGCTTCTATCCAGTGTGTAGGTTCTCGCATCAGGCATAGAAACAGCATGAACAGGCATAGGTAAACTTGATCGTGTGGTGCGCCGTCTCTCATAAGATGAAGGAAGCATGGCGCGAAGGTCTGCAGGGCTGTGGCTGGTGTGAATTTTGTATAGCACAGTAGCTGCAGCAACCTGTCATCTGTGGTGTAAGCTACTGATGGCTAGCTTCTCACGAGCTGTGGCTTCATCTACACCTATAATCCTGAGAACCTTTCTTTGAATGGAATCAAGCCAAAATCAATCAAACCCTTACCACTGACCTCAACCTGCAAGTTAAATCTTAGAGAATCCTGCACGAGGACTCCCAAGTCGCATTGCACATCTGATTTTTGAATTTTCTCCCCATTTTGAAAATAGTCTACAACCAGACGTTCTCAACCATTTTGCCCTGAAGGAACCCTTGAAATAATTTTCAGGAATCAGGGAACCCCTACATAAAAATTACTGTATCCACAGCTCACAGAACATTAACGTGATTAGTAAGTTGTGGATATAATAATCCAAAACTAATCATCAATGCTCCACCAAGTGAGTTACCAATCCAAAAATGAACTAATGGATACATTCAAAACTTCACATTACTTTAAATATTCACAAAATGATTCTGGATTCCACGTGCTTTTCTTGGCTAACATTTAATCAATGGGTTTGTGGATTGGATTCTGTGGTTCACCTTGTGTTGTGTTTTTGGTTTCTGATTCCTCTTTAATTTATTGCTATTTTGTGCACTTTTGTTCGGGGCAGACTGGCTCCATGACCTGCAGTCAATGAATGGCACGGCGTTGGATTGAACTGAACTTAGCAGAACTGAATATCCTGGACTGTTCTAATGACTTATGGTTTGCTTATTATATTCTATGTTTCTCTAAGTTTTTTGTGTCATTTGCACAGTTTGTTCTTTGCGCATTGGGGGTTTGATGTTTTTCTTTGAATGGGTTTTATGGTTTTCCTTGTTTCGTGGCTGTCTGAGTGAAGACAAATCTCAGGGGTGTATACTGCATATGTACTTTGATAATAAATGTACTTTGAATCTTAATAAGATATATCCTGTCTTGCACTTCTCACTAAAGCCCACCGTAAGTAGAGGAAGCAAGGTGCCATGGAGATTGAGTTAAGCTGAAAGAGATGGATTTTTTTTTTTTTGTTATGGCTTTTAAAGAGGACAGTTAATTAGGTACAGGAGCTACCTAGTAAAGTAGCTACTGAGTGTAGATTCATTGTTAATCCAAATGTGTTCTAAGTGTATACGAAGGGCTAAAGAATAACCCAAAAAAGGTTGGACTCATTATGGACAACCTGGAAAGTAGAGGAATGGTCCTAATTTAACACTTTTCATCAGCATTCATGTCTTAATGCCACCTCTGACATTACCAGCTCAGCAGCAAGCCAGCAATGAAAAGAGGCTCAAATAACTCAGCAGGAGAATCAAAGAGATTCTTTGACAGTGAGATAGATGGTCACTAACACTGAACAAGTACTGCTGTATCAACTACTCATTGCATCCTCTTTCAATATCTGTTTCCAATAAAGTCAATAAATGCTGAAATCTGGCTTCTGATTCTCAACTTCTTTGCATTCAAGAGCACCTCTACAACCTTGTCAAATTATTAACTTCCAGTTAAAACTTCCCACCTCATCTTCTACATCTTTGAAATAACAGTTAATTTTTGATTCATCTCCACTTGATTAGTAATCTGTTTGAGAGAATTATAACCGTACATATTTTCAAAGATTAAGCTTTATTAGTCATATGTACATCAAACCATCAGGTTCTTGAACCATTGGAGATAACTTCACTTGGCCCACCATTGAGATGTTCCCATAACCTATGGACTCACTTTTATGGACTCTTCATCTCATGCTCTCGATAGTTATTGTTTATTTATTATTATTTCTTTGTTTATATTTGCACAGTTTGTCTTTTGAACTCTGGTTGAACGCCTAAGTTGTTGTGGTCCATCACTGATTCTGTTATGGTTATTATTCTATAGTTTTTGTTAATATGCCCACAAGACAATGAATCTCAGGGTTGTATATAGTAACATATATGTCTTTTGATAACAAATTTACTTGGAACTTTGAAACATAGTGAAATGCGACAATGAGCAAAACAGTCTGAGGATTGTGCTCGGCAGCCTGCCAATGCCATCATGGTCTCAGCGCTAACATAACAGGCCCACAACTTACTAACTTTGGAATGTAGGAGGAAACCGGAGCATCCGGAGGAAATTCATGCAGTCCCCAGTCACTGATTGCTGGTGCTGTAAAGCGTTGTGCCAGCCACTACTCTACAGTACTGCCCTTTCATCTGAATGGAAAATAATGCTGATGGATCTTGAAAAGTACAGGAAATCCTCTCCATCAAGTTATCTTCCATGCACTCAGAATAAAGATTTATTGTATAACCTCTCATATCCAAGCAAAAGCCCAGTCACCATGAGTATGTTGGAGGAGGGCCAGCTGAAGGGTAACCCAGAGTGAGACCACAGCCAGAAATACAACACATAGTGATAAGAAGACACCCAGACAAAATGGGAAGGATAATGGTTTTGGCTTAACTGAAACCTTGAGACCTCCAAGGGCTTGGGAGGTGGGTCTAGACAACAGAGATAGTTTAAGTCCGCAAGAATTCATCTTTAATCCTCTTTCTTCTTTCTTGCATACAAGTTTAATATTTGTCACATTCTTGTCAAAATAGATTTGGGGAAATGATGCTTGGCTGGTTTCTCACTTCAGTTTATTCCACAGCTAGTTTAGAATTTGATCTATTTATTTTTCCTAATTAATTAAGTTGGGGGAGAAAGCCTTTATACTCTGTTTTTGGGACAGTCCCAAGCTGGCTGCAAAAGGAGGAGGGTTGGAGATGGGGGCTAATAACCCTATCCAATAAAACCCCAGAGCTACAGAAATGCCAACAGAAGCTCGAGACACCTCATCTCTGGAAGAGGAAGGATCTTCAAAGATGGGCTACGTCTGGGTACACTTGAAAGACTGGCCTAGGACAGAGGACTCTGGCAAGCTGCTGCCCCAGTAGGGGTGATAGGCTTAAGCCACAGAAACCCTTTTATTCCCTGAAACAATGCGATTTCCAGTTGAGTACTGTTATGGCAAATATTTCTTTTACTTTCTCTAATTTCAGTGCGGACTTAATTAGCTCATGGTTGTGTAAGTATTTGGGCTATAGTTTAATACTAATGAATTTTGAGGACCTTACTTTAAGGATGGCAGAACCATCACAGGGATGAAATGGGAATCCACTAAGGGGACTTATTTATGATCAACTTTTCATTTTGAAAATCAGAAACTTCTTTGAAGATTAAAAGATGGATCAAGACTCCTCAAAATTTTAAAACATGCACTAGGATACAAAGATCTGCAGGACTTGCAGTTGTCCAGGACAAAGCAATGGGTAGGAAATATCACTTGGACTCTACAAAATGCTTTTTTCAAAAGCTGCCTTTTGGTAAGTGCTATAGGGCTATTAAAACAAAAACTTCATTCCATCTTTAAAGTTTCTTCCTCCAGGCAGTTAATCTGATCAACCATTCTAGTTACATCCCCAACCCCCCCTATTACCCATCATAGTCATACTTTATTGATCCCAGGGGAAACTGGTTTTCGTTACAGTTGCACCATAAGTAATAGTAGTAATAAAACCATAAATAGTAATATGTAAATTATGCCAGGAAATAAGTCCAGGACCAGCCTATTGGCTCAGGGTGTCTGACCATCCAAGGGAGTTGTAAAGTTTGATGGCCATAGGCAGGAATGAAGCTCGGTGCTGCATCTCGGTGGATTGAGTCTCTGGCTGAATGTACTCCTGTGCCCATCCAGTACATTAGGTAGTGGATGGGAGACATTGACCAAGATGGCATGCAACTTAGACAGCATCCTCTTTTCAGACACCACCGTGAGAGAGTCCAGTTCCATCCCCACAACATCACTGGCCTTACGAATAAGTTCATTGATTCTGTTGGTGTCTGCTACCCTCAGCCTGCTGCCCCAGCACTGCACTGTAACACTTTAACCCATTTTTATATTCCTGTCTACATTGTAAACACATGCTGGCATTTATGCACATTTTATTCTTCATGCATGCTTTAACGTCTATTTTTATATAATTCTTTATATAGAAATACAGAGTAGACTCGATGGACCAAATGGCCTAATTCTGCTCCTATGTCTTTATTCTTATAATTGTTGAATATCGTTGTATGATACACCCTGACCAACACATCACAGCAAATTCCTAACACAAGTAAATGTATATTATATACAAGACCATAAGACACAGAAGCAGACTCAATAGGTCAAATGGCCTAATTCTACTCCTGTGTCTCATTATGGTATATAGCAAATAAAGTTCATTTCAGATTAGGAAAATGGGGAATAATGCCTTTTGGTTGATAAGCGGTGGGATGATTTTGAGAGCACTGGAAACGCAAAGTGAGGGTTGACTTTTTTTCCACACGCCAAGGATTATTCGGAGCTCGAATGACCAACAAGCAGAATCCACATTAAATTTAACAAAAATCTCAATAAATACATAAATAATAGAAGTTACAGAGAGTTTGGAACAAAATAAAGAAAAACTCTTTCGCAGAGGCAGCACAGGTGAATACTTTACCAAGTAACCTTACTGGTTATGTACAGTGGTTTATCCTTATTGTGCTTTCTCAATGGAATGAGTCTCACACTAATGTTTTTTTAACATCTGGCAGCATCAGGTATTTATTTGTATTCCCATAATAATAAATCTGATTCTGATTAAAACTCTACTTACAAATTAAGTGAATCCTGACAGTATTTCAATAGTTTCATAATATTTCTGCTATTATTTTACAAGAGCAACACTTGCACGTGATGTAAATTATGAACTGACATTTATCTTCAATGTTTTAGCAGATTAAAGGTTAAGTATTGCAAATTGCATGTAGTCATTTGTAAACAATGATACATGGCAGAAAATGTATACCTTTCAAAGTCACAAGGGAAATACTACACACAAAAATGTGAAAGGCTTCTGAGGTCCATGACTATGAATCAAAATTATTATTTTCAGCACTTAAGGAAGCTTGTTGTTTATTGTATGTCAAGCTCACAACCAACACTGCTCACATTATAAACTGCAGATTCCAGCTATTTTTTGACTCGGATTTTTAATGAAGCCCCAGTGTATTCCTTACTGTAACTTCAATACAGATTGATTTCTGTGGTTTTTAGCCCCAACAGTAATATATCACATGAAGTCTTCAGCTAATGGTACCCTTACAGTCCTCTTCTCAACATAAATTGTCTGGATTAAAGCATAAAACTGTAATCACAAAATACAAATATATTGCATGAGGTGTTAAAATGTATGGCTAGATTCCAGCGTCTAGAAAGAGGACAGCTTAATTACGACGGTGAGAGTGTCTTTACTTTTTCACAGTAATAGCATCCTGAAAAGAATCCAAAGGATATGGATAATGAGAATGGACGATTTTTCTTTTACTTCGCTGCCCCTCTCACGCATACCAATATGCCTCTACTTTCTCCTCTGACCTGCACTGTCGTGTGCCGGGCTCCAGGAACAGCTTCATCCGCTTCAGCGCTAGAACTGACTCCCTAGCCTGTGAACGCACTTTTGAAAATTCTGCAGCTTGTGTTCTCAGAAGCATAACGGTCAGTGAAATGCTATTAGAGCTTAGGATATCGGAGCCCGGAGTTCAATTCCTCTGTACGTCCCCTCCTGTGTGCACACGGGTTCCCTATGGGTGCTATCCCACAGTCCCAAAGCCAACTGGTCATTGTAAATTGTCTCGTAATGAGGCTAGGGTTAAATTGGTGGGCTGCTGGGCAGCAAACTCTTTCTTTCTAACATGAAATATCAGAGCATTGGCCATTTCTGCACTCCAGCATTTCTGAACACAAGAGATTCTGCAGCTGCTGGAAATCCAGAGCCCTGATGAAAGGTCTGTCCCGAAACGTCAGCTCTTTAGTCCTCTCCATAGATACTGCCTGACCTGCTGTGTTCATCCAGCATTTTGTAAGTTACTCCAGGATTCCAGACACATTCCAGCTAGAATCTTTGTCAACAAATGTGCCTCCCTCTCACTTGATAGTCATTTTCTGTTTTCATGTTTTTGTTCCTCGGTGATTTTCATTCTCAAACCTCAGTGAAGTTTGATTTTACCCCACCAAAGAAACACGCAGTTTTTAATCCATAGCATGGCTCCACATCCCCATTTCCATTTTTTAAGAAAAAGGAATAAACAGAATATCCCATTTAGTTAAGTGTTAAATTGCAGCTTTCGTATGGTTGTTACCCAAAGAATAGCAAAGTTCGGAGGGCAAAGTCGAAGGTTGAAATCCAGAGCTCAGTGATTCCAGTGGTGGAGACCCAAAGGTCAAAGCCCCTGAATTGGCTTGTCCAGAGGTCAGAGTCCTGACGTCTGAGAGTCCGGGATAGGGGCTGGAGGTTGGAGGCCCCATACGAGTCTGAGGACTGAAGGCCTGTCCTAGGGTTGGAGACGTGTGTGTGGGGAGGAGGTGTAGATGGATGGGAGGGAAGGGGGTTTGTTTTGCTGTTTATCCTTTTTTCACACTGGTCCCTTCCCTTTCAGTCCTAAAGAAGGGTCTCGACCTGAAACATCGACACTACCTGAGCTGCTGAGCTCCTCCAGCATTTCTTGTATGTTGCTCTGGATTTCCAGCATTTGCAGAATCTCCTGTGTTTTTGTTATCTTGTCTTGTTTTGTTGTTGCTGTTGCAGTTCTGCTGAACGTTGTGGCCATGCTGTGTTGGTGCTGGAATGTGTGGCAACACTTCAAGTTTGAGTTTAATTATCATTCAGCCATACATGAATACACATGAATTCAGCCAAATGAAACTACGTTCCTCTGGGGCCAAGGTGTAAAACACAGAACCAACAGTTATACACTACACAAGGCACATACAAGACAGCAGTAAAAACCATAGTCATACTAAAATATATATATTACAGTCCAAGTCCCTGAGTGACACATCTTGTAAGCTGATGGTGCACGGACTTGCGGACTGTCCCCAACACATCCTTGGGTGTGTTGGTTGTTAATGCAAACAACACACTTCACTGTATTTTTTGATATATATGTGATAAATAAATCTGAATCTAGTTTGATCCAACCATTTAAACATCTGCAGCTTGTTAATGATGTGTTGGTACGATCAGTATGCACAATATTTTTCAAACTCTGCAAACTAACTTACACCATTATTGTCCTTTGTGCATCTATGACTGTTGTTCTATTCTGCCATGACAATTATAAATGTAAATAATCAGAACAAAATGCAAACAAAATCACATCATCCTCTGATAAAACACAGAACACTCAGGCCCTTTGGCCCAGGATGTTACGCCGAACTTTTAACCTTCTCTATGATCAATCTAATCTAACCCTTCCCTTCTACATAGCCCTCCAATTTTCTATTATCCAGAACTAACAATGAGAATGTTATTGACAAATATCATACATGCTTATATTTAACTTAGTAGAAAATCATCTGAGATAGCATACAGTAGTTGACAGGCTGAATTATGGCATTTTCAAAATTAGCAAGGAAGAAAAAAAATCTTGAAAGCTCTGACTGAAGAACTTCTGGAGATTTTCCAAGCAAATTTGGACAATGATGACTTTGAGCCTTTCCAATGAATGTTGGCTGTCACACAACCAGATTCCTAAGGTATTAAAACTCCTCCTGGGTTTGGGAAGGGTTCTGGCAACCTGTTGGCTGAGATGGGGTTGATATCAGACCAAACTAATTTTAACTCCAAGCAAACATGCAGAATAATTATGGGACTGTGCCAGAAAACTCACAACTTATATAAAACATTCGAGGCATGCCAAAAGGTATTATGACTGAAACAATTCATCCCAAAAACAGCTCACATGCACTCGAGTGTCTACAAAAAAAATATATACTGTATGAACAAAGACCTTGGTGTATTTGCAATCACCGTCAGGGAAAATGTAGATTACAGGAATGTCAAGCACTTCAGTGCCACGCCAGGGAGATCCTTGAACTACTGAGGGGTTGGGTTATATCAGCTCAAATAAGTAATTATGCTTGATTTTGTAAATAAGTCAAGGCTCAGTATTCTGAAAAAAAGTACCACTTAAGAAAAAGAAAAAAATTAGATTAAAATAACTGTTGCCAAACAGCAATTACCTATAGCAAGTGGTTAAGAAAACATGAGATTATTTTTCCAATTATTCCTCAGTGGTGGGGAAATTTGCCAATATCCAAACCAGGCACAGCGCAATAAGGCAGCGTGGTGGTTAGCACAATCGCTTTGCATCACCAGTGATCGTCGATTGGCGTCCAATTCCCACTGCTATCCATAAGGAGCTTATGCATTCTCCCCATGACCATGTGCTCCAGGTGCTTTGGTTTCCTCCCACATTACAAAAAGATGTGCAGGTTAGGTTTGGTAGGTTGTGGGCATGCTACATTGGTGCCAGAATCATGATGTTACTTGCGGGCTGCCCCCAGCACAATTCTCACTGATGCGATGCAAAGGACGCATTTCACTGCATGTTTCAATGTACGTGTGACAGATAAAAATTAATCTCTTTAAGATGTGCCAATATGTCCTAATAGTCATCAACTTTTTCCATCACTGTTGTGAACCCATAATCTCTCCTGTTCACATACATTAAAAAATCAATTGCAACACAATGCAGAATTATTCCAAACCTTAACAGTAAAAATTAAAATGCTGTATCACTGTGTGTTTGTTTTTTCCATCATACTTGAACGTATATACACTCAGTGGCCACTTTATTAGATATGAAGTTCAAAGTAAATTTTATTATCAGAGTACATCCACTTCAACAATTTGAAATGTTGTGCATTCAGAGATGCTCTTCTGCACACCACTGTTGTAACGTGTGGTTATTTGAGTTACTGTCACCTTCCTGTCAGCTCGAACCAGTCTGGTCATTCTGCTCTGACCTCTCTCATTCACAAGGTATTTTCACCCACAGAACTGCCGCTCACTGAAAGCTTTTTGTAATTCACACCATTCTCTCTAAACTCTTTGCGTTGTGAGAAAATCCCAGTAAATCAACAGTTTCTTAGATACTCAAACCACCCTGTCTGGCACCAAGGATCATTCCACTGTCAAGGTCACTTAGATCACATTTCTTTCCCATTCTGGTGTTTGGTTTGAACAACAACTGAACCTCTTCACCATGTCTGCATGCTTTTATGCATTGAGTTGTTGCCACATGATTGGATATGTGTATTAACCAGCAGCTGTAGAGGTGTACCTAATAAAGTGGCCCGAGTGTATTTGAATTGTGTCTGCAAACCTATATTAGCAACAAAGATGCTTAAAGAAAGACTCATTTTGTTTTCTAACAGTTTTATCTTATAAGTCATGAGGATCTATTCCAATAGTCATTTGTATTTAAAATTAAAATTTTCTGATAATTTCTTAACCTAAATAAAAAGAAATGAGAATGCAGTGATAAAATTTTGAAATATTAGACATTCTCATTAAGTGATTGATTTAAGATCACGCACCTTGATCTGAAAATTGATTCCTTCTGAATAATAGTTCAAACTCAAATTAATAGTTTTGAGGCAAATAATTTTTAAGACAATTTTAATACTTGAAAGTCATAATGTGTAATTCAAACTTCACTTAATCCTGAAGAACAGGATTGATTGAAATTACGTAGTGCAAAAAAGGCCAGAATTGAAAGGCTTTTTCTGGCAGCTTGTTTAGTATTGATTTCTGCATCAGTATATATCTTACTCTCATAAAGCAATAATGCATTATCTATTCTTGATAGTGAAATGATACAGGGAGATTGTATCTGTTAGTATATACTGTATTAAGAAACATAATACAAAAGCATAAAAATGAGAAAGAATATATTTAGATGAAGGTATTTCAATGAAAAAAAAAATTCAAGGAAACCAAACCGGCTAAATTGAAGATAAGTATTAGCAGAAAAAGGAGCAAACTATCTGAAAAGCTCAGGTCTAGAAAGATGGAGGCAGATATAAACCAACAAGAAATTAAAGCACAGAATTAAAATTGAAGTTTCATCAAAAAATTGATATTGAGATTGACATAAACACGACCCAATTGCAAATCCACTCAGTGGCCACTCGATTAGATACCTCATCTACCTAATAAAGTGGCTAGTGAGTGTACACTCATGGTCTTCTGCTGCAGTATCCATCCACATAGTTCAACATATTGTGTGTTCAAAGATACTCTTCTGCACACTACTGTTGTAACACTTGGTTATTTGAGTTACTGTCACCTTCCTGTCAGCTTGGACTAGTCTGACCATTCTGGTCTGACCTCTCATATTCACAAGGTGCTTTCACCCACAGGACTGCCGCTCTCCGAATGCTTTTTGTAATTCGCACCATTCTCTCTAAACTCCAGAAAATTCCAGTTATTCAGTAGTTTCTTAGATACTCAAATCACCCTAACACTCTCCTCTGAACCTTCTCACTAACAAGGCTTTTTCACCCACAGAATTGCCACTCACAGTATGTTTTTTTTGCTTTTCTATACCATTCTCTACTAACTCTAGAGATTGTCATGGGTGAAAATCCCAGGAGATTAGCAGTTTCTGAGATATTCAAACCACCTCGCCTGGCACCAATACTCATTCCACGGTCAAAGTCACTCAGATCACATTTCTTCTCATTCTGATGTTTGATCTGAACAACAACAACTGAATTTCTTGACCATTGCTACATGCTTTTGTGCATTGAGTTGATGCTACATGATTAGCTGATTAGATATTTGCATTAATAAGTGTACAGGTGTGCCTAATAAAGTGACTTCTGAGTGTATAGAATGAATAATTTTTAGTAAAAAAAAACAAACAGATGGAAATGCAGACAATGAACAAAAACTGTGAATCATAAAACTAGGCTATCACAGCAGGTAACAGAAACATTAATTTTTTTTAAGGTATATTAAACAGTATTGCATAGGAGAACACCTAGTCAATCACACTTGTACTCTGTAAGAGCAGACCAATTAGTCTTAGTCCCTGTGCAATTTAAGATTTGAAAATCTTTCTATTAAAATACCTGTGCTATTTCCTTTTGAGTGTTACTAATGAAGCTGTTCCTCCTGTTTTGATAGACTGCATTCCTGATCATAAAGGTACATAGCAGGGGGAAAAAAAACCTCTTCACGTCTCGTGTACATCCTTTGCCAATTTCTTTAAGTTTATGCCTTGTAGCTACCAAACACCTTGCCAGTGCAAACAGTGTCTCCCTATTTGCACCAGCAAAGTCACTTGTGGCTTGTGAAATTTCACCCCATCCGCTTTCACTCCAACAAAAACAATTCAAATTTCTTAGACTTCTTCATAAAACTCAAGCCACACTTAGAACCAGAGTCAGAGCACTGCAATATAGAAACAGACCAGTCATCTAGTCCCTGCTAAACTGTTATCCTGCTTAGCACTATCGACCCACAGCATAGCACTCCGTACCCCTCCCATCCATTATCTCTTCAAATCTCTCCTAAGTGTTGCAATTGAACCCACATCCACTACTTCCACTGTCAGCTCATTCCGCACTCCCACCACCCTCCAACTCCCACCACTCTCCCTCAGTTTCCCCCTAGTTCACCTCTCATCTTTAACCTTTGATCTCCAGTTATAGTCTTACCGAACCTCAATTGAAAAATCCTGTTTGCATTTAGCTTATCTATACCTCTCAAATTTGTACACCTCTATCAAATCTCTCCTCTTTCCCCCATGTTCCAGGGAATAAAGTCCTAACTCTTCCAACTTTTCCCAGGACTCAGGTCCTCAAGTCGCAGATAACACTTCACGGATAACACTTATCTACATGAGGTGCCCAGAATGGATACGATGTAAATACCATCTCCACTGGGATCCCACTACCAAGCACAACTTGCCCTCCACCCCACTTTCCACAGGGATTGCTCCCTACATGATTGCTTTGGCTATTCATCCCTCCCCACTGATCTCCCTCCTGGTATTTCTCCTTGCAAGTGGAACAAGTGCCATACCTGTCCCTACACCCCTTCCCTCACTACCATCCAGGGTCCTAAACAGTCTTTCCAGGTGAGGCGGTACTTCACCTGTGAGCCTGTTGGGGTCCATCTTCTGTATCCAGTGCTCCTGGTGTGGCCCCCTGTTTAATTGGTGAGACCTGACATAGCCAATCCTGATAGCCATCCCATAGACAGACCCGGCTTCGCCATTCACCTATGTTCCGTCCGCCACAAAATGCAGGATCTCCTGGCGACCACCTGTTTTAATTCCACTATCCATTCCCATTCTGCCAAGTCAGTCCATGGCCTCCTCTGCCATCGTGATGAGGCCAGTCAGGTTGGAGGTGCAACACCTTATATTCTGTCGAGGTCACCTCCAACTTGATGGCATGAACATTGATTTCTCGAACATCCGGTAATGGCTCCACCCCTCCTTCACCGTTCCCCAGTCCCATTTCCTTCTCTCACCTCATCTCCTTACCTGCCCATCACCTCCCTCTGGTGCTCTTCCCCTTTCCCTTTCTTCCATGGCCTTCTGTCCCTTCCTATCAGATTTCCCCTCTCCAGCCCTTTATTTCTTTCACCAATCAACTTCCCAAGTCTTTATTTCACCCCCTCCTCCTCCTCCTCTCCTGGTTTCACCTATTACCTGCCACCTTGTACTTCTTCCTCCCCTCCCCCCACCACCTTATTCTGACTTCTCCCCTTCCTTTCCAGTCCTGATGAAGGGTCTCGGCCTGAAATGTCAATTGCTTACTCTATTCCATTGATGCTGCACGGCCTGCTGAGTTCCTCCAGCATTTTGTGCGTGTTAAGTGGAATCAATACTCCAACTGTGACCTGATTAAAGTTTTATGGAAGGTTAACTAAACTTCTTCACTTTTTAAATCTGTGCTCCTTATTAAAATGCAAGTCATTGCTTAATTTCTTACAGGAACAATGCTTGTGCCAAATGTGATGCCAAATTAAATCTCTTCTGCCTACATATGGTTCATAAGCTCCCCCACCAAACCCTGCAAATTCATGTGCCTGTCTAAAAGCCTCTTTAACACTGCTGCTTACGTATTTATTTAGTGATACAGTGCAGACTAGGCTCTTCTGAGCCACGTCAACCCAGCAGCGCCACAACCCCGATTAGCGCTAATCTAATCACAGGATAATTTACAATGACTAATTAACCTACCCTGTTCGCCCAAGAAAACCCACAGGGTGGATGTACACAGACTCCTTACAGAATGCTCTGGAATTGAACCCAAAATTCCAGAATGCCCCAAGCTGTAATAGCATCGTGCAAACCACTGCTCTACTGTGGTGCCCACGATAATATCTGTTTTTAATCGCTGCTCTTGGCAGTGTAAAAAAAAATCCTCGCCCTGCACTGCTTTAAATTTTCCCTCTCTTACCTTAAAGTTTTTCCATCTAGTATTTGGCATTTCTACCCTGGGAGAAATACTCTGACCATCTAACTTCCTGCAATTTCACCCCTGCCCCTTCTTTCTTCTTCCATTCCTGTTTCCCTCTCATTCCCTCCTTTCCCATCAAATGCTCATCACCTCCCTCTGATGCCC
Source organism: Mobula birostris (assembly GCF_030028105.1). Lineage (NCBI taxonomy): Eukaryota > Metazoa > Chordata > Chondrichthyes > Myliobatiformes > Myliobatidae > Mobula > Mobula birostris. The sequence goes on from NC_092388.1 coordinate 9,816,934, forward strand.
CTCCAACTTCTATTTCTCCCATGATCCACCATCCTTTCCTATTAGATTCCTTCTTCCTTTGCCCTTTATCTTTTCCACCAATCACCTCACAATTTCTGACTTGATACCACTCCCCTACCCACCTTCCCCCTCAGCTATCACCTGCCAGCTTGTACTCATCTCCCTGCCTCCATCCTTTCATTCTGGCTTGATTCTGATGAAGGGTTTTGGCCTCTCCATAGATGCTGGCTGATCTGCTGAATTCCTCCAACATTTTGTGTGCTTTGTGCATCTAAAGGTCTATCTGTGCTTCTCAGAATGTTATAGACTTCTATCAGATCTCCCCTCCAATCATGGAGAAAACAATCCAAATTCATCTAAATACTTATGGAGACACAGCCCAAGACTGCTCTGTTCCTCCACCCGCTTTAAGCAGCACCATTTCATTTGTAACGACTTCCTCCATTTCAAAAGGTATTATTTTCCATCACAAGTCTGTGCTCACTGCCTGTTTATCACAATTCTTTACTTCAGGTCATGGTCAAGCACTGAAATTATGCTCTTTGTACTCAAGTCCACAACAGGTCATTTAAATATATCAGAGAACCATCCCTTTTCATACAGTTCAAAAATGCATTAAAAACATAGAAACATAGAAAATAGGTGCAGGAGTAGGCCATTCGGCCCTTCGAGCCTGCACTGCCATTCAGTATGATCATGGTTGATCATCCAACTCAGAACCCTGTACCAGCCTTCCCTTCATACCCTCGATTCCCTTAGCCACAAGGGCCATATCTAACTCCCTCTTAAATATAGCCAATGAACTGGCCTCAACTGTTTCCTGTGGCAGAGAATTCCACAGATTCACCACTCTGTGTGAAGAAGTTTTTCCTAATCTCAGTCCTAAAAGGCTTCGCCTTTATCCTCAAACTGTGACCCCTCGTTCTGCACTTCCCCAACATCGGGAACAATCTTCCTGCATCTGGCCTGTCCAATCCCTTTAGGATTTTATACATTTCAATCAGATCCCCCCCTCAATCTTCTAAATTCCAATGAGTACAAGCCCAGTTCATCCAGTCTTTCTTCATATGAAAGTCCTGCCATCCCAGGAATCAATCTGGTGAACCTTCTTTGTACTCCCTCTATGGCAAGGATGTCTTTCCTCAGATTAGGGGACCAAAACTGCACACAATACTCCAGGTGTGGTCTCACCAAGGCCTTGTACAACTGCAGTAGTACCTCCCTGCTCCTGTACTCGAATCCTCTCGCTATAAATGCCAACATACCATTCGCCTTTTTCACCACCTGCTGTACCTGCATGCCTATTTTCAATGACTGGTGTATAATGACACCCAGGTCTCGTTGCATCTCCCCTTTTCCTAATCGGCCACCATTCAGATAATAATCTGTTTTTGCCACCAAAGTGGATAACTTCACATTTATCCACATTAAGTTGCATCTGCCATGTATTTGCCCACTCACCCAACCTATCCAAGTCACCCTGCATCCTCTTAGCATCCTCCTCACAGCTAACACTGCCACCCAGCTTCGTGTCATCCGCAAACTTGGAGATGCTGCATTTAATTCCCTCATCCAAGTCATTAATATATATTGTAAACAACTGGGGTTCCAGCACTGAGCCTTGCGGTACCCCACTAGTCACTGTCATTAAAAAGTGCCATTATTGTCCTTTAGATACTTTTTCATTCATGTTGCCATTACTCCTTAAATGACTTAAACTTCAATTTCACTAACAATGTCCACCCTACTTAAATATCATATCCAGATATACAACAACCACATAGTCCCAGAACACAATCCATCTGGATCAGGTACACATTCTCAGATGAAAAATGCAAATTTTTAAGTATTCACTCTTCATTTATTTTGTTCTTTTCCAATTTCTCTTCTGCCTTTTCCCAAAGTATGACTTTTTTTGTGAAAACAGAGGTAAACTACTTACATTCTCAATCTGGATTTCTACCTTTACAAGTTCTATTTTTCAAAGCGGCCACATCAGCCATGCATTTAATTTAATTTTTATCTACTTAAATATTTATAAATTACTTAGTTATTCCATTTTGTATTTTACTCTAATCTTTACTCAATTATCCTTACACTTTTTCTGATCTTCCAGTACCCCTGTACGTTTCCGATTCTCTGTATTTTCTTTTCCGTCTCATTCTCAGCACACATTTTATTTTAAGAATCAACTTTCTATTTCATTTGAATCCAAGGCGTTGGCCAATCGAGAATGTAGAATCAGATTTGTTATGTGATGTGAAATTTGTTGCTCTGCAGCTGCACTACAGTATAAAGACAAAGATCTACACACAGTGGCTACTTCTCTCGGTACCTCCTGTACCTAATAAAGTGGCCACTGAAGTGTATGCTCGTGGTCTTTTGCTGCTGCAGCCCATCCACTTCAAGGTTCAACATGTGTGTTCAGAGATGCTCCTCTGAACATCACTGTGTGAATGTGAGCAGTGACAAAGATGCAAAAAGGCTTCAAGAGGATATAGACAACCTAAATGAGTTATAAACACAAATTAATCTGCAGATGCTGGGGTCAAAGCAACACTCACAACACGCTGGAGGAACTCAGCAGGTTGGGCAGCATCCGTGGAAACGATCAGTCGATGTTTCGGGCCGGAAACCTTCATAAGGACTGTAGGGGGAAGGGGCAGAGGCCCTATAAAGAAGGTGGGGGGAGGGTGGGAAGGAGAAGGCTGGTAGGTGCCAGGTGAAAAACCAGTAAGGGGAAAGATAAAGGATTGGGGGAGGGGAAGCAGGGAGGTGATAGGCAGGAAAGGTGAAGAAGGAATAGGGGAAAACACAATGGGTAATAGAAGGAGGCGGAACCATGAGGGAGGTGATAGGCAGCTGGGGGAGGGGGCAGAGTGACATAGGGATAGAGGAAGGGAAGGGGAGGGAATTATCGGAAGTTGGAGAATTCAATGTTCATACCAAGGGGCTGGAGACTACCTAGACCGTATATGAGGTGTTGCTCCTCCAACCTGAGTTTAGCCTCATCATGGCTGTAGAGGAGGCCATGTATGGACATATCTGAATAGGAGTGGGAACCAGGGTTGAAGTGGGTGGCTACTGGGAGATCCTGTCTGTTGTGATGGACGGAGCAGAGGTGCTCGACGAAGCGGTCCCCCAATCTGCGTCAGGTTTCACCGATGTACAGGAGGCCACACCGGGAGCACCGGATGCAATAGATGACCCCAAAAGACTCACAAGTGAAGTGTTGCCTCACCTGGAAGGACTGTTTAGGGCCCTAAATGAGTTATAACCATGTGAAAGAACCCTTATTTGGAAAATGAAGCTATTCGCTTTAGGAGAGAAAAAGCAGGTTGTCATTTTTTTTTTTAATTTACAAGCACTTGGAAAAGGTTCAGTACTGTGCAGATATCTTAGGCACATATACTGTATATAGCTAGGGTGCCTAAGACTTTTGCACACTGCATATTCGTTAAAATAGAAAAGTGGTTGGGAAACAGAAATAAGAGTACTTAGTTTTGCATTAGCTCAGTAGTATTAAGTGTTATTTAGTAACTCGAAAGACATCAGGTACAGTACTGTGCAGAAGTGTTTGGCACCCTAAATATACAGTATCTATGAAAAGTATTCAACCCCCCCCCCCGCCACACACCCCTGAGAATTTTACATGTTTCATTGGTTTACTGCATTGAATCAGTGAATTTAATTTGACCTTTTTGACAACAGAAAAAGACTCGTTCGTGTCAAAGTGAAAACAGATCTCTACAAAGTGACCTAAATTAATTACAAATATAAAACACAAAATAATTATTTGCATAAGTATTCACCCCCTTCAAGTCAGTATTTAGTAGGTTCACCTTAGGCAGCAATTACAACCTCGAGTCTGTGTGGATAGGTCTCTATCAGCTTTGCACATCTGGACACTGCAATTTTTCCCCATTGCTCTGTACAAAACTGTTCAAGCTCTACCAGATTGCAAGGGGATCATGACTGAACAGCCCTTTTCAAGTCTGACCACAAATTCTCAATTGGATTAAGGTCTGGACTCTGACTTGACCACTCCAGGACATCAACTTTGTTGTTTTTAAGCCATTCCTGTGTAGCTTTGGCTTTAAGCTTGGGATCATTGGCTTGCTTCTGTTGATCAGTATCAAAAAAGCCAAATTAAATCCACCATGATTGTTGTAAAATAATAAAACCTGAAAACTTCCAAGGGAGGTGAATATTTTTTATAGGCACTGTATATGCTCAAGACTTTTGCACAGTACTGTAATTCAAAGTAAAATCATCAAAGTATGTACATGTCATCATATACTACCCTGAGATTCATTTACTTGCAGGCATTCACAGTAGAACAAAGAAATACAATAGAATCAATGAAAAACTACACTCAAAGACTGACAAACAACCAATGTGCAACAGACAATCTGCAAATACAAAATATAAGGAACATGTAAGTAAATAAATAATACTAAGTACACAAATAACACTAAAGTAATAATTTAATACCTCCAAGAAGACCACAAGTTTGTCATTGGCTGTGGAGGCTTGTGTACTCAGTGACCCAGAGAGCTTGTTGGCCGGAATCAAAGCTTTACGCTTTGGCTTTTGATAGGCTCAGCCATACCAAACAGCTCGAAGAGTAGAGGCCAAACTAAAAGTGGTCCACCAGTCTTCCATGTTCCAGGATTCAGCTCAGGGCTAAAAACCCTGACTGGTAAAATAAAACTGCTATAGAAACAGCATCAGAATCAGAATCAGGTTTATTATCACTGGCATGTGACGTGAAATTTGTTAACTTAGCAGCAGCAGTCAATGCAATACATAATCTAGCAGAGAAAAAAAAAAATAATAATAACAACAGACCTAACATCGGCCTCCGAGACAGAGATCACAGGGTCATCAGGTGCAGCAATGAAGAACCTTCTATATCTGAGTGCGACGATATTCCTGAGTCTCTACCGGAACTTGCATGGCTGACACAGTAGTGAAAACCAAGAGGAAGCTACTGACAGGATGAAGGAAGAGATGGAGGACCTTCATTGCTGCTCTAAGTGCCAGTGGCGTAATGGGCAGTAAGTAATACTTTAGTAATACTAATAATACTTTTGTCTCTTTCCTTTATACAATGTGTAGTAAAGATTCATAGCATGTACTCCTGCAGCCTGGAATGCGCCAGCTGGCAGCATTCACCTACAGACATCTCGTTATGCTGGCAGTCCAACAAGCTTCGGGCAGACCAAAGGGTGTCTTTCTCTGAGTTACTGATCTGCCAGCAGCCTTGATGTTCATGACTCTGTGTCCTCCCCCCCCCACCCCATCCGTCCGTCCCCTGGGAAGAGCCCATAGAGTCCTCCGTCACACAGCTAGGTCAGGATGAACTGTACAAGAATGAGGGGTGACCTGCACTGAAACATTCAATTTGCTCACATGGCTCCACGTGTTAGATGGCGATGGAGACATGGTGAACGCGGGGTTATGTTATGTTTTGTAACTTCAAAACATTCACCCAATTCAAAGAAACTCACAGGAATCTGAAACTATGGGCATAGTTCAAGTTTACTTTAAGCAAGTTGCACAGGTATCACGTGGTAGCGTGATGACGTATGCAATTAACGTATTTTACATATAACCCATAATTATTTAAATGAACAAGAATGTTTAATCTAATAAGATTACTAAAATATTATTGAAATATTAAATACACAATAGATTACAGTCTAAAAATGAGAGGTCAGCCATTTAGGACTGTAGCAAGGGCATTTTTAATTCAACAAGTAATCAGTCTCTACTGCAAGAGACTCCAGTGGCTCAGACACTGACTGTTTTCACATCAGCAACCAATAGATTTCTGGACATCAAAGGAATCTAGGAAAAGAGGGAAAAGCCAGAAAATGGGGCCTGAAGTAGAGAACCAGACATAATCTCACTGCGCTGCAGAATGGACATGAGCCCAATAGCCGACTCTTTCTGTTTCCTACGTTCAGATAAATTGAATTTTAGAACCTGATTGGTGCCCACAAGTGAAGGATAACTTAATGACTGCACCGGAGTAGTGAAGTTGGCTCAAAGAATACATGTGCTAGATATGTTGTTAGACCTTACATGTTATTTCCAACTAATTCGCAGAACTCAGATGCATTAATTCGGCTACACAGAAGTATTTGATATCACTAATCAAACTGATTCAGATTAGCAAGAAGCTTTCATGTAAATAGTCTACTTTAACAAGGTTCTTTATTTAAGAAGAGTTAAAATAATTGAGAAAAAAAATTGAGAGTACTCCTACCCTTGATTTGTTTTTTAATTTCTTGTTTATTACAATTGGCTCAAACCCTAAGCAAACAATTTTCCACTCTTTTACCAAAGCCATTCTCAAAACTGTTAGTAACTACGCAAAGCCAGCCAGCAAATTCTAAACAGAAGAGATCCTGTAGATGCTGAAAATCTTGAGCAACACACACGTAAAATGCTGGAGAAACTCGGCAGCTCAGGTAGCACTTATGGAGGGAGTAAACAGTCAGCATTTTGGGCTGAGACCTTTCATCAGTACTGAGTTCCTCCAGCATTTTGTATGTGCTCCTGATAAAATCTAATTTACTTCAGTCATACTAGGGAAGTAGCATGAGGTGGTTTCACTTTTTTTTGAGGAAAGGGACTTACCAAAATGTGCATCCTGGTGAATTATTTCTCCAGAGATGTTGCCCAACTTGCTGAGTGTTTCTAGAATTTTCCATTTTCATTACAGTAGTGGCAATGGAAGATATTCCAGCACAAGTAAACCTACAACATTCTTTAAGATTTAAGTCAATTTTTTGACTTATATGAATTACTTTCCTACTACAGACATATTTCCTTCCACAAGGTAATATTTAAAACTTAATAGGGTGGTTCTCCAATTAGTTGTCCGTAACTGTAAGAATCTTGGAGTGTAGCATTGGAAGCAGGTCCAAGCATCCCCATTGTTCAGACTTCACCACAATACTTTGAGCAAGCCATCTGTACCAGGCGTGCTCTAACAAGCAACTCCCCTTAAGGGAAATTGGAGGATATCAGGCTGCTTTTCCTTGGTATCCAATCACAATAGTCCCTGAAGGGAGGTCAGGCACTGAGCAACCAGCAACAGGTGAGCAGATTTCTGAGAAAGCAAAGGTCTTCCTGTCTCCACTAAAACCCATAGCAAAGTACCTTTTAACTGCTAATAGGTGCTTGCAATTATTCTAATTGGCAATTTCAATTAAGTTCTTTTCTATCTTGGATGAAAATACCTGTTTCTCAGCCCTTTCAACATCTCTGAAATGCTCCTATCATGAGAACAAATCTGATGATCATGCTCAAAACTAAAAACCAGATGAAAGCTATGACATAAATACCTCAAACTGTACCAAAAGTACTTTGTGTATTGTGTTTTCATAATAGAATCAGGGTCAGATTTACTTCATGTCACTAATGTATGTTGTGAAATTTGTTGTTTTGCAGCAGCAGTACAATGCAAAAGTAAAATATGTTATGAATTATAATAAGAAATATATGTAAAAAGAAGATAAATACGTAATGGAAAAAAGAGCAAAAATAGTGAAGTAGTGTTGATGGTCCATTCAGAAATCTGATGGGAGAGGGAAAGAAGCTGTTCCTGAAACAATGAGTGCGCATCTTCAGGTTCCTTTACCTGATGGTCACAATGAGAAGGGGCTACAAGGCTGCCAATTAAGTTTTGAGAGTCAAGCTGCTTTAGGCATATTTTATCTGTCATGCCTGCTTCAAAACAACTAGGTACAGATTGCTCATTGTGGCAATTGCCATTTTTTATCCCTCTGAGGATATTAAATCTTATTCGACTCTTTGCCATGCTTGGAGGTTGCAGTTAATCTTTTCAGTGTATGACTAAGATTAAAGCTGCACAGATTTCTGTTTTAAATCAAAAAGGCTTTTACTCTCAAGAATTGTCTTCACCATTTGGGCTATTTATGAATGTAAAGCTTACAAATGAAGATAAGTGGTTATAATTAATTACAGATGCTTGTTATTTGTTATATTCAGAAATAAATTTTGCCATTACATTTCTGATATTCTCACCAAGTTTCTGTCAGTTTTAACTGATGGCTTAATTTAATGATTTGTACTTTATAATTCAAACAATATGTTTTCCTCAACCTTTATATCAAATTAATTTGGTACTTCCTTTTCATGCTCAGGAACCTTTACTTTTTTTTAGAACAAGCACAATCCCACCATTTAGTAACTATGTCTTGCCTTTGCTACTTCAATCAATACATTACAAAACATTTCAGACAATTTCAACCCATTTCAATGCAACAGAGTTAAATCATCATCATTATCATTAAGGTGGAATTCTGATTGAATTCACCAATACCCAGCCATGTGCAACATATTAAGTTATTCACAGACAAAGCATAAGTAATTGTATGAAGGAACAGCATTTCTTTCAAAGTGGTATTTTCTTTTAAAAAGCAAGCACACTGACAGAATTTATCATCAGAAACTTTGCCTGGCTCCTTTCAGTTATTCTGCAAAGCAAAGTTAGAAGGCATGGTAATGTTGCGGATGGCGTAACATTATTTCAGCACCAGTGACCTGGGTTTAACGGCAACACTTGTGGGCTGCCCAATGCAATCCTCACCAATTCAATTTGACCCCTATGACACATTTCACATGATGTTAAATGTGTATCTGTAAGGAATTTGTGGGCTCTCGCTGTGACCATGTGGTTTTCTTCCTGGTGTTCCAGTTTTCTCCCACATTCCAAAGACATACGGGTTAGGGTTAGTGAGTTGTGGGCGTGCTATGTTGCCGCTGAAAACACGGTGACACTTGCAGGCTACCCCCAGCACATCTTGGACTGCGTTAGTCGTTAATGCAAATGACACATTTCACTGGGTTTTGATGCAAATGTGACAAAGTTAATCATTTCTCTCACTGAGTGGGAATCAATAAGCCATTCAAAGTCTGTACAACTCTGCTAACTGTTTTGCTCTCATCTGAAGCTCCATCGTCGAGGACTAGTTGAGGTACACCTCCTCCCTCACCTCCATTCAGGGTCCCAAACATTCTTTCCAGGTGAGGCAACATTTCACCTGCAAATCTGCAAGGGTCATCTATTGGGTCTGGTCCCAATGTGGCCACTTCTACATAGGTGAAACCTACCGTAAATCGGGAGTGGGGGAGGGGTGGCTTTGTTGAACACCCTTGCACCATCTGCCACAAGCAGGACTTTCCAGTGGCCAAAGATCTTAATTCTGATTCCAATTCCCATTCCAGTGCGTCAGTCTATGACCTCCTCTTATGCCAAGATGAAACGACCCTCAGGGTGGAGGAACAACACCTACTATTCAGCCTGAGTAGCTTCCAACCCAATGGCATCTTCCTCCCCTCACCCCATTCCCTCCCTACTCTGACCTTCTCACCCGCCTGTTACTTCTTCCTAGGCCCCTCCTCCTTCCCTTTCTCCTGTGGTCCACTCTCCTCTCCTATCAGGCTCTTTCTTCTTCAGCCCTTGACCTTTCTCACCCACTGGGCTTCACCTATCGCCCTCCAGCTGGCATCCTCCCCCCCAACACACTTTTCACCTATCACCTCCCAGTTAGCGTCCACACAAGCCCACACACGTTTTTTATTCTGGCATCTTCCCCCTTCTTTCTCAGTCCTGAGGAAGGGGCTTGGGCCAAAATGTTGACTGTTTACTCTTTTCCACAGCTGCTGCCTGACCTGCTGAGTTCCTCCAATGTTTTGTGTGTGTTACTAATGTTATCTATTGTCCCCTTCTTCAGCTAGGAATATGCATGTGTGTTGATATTTACCAAAACCAGGCTTTGTCTGTTGTGCCTTGTAGTTTTTCAACTCTAGTTAACAAGTCTCAGAACAGTTGATCAATTGTGTCTGGCTCCGGAGGGCTTATTAGTTATCTTTATAACAGCATATAACTAAAGTCCTTCACAAGTAGAAAGAGAAAAGCAGCTGAGCAAAATATGACAAGAAGGAGAAGCATAGAGGTATCAGCTAGTAAAGTGGAGTTAAATCTAATAAGTTACTTTACTTTAATAGCTAGAAGGTCCATCTTGTTGAATTGGAAAGAGATCAACCCTCCTACAGTATTTCATTGGTTTTCACAAACTATGGTGTGTCTGAATTTGGAGAAAATTAGAAGTGCAGTTTATGACCCTTCTATTAAGTTTGAAAAAATTTGGAGGCCATTTATTCAGCATTTTCATTTGATGTAATTTGATCATTTCCGAACTGGTTTTATTTCTCTGTACTGTTGTTGGAGGGGAATGGAGGCGTCGACGCTGAGGTTTTCTTCTTTTCCATTTTTAAGTTGTTAGTTTTGCCCAAGTCTTTTACTTTAGTTTAGTTGTTTTTTTTTTCTTTTGGGATGGTTTTTTTTGTCTTTTTCCTTTTTTTTTGCTTTATATTATCCGTGATCAGTTCTACATGTATGGGAGTTTTGGTAATTTCCACTATTTGGTTTTGCAATTACTCTTTTTTTAAATGTAACAATACATCTCATATTATCTGTATTATTGCTATGTTTTGTTTCTATATTTTGAAATTAATAAAAAGATTGAAAAAGAAAGAAAGAAATCTAATAAGAGACTCAAGATTCTGCCAATGCTGGTAATCTTGAGCAAACACAGAAAATGCGAGGGGAACTCAGCAAGCCAGGTAGCATCTGTAGAGGAAAACAAACCACTGACATTGCAGGCTCAGACCATGTCAACTGTTTATTTCTCTCCAGAGAACCTGTCTGACCTGCTGTGTTCCTCCAGCATCGTGTGTGTGTGCACGCACACACGCACGGGCATGCACATACTGTAGCGTAGCAGTTAGCACATCACTCTCCAGTGCCTGCGATCAGTGATCTGGGTTCAATTCCCACAGCTGCCTGTAAGGAGTAAGTGTGTTCTCCCCATGTCCGCTCTGGTTTTCTCCGAGCTCCGGTTTCCTTCCACTTTCCAAAAATGTAGGGCTCGGACTAGCGAGCTGTGGGCATGCTATATTGGTGCTGGAAGACTGCGACACTTGCACAATCCTCGCTGATTTGATGTAAACAACGCATTTCACTGTATGTTTCGATGTGCAAGTGGCAAATAGAGGTAATCGTTACCTCAACAATCGTTTTAGCCCTGCCATATAGTACGGAAGAAGGGCTGCCTCACCAAGTCCTGCTCAGATTTCACGTGTTCTTAAATTCTTACATGCACAAGGGTGAGGTTTTTAACTTTCCTTTCTTTATACTCTTCTCAAGCAAAACATGCAGCTTGTTTTCCTAATTCGGTTTGTCATCCAATCTGTTTTAGTCAAAAACCTTCAATTTATATGCCCCTGAGATATGGCAATAGAAATTATTTCAAGCCTATTTAACCGAAGGACAACCGTGCCAATAAAGAGAAATGCAGCGGATCTTGTCAGTGACTGTGCAAGCACTAAAGCACTAAAGAATAAAGTTCCTTAAAGCAACAGCCTGTCGAAAACTTGGCACACTCTGAAAATCTATCAAGCCACACATAATATATTCCATGAAAAATGGAGCCCACTCCACCCCAAGGAATTACCCTTACTGTACGGCAGTTATTTTTCCACATGCATTTAAACCTCATAATATCTTTATCACTTAATAAAGCCAACATTGTATTTTCAGCCACTTTAGACTCCACTTTGGAAATGCCTGACAGAATGGTATTGGTTTATTAGTGTCACATATACCAAGACCCGGTGAAGAGCCTCAGATGCAGAAAATGCAAATTGGATGAAAATTCTGTCATTTTTCATTTTCACCCTGGCACTCAGCTGAGCCTTTGAGTAGAACTCCTGGATGATGGCCTGGTGCACTCGGTGGCCACTTTATTAGGTACACCTGTACACCTGCTCATTAATGCAAATATCTAATCGGACAACTCAAAACACAGTCAAGAGGTTCAGTTGTTCAAACCAAATTTCAGAATAGGAAATAAATTAGATCTAAATGACTTTGACCATGGTATGATTGTTGGTGCCAAACAGGGTGGTTTGAGTATCTCCCAGTCAGATGAATTCCTGGGATTTTCATGCACAACTGTCTGTAGGGTTTACAGAAAATGGTGCACTAAACAGAAGAGATCCAGTGAGCGGATTCTGTGGGTGAAAACACCTTATAAGAAAGAGAGGTTCCTTAAGATTGTTATAGCCAGGAGTGGTAGTGGGGACAAGCCCCCACTACCTTTTAAAACCTCCCAATGGCTTGCAACTCAAGTAGCCTTTGACAACCAAGTTCAGCTCTTGGCCTTCACGTGTGGTTTAACTACTAAGCCCAGCTGAACCGTTGTACTGACAGGAGAAGGGGCAAAGGCAGGCTGTTGATGCCTTAAAACCAGTCACTTCGGGCAGATGGGGCTCATCAGCCGTGGTTGCTAGCTCATCTCGGAGAAGGAAAACTCTGATCTCAAACCTCCAATGCTTGGGGAAGGCTTCAGGAGTAAACCCCCGAGGGAAAAATCCGGAGCTGGAGTCCCAAAGGCAGTCAATGAGTTCACTGAGTTCAGTGCTGACTGGCAACTCCTGCGAAGTGTACTGAGGATGTTACCATCACGAAACACATCCAGGTGAGGGCATATCAGAAGCCATGGCTTAATGCAGAGGTCCCAGGATGACTGAGGGATCACGATACTGCCCTTAGATCTGAAGGGATCTGACAGCTATCAGGGGAAGAAGAACTGTGCTTTCCAGCTCCATTAAGAAGGTAAAACAGGAGCATTCTCAGAGAATTTACAACCACTTCTGCGATACCAGGGACACAACGCACATGTGACAGGGAATTCAGAGGATTACAGTCTACAAGTCTACCCTGCGCATCAGTGACTAGGATGCCTCACTCCCCAACAGACTGAATGTCTTTTATGCCCGATTGATGAGCAGAACAAAGTGCTGGTGAGGAAGGCACCCTTCTCCCCCGGGGTGCAGGCATTCCGTCTGGCTGAAGCTGAGTTGAGGAACACCCCGGCCAGGGTTAACTCGTGCACAGCTGCGGGACCCGATAATATACCAGGTTGGGTTCTGAAAGACGGTGCAGCCCAGCTGACAGAGGTGTTGACGGATGGATTCAACATCTCAAACAGTCACTGTCCCCTCGGTTTTCAAGGCGGCAACCATCATTCCAGTGCCAAAGGGAGTGACAGTAACCTGCCTAAATGACCATCATCCAGTGATATTAACATCAACCATTATGAAATGCTTTGAGTGGCTGGTCATAGAGCACATTAAAGCCATACTTCTGACTACACTGGACCCCTTCCAGTTCACTTGTCGTGCAAATTTATCCACTGATGATGCAATAGCCTCTGCCCTCCACTCTGTCCTGTACCACCTAGAAAGTGGGGTCTCATATGCCAGGCTGCTGTTTATAGGCTTCTGTTTGGCATTTAACACCATCGTACCCCAGAAACTGTCCTCGCTGGGCCTCAACACCTCCCTCAGCAACTGGATCCAGGACTTCTTAACAGAAAGGCTACAGTCAGTCTGTGTGGGCACCAACATCTCTTGTCCCATTACGCTAAGCATTGGCGCTCCCCAGGGCTGTGTGCTCAGCCCACTGCTGTTCACACTGCTGAAACAAGACCGTGTCACAGGATCCAGCTCAAACTGTGTCATCAAGTTCGCGGATGACAGTGGCTGGCCTCATCACCAACAGGGATGAGTAGGAGTACAGAGGGGAAGTGGAGAGGCTGGTGGGCTGGTGTGAATAGAACAGCCTTAGTCTGAACCAAGGAAATCATTGTGGACTTGAGAAAGGGGCAGATGGAACATCACCCTCTGTGAATACATGGCTCGTCCATAGAGAGAATTAAGTGCACCAAGTTCTTGGGAGTTCAAATCACGGATGACATCACCTGGTCCCTTAATATCATCTCCCTGAACAAGAAGGCACACTTCCTAAGGAGATTGAGAAGTGTGAGGCTACCCCCTCCACCCATCTTAACTGCACTTTACAGGAGTACGATTGAAAGCATCCTGACAAGTTGCATCTCCAACTGTTATAGGAGCAGTCGGGCATCGGACCGGAAGTCCCTACAAAGGACTATGAGAACGACTAAGAGGATCAAGAAATTTTGCGAATGAAAAATAGAAACTGAAATTGAAATATCAGCCATTCTGAGCAGAAGGCCACCATGGTGGGGTAGTGATTAGTATGAAGCTATTATAGCTCAGGCCGTCGGAGTTCGGAGTCCAGGACCGAAGCTGTCTGGAAGGAGTTTGTACACTCACAGTACGCTGGAGGAACTCAGCAGGTCGGGCAGCATCAGTGGAAACGATGAGTCGACGCTTCGGGCTGGAAAATTCCTCCAGCGTACCGTGAGTGTTGTTTTGATCCCAGCACCTGCAGAGTATTTTGTGTTTAGGAGTCTGTACATCCTCCCTGAGAACACGTGGGTTTCCTCCATTTTCATCCCACAGTCCAAATAAGTACCGATTAGTGGGTTAATTGATTGTTGTAAATTGTCTTGTGATTATTTTATTTATTTATTGAGATACAGCATGGAATAGGCCCCTCTGGCCCTTCAAGGCTTGCCACCAAGCAATCCCCCGAAGTAATCCTTGTCTAGTCACGAGACAACTTACAATGACCAATTAATCCACTAAATGGTACACCTTTGGACTGTGGGAGGAAACCAGAGCACCTGGAGGAAACCCACGCAGTCATGGGGAGAATGTAAAACTCCTTACAGGCAGCAATGGGGATTGACCCCCATCACTGGCATTGCAAAGCACTGTGCTAACCACTATGCCACCATGTCAGTTAGGCTAGTGTTAAATAGGTGGGTTTCTGGGCAGCGCCAGAAGAATCTGTTCCACCCTGTATCTCTAAATAAAAAAATAAACCTGTGATGTCTGCCATGGGAACTGCAGTAAGGAAGAAGCTATCTTTCGAATTATGGACAGAAAAGGAAGGCAGTAAATGGGTGAAAGTGCTTGCACTATCTCTTCATTGAAAGAACTGTTTGAGTCATTCATTATTTTTACCAGGCTAGTCTATGACACTTGAAGCAAATGGCTAAACATTGTAACATGTGGTTACATTTTTGTCGTCACATTTATTATGCTATTGATAGAAGCTTTAAGTGCCACAATTTCCTACTTCATTGATTGATAACTAACGGCAAAAATTCCCTAGTCCTACATCTTGTTTCGAAACAGAAAATATTTATAGGTACTTTACGAAGAGTAATTATCTAAGCATGGTGAATTGAATGGATTTATTGATTAATCATGGACATTATTTAAAAAGAAGGATGAAGAAGGAATGTGAAATTCTAATCAGATATCACATAGATATTAGCACATCACATCAAGAGCAATTGCCACACCAAGCTGTTATGCATAAAGGAAGGATGTCATTAAAATGAAGAGGGTGAAAAAGAAGATTTATGAGTATATTTGTAGGAATGGATGGCATGGGTCATAAGGAGAGGCTGGATTAACTGCAATTATTTTCCCCAGAGCAGAGGAGGCTTGAAGAGTGCCATATTACACTCAGTGGCCACTTTATTACGTACAGGAGGTACCTAATATAGTGACTACTGTGTGTACTTTCATGGTCTTCTGCTGCTGTAGCCCAGCTACCTCAAGGTTTGGCATGTTATATGTTCAGAGATTACCTTCTGAATACCACTGTTGTAACGTGTGGTTATTTGATTTACTATCTCCAACCCATGAGCTTGAACCAGTCTGACCATTCTTCTCTGACCTCTCTCATTAGTGAGGCATTTTCACCCACAGAACCACTGGTCACTAGAGTTTTGTTTTGCTTATTGCACCATTCTCTGTAAACTCTAGAGACTGTTGTGTGTGAAAATCCCAGGAGATCAGCAGTTTCTGAGATACTCAAACCACCCCATCTGGCACCAACAATCATTCCACAGTCAAAGTCACTTAGATCACATTTCTTTCCCATTCTGATGTTTGGGTCTGAACAACAACTGAATCTCTTGACCATGTCTGCATGCTTTTATGCACTGAGTTGTTGTCACATGACTGGCTGATATTTGCATTAACGAGGTGTACAGGTATACTTAATAAAGTGGCCACTGAGTGTGCTTAATGGGTATTATAACCAAGCCAAAGGAGAGTGCCTACAGCTTTCAACAAGTGAACATTATATCTTACACCCATTAAAGAAACAATTTAGTAAAAAGGTTTATGTCTGATCACATGCATGATAATTCATCTATGATTTGGCTCATGTCTATTGACTTACACAACATCCTAATAGAGTGCTATGAAATATTTGAAAGAGTTTTAGAATTAATCACTGAAGGATTTTATGCCCAATAACAAAAGCAAACAAATCAGAAATGCAAAGAGGTTATAAAAGTATTCTATCCAATTTATAGGCATGGGCACCATTTGGAAGATTAAGTGTTCACTTTTATCTTTCCGCGTACAGGATTTCTCATGAGAGATTTTGGCTTCTTACCCTTCACCACAGTATTAAGAGTTGTCAATATCAGCATATAGTCAGTGGCCAATTTATTAGATATATCAGAACACCTACTCGTTAATGTAAATACCTAAACAGCCAATCATGTGGCAGCAACTCAATGCATAGAAGCATGCAGACATGGTCAAGTGGTTCAGTTGTTTGGACCAGACATCAAAATTGGGAAGAAATATGATCTAAGTGACTTGGACCACAGAATGATTGTTGATGCCGGAAGGGGTAGCTTGAGTATCTCAGAAACTGCTGATCTCCTGGGATTTTCACGCACAACAGTCTCTAGAGTTTATGAAAAATGGTGTGAACACATCCAGTGAGCGGCAGTTCTGTGGACAGAAATGCTTTGGTCAGAAAGGTCAGAGAAAAACAGCCAGACTGGTTCAGGCTGACAGCAAGGCGACAGCAACACAAATAACTACACGTTAGAACAGTGGTGTACAGTGGTGTCCGAATGTACAGTTCATTGAATGAATGAATGAATGAATTGACTTTATTTCTTACATCCTTCCCATACAAGAGAAGCAAAAATCTTTACGTTACATCTCTGTCTAAATGTGCAACCATAGTTATTTATAATAAATAGAACAGTCACTGTAACATAGAAATACACTCAAATCAGCATATGTTAATCAGTCTGATGGTCTGGTGGAAGAAGCTGTCCCGGAGCCTGTTGTTCCTGGCTGTTATGATGCGGTACTATTTCCCGGATGGTAGCAGCTGGAATAGATTGTGGTTGGGGTGACTCAGGTCCCCTCTGATCCTTTGGGCCCTTTTTACACACCTGACTTTGTAAATGCCCTGAATCATGGGAAGTTCACAACTACACAGATGCGCTGGGCTTGTCCGCACCACCCTCTGCAGAGTCCTGCGATTAAGAGAGGTTCAGTTCCCGTACCAGGCAGTTATGCAGCCAGTCAGGATGCTCTCAATTACGCCCCTGTAGAAAGTTCATAGGATTTGGGGAGGCCCATACCAAACTTTTTCAACCGTCTGAGTTGAAACCTTGAAGTGGATGGGCTACAGCAGCAGAAGATGAGGAACATACACTCAGTGGCATTTTATCAGGTACAGCTACCTGTTAAAATGGCCACTAAATGTACATACACACCAAACAAAAATGTGAGCCAATGACATGCATTGTATTGAACACCCAAGTTCGTGCAGTCTTTCATTGATTCCATTATGGTTATTATTGTATTGTAGATTTGTTAAATATGCCCGCAAGAAAAAGAATCTCTGGGTTATATATGGTGGCATGTATGTACTTTGATAATAAATTTACTCTGAACTTTGTACTTTGGTTTAGAGAATAACAAAAAAATGAGAATTTAGAATTGGATCCCATATGGAAAGCTGTCTCAAAATGGTCAACATAGCAGAAACAATTCTACATTAAACCACTCATGCATTCAACTACTCATAAACTGATAAAATCTCTTGGCGACTATAGTGGACAGAGATGTGAGAAGTAGAACAGTTCATACTTTTACAAATGGTCATTACATTTTAAGATAGTATTGCATTTTATTTATTTATTATTGAGATACAGCACAGAATAGGCCTTTCTGGCCCTTTGAGCCACGCTGCCCAGCAACCCCCAATTTAATTGCCCCAGTCATGGGACAATTTACAATGGCAAATTAACCTACTAACTGGTGTGCCTTTGGAATGTGGGAGGAAACCAGAGCACCCGGAGGAAACCCACATGGTCACGGGGAGAACATGCAAACTCTTTACAGACAACGGTGGGAATTGAACCCGGGTCGCTGGTACTGTAAAGCATTGTGCTAACCACTACACTATTATGCCACGTTTCAGTCAAGTAGCAGAATTTTTTGATTAACCTAGCTGAATTTGGTCAGCTTTACTGACTGATGAGAAACATGGTATTATTAGTTTAGGGATAAACGATCGTGTTCATGCAAAATAAATAGAACTAAAGGCCATTAATGGGGCTTCATTTTCATATTCACGTTACATGTAAGTAACATTTATTGCTAGTAGTTTAAAGTACTGATCAGTAGTGATGTTTTACTGCAATTATTTAAGGCTTTAGGCTCTTTATTTATGAAAGGGTCTGCTGACATTGCAGAAGGTCCAGAAGAAGATTCATGAGAATGATCCCAGGAATGAAAGGGTTAACGTACTAGGAACACTTGATTGCTCTGTGCCCGTACCTGCTGGAGTTTAGAAGAATGAGGGGTTCTCATTGAAACCTATTGAATCTTGAACGGTCTCAACAGAGCCGATGTTGAGAGGATGTTTCCTGTATTGGGGGAGTCTATGACCAGAGACCACAGCTTCAGAATAGGACCTTCTTTCAGAACAGAGATGAGGAGGAATTCCTTTAGTCAGAGAGTGGTGTATCAGTGAAGTTCATTGCCACAGATGGCTGTGGATGCCAAGTCATTGAGTAATAAAGCAGAGGCTAATAGGCTCTTGATTAGTAAGGGTGTCAAAGGTTATAGGCAGGAGAATGGTATTGAGAGAGAAAATAAATCATCCATGATGGAATGGCAGAGTAGACACGATGGGCCGAATGGCCTAATTCTGCACCCATGTCTTATGGTAATGTTAAGCTATAGAACAAGGGTTGAAAGGTTTCAAATTAGAAATTACATCTACTAAGTTCTTATCGGGACTTTTAGGAAATGTATATAATTGAGATCGCAGAATGTTGTTCCGTCTACTCATGCTCAACGGTTACGTGATGTTATGTCATGCTTAAATTTAGAGAAGATTCGTTGTTCAATTTCTGAATCTAGCCAAGACCTTGAAACATTGTGGGGAACATCTTTGAACTGTTTTCAAAACCTTTGATTTGTTGTTAAAGTACAGATGTTGGCTAATAACATATTTCACTATATGATAAGGTGTTTTTTTTCCTTTTTTCTTTCTTTGCCAAACAGCTTCGACCCTGGTAGTGGGCTTAGATTTTTTTTTGTCTAATAAATTATCATATTTCACTATTATGATTTAATTTTATTTACATGAATATAGGGTAATGAGATCGCAAGTGTGATTCAAATGTATTTGGTATTATGTTATCTTTTTTTACTTGTAATATATATCTTTTTGTACTCTGTATTCTTCTATGTATAAATTAATAAAAATATTGAAAAAGAAAGAACAAGGGTTGATAATAGTTCATATCTGTAAAGGAGTTACACTGAGTAGCAAAATAACTTCACATCATTATTTCATACACTATACTTCAATTAGGTTCTGTAATTAAGCTTGTGAAAGAAAATTACTTTTTGAAGTTTTAAGTATGGCTATTACTATTGTCATTTATTTTCTGTCTAGCTGAAGTTTCAAATTTCCCACACAGACCAACTGCTATTGCAAGGAGAACACACACGAAAGAAAACAACATTTACACATTCTCAAATTAGTTATTGGCCCTGAAACTACATGGGGACTATCACCAGTTTCTTGCTCTAACATTGGCAGGAAACCAGAGAAATGCTACAGTCAGCTGTTTGTTCTGTCTCTCTAGGGTTTCCACCGTCCTCTTGCCAAAATGACAGCAGGAGACAATGAAGGTCCCATGACATTTCAGACCTGGTATGTTCAGTTCAAGTGCAACATTTAAATTATGCATCTGTGTACTTTTAATTGGTATCCTTGTCTTTTTCAATGTAGTGCAGTATATAATCAAAGAAATTCATGTGCTACTTTCTTTCTAAATGGTGAGTGGGAAGTCTTCTTTTTTGCTGAACTTTAATTATATGATTGCAGCAGTCTGAACAAAGAATTTCATATTAATGCCAAAACCCCCTTTCAATGTTTTTTGTTCTACTTCATTGTTATCCCTGTTGCATTATTATTGTTATTCTGCGAATAATTTTGAGTTCAGGCAGAAAGAACAAAATAGTCTGCTCCAAAAAGGTTAGGATAACACAATACTTTACTGATTAGAAAAGACTAACACAACTTTGTAGCAGTGAACAAAGTCATTTATCAATGTTCTTTTAGAGACATCATGAAATGGTCCTGGACCAAAAATATGTCAAATGCACGTTATTGCACTTGATCCACACAGAATTTGGAACTTGTTGACTTTGTTTGCTCTTGTCTCATGGATTTAATGAATTGTACAGATTAACACCCACCAGATGAAGAAATTCATCCTCATCTCAGTTTTAAACGGATGTCCCTTCTATCCTGATGCCCTCAGATCCTAGACTAATGGAAACTTCTCCCACTTTATCCAGGCCTTCAGAATTCAGTGGTTTTCAATGAGATCCCTCCTCATCCTTCTGAACGCCATTGAGTATAGGCCCAGACCAACAAATGCACCTCAAAGTGTTAAAGGAATTGGGATTCAATTCTTTGCCTGCTCTGCCATTTGATAAGATCCTTGTTTAATATTCTACCACATTTCTTACACAAACCTTATATCTCCTGATTTCCTCATAATATAAATGCAAGGATGTAATGCTGATGGTTTATAAGACATTGGTCAGAATTAGAATCAGAATCAGATTTATTATCACCAGCATGTGTCGAGAAATTTGTCAGACCACAATTGGAATATGGTGAGTAGCTTTGGGCACCTACCCTAAGAAAGGATGTGTTGGCATCGGAGAGGGTCCAGAGAAGGTTCACAAGAATGATCACAGAAATGAAAGGGTTAATGTATGAGGAGCATTCAATGGCACTGTACTTGCTGGAGTTTAGAAGAATGAAAGAGGAATATCATTGAAACCTATCAAACATTGAAAGGCCAGATAGAGTGGATGTGGAGAGAATATTTCCTATAGTGGTGGTGTCAAGGACCGGAGGGCACAGGCTCAGAATTCAAGGATGTCCTCTTAGAATGAAGATGAGGAGGAATTTCTTTAGCCAGAGGGTGGTGAATCTGTGGAGTTTGTTGCCACAGACGGCTATGGAGGCCAAGTCACTTGGTATATTTAAAGTGGAGGTTGTTAGGTTCTGCTTTAGTAAGGGTGTAAAAAGTTACAGGAAGAGGGCAGGTGAATGGAATTGAGAGGGATTGCAGAGCAGACTCAATGGGTCAAATGGCCTAATTCTTCTCCCTTGGTCTTATTCTTTCAATCTGTATTAAGTTTCCAGATCCACTCAGGGTAAAGCAAGGAACGCCAGATTGAAATTGAGAGGATCAAACATTTCTCCTTGTGCTCTTGACCCTTCAAAGACAAAGGAGCAGAATTAGGCCATTCGGCCTATCAAGTCTGCTCCACCAAAGGATGTGGTGCCGTGGCTTTAAGAACATGCAGCGGAAAAAGCTGGTGATTATTCCACACTAGCTAATGACATTGTGAGGGTGTGTCTTAAGATTTCTGTTCGAAGAGCTTTGTTGAATATTAAGTTTGTGACCACACAACAGAAGTACTCTGTTGTCTTTATAGTTATTTATCTATTTATTTATTGATTGATTGATTTTAAGATAAACTGTAGCATGGAACACAGACTAATCAGGGGAAAATTTACAATGACAATTAACCTACTAACTGGTACATCTTTAGACTGCGGGAGGAAACCAGAGCACCTGGAGGAAATCCACGCGGTCACTGGGAGAATATACAAACTTCTTACAGAGGCTGCCAGAAATGAACTCTGAACTCTGGTGCCCTGAACTGTAATAGTGTCGCACTAACCACTATGTTACCGTAGCACCCCTGTCACGTGATTACCAAAAGGACCAAATAAATATGTCTTAATTTATTTACAACAGGCAATTTATTGCAGGCCAACCCAACCATTTCATTTGGAAAGTCAGACTGAAACAAAGCCAAGAGAGTACAATGTTCCAGAACAAAATAAATTAAACAGATGACATTTTATAAAATAATGTATTTTCTGCTTTGCCAGACTTCTAAATGAAGCCAATGTTATTGTAAAACAATAAATATTAAACAAAGGAAAATAGACATGTGTATTGCAAGCTGGCTGGCCACTAACCAGGTTTTATTCACAAAAACTGCATTGTTTCTATGCAGAAATAACTCACAAAGTTCTCTGTAATGTGACGTGTTAACTTACCTGCTGGTTAAAAGCCACTTCCACTGTGTCAAACACTGATTGCCCCGTTTCAAGGATGTGGCAGTTCTCTCCCATTGGCTGGCTTTCACGCCATGGCATCAGCTTCCTGTTTTGGGCACTCAATTGGTATAAAAATAGTGCAAGCAGGACACTGTGCCTCTTTTTCACAAGGAGGTCCCTTCAAACTGAGCTGCAGCCAGGGATGAAGAGCCTTTGGGAAAGTGTGCTGCAGATAGGAGGGCCCAGGGGCACCCTTAAATAAGTACCTGTTTGTTGAATGTTTAGTGTCATAGTTGAGTAACATTGGAATTAACAAAGTACCTGTTCTAGTGAGAAGTGTTATGAATGTTTAGTGTCCGAGTTTTTGTAACTTAAGGGGGCTTAGATGAGTACTTGTTTGACTTAGATAGCTGGTTGAGTGTTTCACTGCTGGCCTGTAAATAAGTAGTTAGCATACTGCCTCGCAATATGTGTCCCACTTACTGAATCTGAGAATCTGCTTCCATGTAACATTTCATAATGATAATTACATTTACATTGGTAATAATACAAGCACTTATACAATGACTTATTAGGCATATATATTTCATGTTGTTCACTCAGGGGTGATTTTCATGAATGACCCAACCAGTCAGACATAACTGCAGTCAGCCTCCTGGCTAGATCAGCAGGCTAACATTAGCAAGGGACTGGGAAGGAGGATGATTTTGGATAACAGGAAGATGCCTGAAAAGAGGAAAAGGGATTCCCAAACCAGGGGAGGTTGTTGGCTGAATCAAAGGTGGTGACAAATCAGCGTATAAGAAGGAGATTGAAAACCCAGCTGAATGAGCCTCAGCAACAACCCCTCACTCAACGTCAGAAAAACCAAAGAAAATATTGACTATAGGACGAGGAAAACAGAGGTCCACGAGCTACTCCTCACCAGGGGATTGAAGGTGGAGAAGGTCAGCAACGTTAAATTCCTCAGCGTTATCATTTCAGAGGATGTGTCCTAGGTCCAGCACATGAGTACCATTACAAAGAAGGCACAGCAGCACCTCTGCTTTCTGAGAAGTTTGCAAAGATTTGACATGTCACCTAAAACTTTGACAAACTTCAATATGCGCAGTGGTTGCATCACGACCTGATACAGAAACCCAAATACCCTTGAACGAAAAGTCGTAAAAAGATTAATGGATGTGGCTCAGCCCGTCACAGGTGAAGCCCTCGCCAGCATTGAGTATACCTACAAGGATCACTCATAAAGAGCTACGATTTGGCCTTAATGAGCCTACTCTTTTGAAAAGGTTCAGTTAAGTGTGAAACTGAACTCTGATGAAGTTACTTGAGCTGACTAAGATATTTAAAGAAAGACACAGAACATTATGCTAAAATTTCCAAACAGGGCAGAACCAGGCAGCTGATTCAGAAATGATGGAACACTTCAGAAATTGTTGGAATAAGAGCTGGCCTTTCTATGAATTCATGGCTGATCTGTGCTTCCTTATTCACTTTCCTTCTGAACCTTCGTTTCCTTAGAAAAACACACTAAATGCTGGGGGAGCTCAGCAGGTCAGGCAGCTTCTATAGAGGTGAGTAAACAGTTGATATTTTGGACCAAGACCCTTCATCAGGACTGGACAGGAAGGGGACAGAAGCCAAAATAAAAAAGTGAGAGGAGGGGAAGGAGCACAAGCTGTTAGTTGATGGGTGAGACCAGGTGAGGGGGATAGGGAGTGTAGGAAGGAATTAAGTGAGAAGCTGGGAGGTAATGGGTGGAAAAGGTAAAGGACTGAAGAATAAAGAATCTGATAGGAGAGTTGAGTGGACCATGGGATAAAGGGAAGGAAGAGTGGCACCTGAGGGAGGTAATGGGCTGGTGAAGACAAGTAAAGGTGTAATCAGGGAGCCAGAATGAGGAATGGAAAAACTGAGAAGGAGGAAAGAGGAGAAGTTATTGGAAAATTGATATTCGTGCCACCAGATTGGAAGCTACGCAGATTTAGTATGAGGTGTTCCTGAATTACCATAAGAACATAAGATATAGGAGCAAAATTAGGCCATTTGGCCCATCAAGTCTGCTCCACCATTTCATTATGGTTGATCTATTTTCCCTCTCAGCCCCAATCTCCTGCCTTCCCCCCATATCCCTTCATGCCCTGACCAATCAAGTATCTATCAACCTCTGCCTTAAATATACATAAAGACTTGGCCTTCACAGCTAGCTGTGCTAACAAATTCCTCAGATTCATGACTCTCCCACTAAAGAAATTCCTCCTCATCTCCATTCTACAAGGACACCCCTGGAGAGCATTCTGACAGGTTGCCTCACTGTCTGGTATGGGGGGGGGGGGGGTACTGCATAGGACCGAAGGAAGCTGCAGAGGGTTGTGAATTTAGTCGGCTCCATCTTGGGTACTAGCCTACAAAGTACGCAGGACATCTTCAAGGAGCGGTGTCTCAGAAAGGCAGTGTTTATTATTAAGCACCCCCAGCACCCAGAGCATGCCTTTTTCTCACTGTTATCATCAGGGAGGAGCTACAGAAGCCTGAAGGCACACACTCAGTTATTCAGGAACAGCTTCCTCCCCTCCGCCATTCGATTCCTAAATGGACATTGAACCCGTGAACACTACCTCACTTTTTTAATATATATTATTTCTGTTTTTGCACGATTTTTAATCTATTCAATATACATATACTGTAATAGATTTATTTATTCATTCTATATTATGTATTGCATTGAACTGCTGCTGCCAAGTTAACAAATTTCACAACACAAGCCGGTGATAATAAACCCGATTCTGAATCCCATTCTGATTCGCCATTCTGAGGCTGTGTCCTCTGGTCTTAAAACTCTCCCATATAGGAAATATCCTCTCCACATCCATTCTATCAAGTCCTTTCACCATCCAATTGATTTCAATTAGGTCAACCCTCATTCTTCTAAATTCTAGTAAATACAGGCCCAAAGCCAGGAAACACTCTTCATAAAAGCTGTTCAATGCTGGAATCATTTTAGTGAACCTCCTTTGAACCCTCTCCAGTTTCAGCACATCACTTCTAAGATAAAGGACACAAAACTGCTTACAAAACTCCAAGTAAGGCCTCACTGGTGCTTATAAAGTCTTAATATATAAAGCCATCAATTCCATCATCCAAATCATTGACATATAACATAAAAAGAATCGGTCCCAACATAGACCCATGTGGAACACCGCTAGTCACTGGCAGCCAGCCAGAAAAGGCTCCCTTTATCCCCACTCTTTGCCTTCTGCCAATCAGCCACTGTTTTATCCGTGCTACAGTCTTTCCTGTAATATCATGAGCTCATAACTTGTTAAGCAGCCTCATGTGTGGCACCTTGTCAACGGCCTTCTGAAAATCCAAGTACACAACATCAACCAATTCTCCTCTGTCTATCCTGCTTGTTTTTTTTTCAAAGAATTCCAACAGATCTGTCAGACAAGATTTTCCTTTGAGGAATCCATGCTGACTACGGTCTATTTTATCATGTGCCTCCATGCACCCCAAAACTACATCCTTAATAATCAACTCCAGCATCTTCCCAACCACTGAAGTCAGACTAAAATGGCTCACAATTTTCGTTCTTCTGCCTCTCTCCCTTCTTGAAGAGTGGAATGACATTTGAAATTTTCCAGTCTTCCAGAAGTTTTCTAGAATAAAGTAGTTCTTGAAAGATCATTACTAATGGCTCCATAATCTCTTCAGCCACATCTTTTAGAACTCTGTGGGGTACATCATCTGGTCCAGGTGACTTATCTACCTTCAGACCTTTCAGTTTCCCAAGAACCTTCTCCCTTGTAATGATACCTTCACACACTTCATGACCACTGACAACTGGAACATCCACCATACTGCCAGTGTCTTCCACTGTGAAGGCTGATGCAAAATACTTATTCAGTTCGTCTGCCATTTCCTTGTCCCATTTCTACCTCTCAGGCATTGTTTTCCAGCAATCCGCTCTCACCTCTCTTTTATACCCTATATATCTGAAGAAGTTTTTGGTATCTTCATTAATATTATTGGCTAGTTTAATTTCATTTTTCATCTTTACCTTCTTAATTAATTTTTAGTAGTCATCTCTTGGTATTTAAAAGCTTCCCAATCCTCTAACTTCCCACTAATTTTTACTCTATTATATGCCCTCTCTCTGGCTTTTATGTTGGCTTTGACTTCTCTTGTTAGCCACGATTGTGCCATCTTGCCTTTAGAATACTTCTATCTCTTTGGGATATATCTATCCTGTGCTTTCCGAACTGTTTCCAGAAATTCCAGCCATTGCTTCTCTGCTGTCATCCCTGCCAGTGTTCTTTTCCACTCAATTATTCTGGCCAACTTCTCTCTCATGCCTCCATAATTCCCTTTATTCCACTATAATACTGATACATCTGAGTTTAGCTTCTCCTTCTCAAATTTCAGAATGAGTTCAATCATATATGATCACTTGTCCCCTAAGAGTTCTTTTACCTTAAGCTCTCTAATCAATTCTGGTTCATTGCGCAACAGCCAACCCAGAATAATTGATCCCCTAGTGGGCTCAACCACGAGCTGCTCTAAAAAGCCATCTCATAGGCATTCTAGAAATTTTCCCTCTTGGAACGCAGCACCAACCAGGTTTTCCCAATCTATCTGTATATTGAAATCCACCATGACTATTGCCCTTTTGACATGCATTTTCTGTCTCCCATTCTAATTTGTAAGCCACATCTTTACTACCGTTTGGGCATCTGTATACAACTCCCATCAGGGTCTTTTTACCCTTGCAGTTCCTTAGCTCTATCCACAATGATTCAACACGTTCCAACCCCAGACCACCTCTTTCTAATGATTTGATTACGTTTTTTAACAACAGATCAACGCCACCCCCTCTGCCTTCCTGCCTGCCCTTTCGATGCAATGTGTACCCTTGGAAATTAAGTTCCCAGCTATAATTTTTCAGCCATGATTCAGTGATGCCTACAACATCATACATGCCAATTTGTTACTGTGATCTACCCTATTCCCTATACTGCAGGGCAGAAATAGCTAATACAAGAGGGGCGTAATCTTAAGGTGATTGGAGGAAAGTATAGGGGGGATGTCAGAGGCAAGTTCTTTTCACAGAGAGTGGTGGGTGTGTAGAATGCCCTGTCAGGCGTGTTGGTAGAGGCAGATATATTAGTGGGACTTAACGGACTCTTAGTTGAGCACATGGATGATAGAAACATACAGAGTTATATAGGAAGGAAGGATTAGATTGACCTTCGAGTAGGTTGAAAGGCTGGCACAAAATTGTGGGCCAAAGGAGCTGTACTGTGCTGTAATTTTCCCTGTGTTCTACACTCTATGTTCTCTAGCTCTGCCTATTCTCTTGCCCACAACACCTACCTGTGCAAACGTTCAAGATTCATTTAAGCAACACACACAAAATGCTGGAGGAACTCAGCAGGCCAGGCAGCATCTCTGGAATAGAGAACAATTGTCGTTTCAGCCTGAAACATTAACTGTACTTTTTTCCATAGATGCTGCCTGGCCTGTTGGGTTCCTCCAGCATTTTGTGTGTGTTGCTCAAATTTCCAGCATCTGCAGATTTTCCCTTGTTTAAGATTCATTTATGGTCAAAGAATGTATAAATTATACAACCTTGAGATTTGCTTGCTCACAGGTAGCCACAAAGCAAGAAACTCAAAAGAACCCAATTAACGAAAAAAATAAATATAAAAATAAAAGACCAACACTCAGTGCTCAAGATAAACAAAAAAAAAATTAAAAACTCATGCAAACTATTGAAGTGAACAACAGCATTCCAAACCAAAACGAAGTCCTCAGATCTGAACCCCAGATTAGGCCCAAAGCCTCATTTGTCAGTTTAAACACAAGAGAGGCCACACCTGCACTGTTACTGCTTCGCTTTCTATCAGGTCAAGTCCTGGAACACACTTTCTACAAACGTACATTATATACTTGTACTACCATGAATTTAACATATTCTATCCAATGCTCACGATGTCACTTTTTTTTTAAAACACTTCTGACTTCTGAAAGGCTGATGGTAGAATGAAGTACAAAAAAGAAAAATCTCCAATTGCATTCATTAAACATTCCAAGAATATCCTTATAATGAATTTATGTACATACAATCAGTCTATGTATATAAATTAATCTTATGCATTTATATTTATTGTTTTTATTGCATTCTTTGCACTGTTTTTTCTATGCTGCATTGTAACAATCACTTTTGTACTGAAAAATGACAATAAGCAATCTTGAATTTTGAATGTTTCCATTCCCAAGACTTTGACTGAAATTTAGACCATTCTCACATTCCATTATGACACCAACAACAATCTTTATGATTGGCAGTTTGGACAGCACTTTCTGAAGTAATCACTTACCCTATTTGCCTGTTGGTAGAAGGTGCTTGTGTGATGACGGAATTGGAAGTTGGTGAAGGCATGGCCTGCTGGTTTGCAATCCCGTTGTCGTGGTTTTGCATCCTAGTGGGCGTAAGCTGGTGAGCTATTTGACCGGATATTACCCCTTGTACTGACCCATGCACTGATATATCCTGAAAATAAAATATACAGTATGTGTTGACTTTATGATACCCTCTATAAGGAGTTTGTACGTGCTCTCTGTGGCCGCATGGGTTTCCTCTGGGTGCTCTGGTTTCCTCCCACAATCCAAAGATGTACTGGTTAAATAGGTTAATTGGTCATTGTAAATTGTCCTGTGATTAGTCTAGGGTTAAATAGGTGGGTTTCTCGGTGGCATGGCTCACTGGGCCGGAAAGGCCTGTTCATGTTGTATCTCTAAATAAAATAAATAAATAAAGGCTTGGTAGTATTGCAGAAAATTTTAAAGTTCTTTCCAACCCATTCAACTCTTACTAACCCATACTTATTGGAATGTGGGAGAAAACTGGGGCACCCAGGGGAAACACACATGGACATGAGGAGAACGTACCAACTTCCTGTAGATAGCGGCAGGAAATGAGCACCAATTGTAAAGTGTTCAGCTAACTGCTATGCTACTGTGGCACCCCTAACTAACTCAGCTGCATCACTGACAACAGCATATCCCTTCCCGATAAGCTTAACACATTCTATGGGCACATTTCCTTCTGTTGTCCACTCTGACAGCCACCATTATATGTTCAGTCTTCTGAAGTGTGAACCCGCAGAAAGCTTTGGGACCAGATGGTGTCCCTGGCCGTGTCCTCAGACCCTGTGCAGACCAGCCTGCAGGGATATTTACAGATATTTTTAGCCTCTCCCTGCTTCAGGCTGCAGTTCCCTCCTGCTTTAAGAAGGGCACGATCATCCCGGTACCCAAGAAAACCTAACATCTAGTGCTTCGAGGGGCTGGCTATTGCATTTTAATCGCTTAACTGCACTGCTCTTTTTTGGTATCTTTGACACTCTGTTCTACATTGTTATCATTTTACCTTATTCAATCTCAATGCGCTGTGGAATGACTTGATCTTTGTAAACAGTACGCAAGCTTTTCACTGTATCTTGATACATGTGATAACACTAAACCAATATGCATGCCAATACCAATAAAGGTATCCTTAACCCAAAAAGAGAAAAGTCTGCAAGCTTTCAATAAGTTGAACAATATTTTAAGGAGCAGAAAAAAAGTCAACAATTTAGGTCAAAGACATTTCATCAGAACTGGAAAGTTGAGAAGACCGACGATTTTGAATTGCAAAGAGAGGGAGGAACAGAGGGGACAGAAAATAAGAGTCCAGACAACATTTATCTTAATTTGTTATTTATTTAGAGATACAGGTCCTTCTAACCCACTGAGCTGCACCACCCAGCAACCCACCAACGTAACCCTACTTTAATCACAGGACAATTTACAATGATTAATAAACCTTCTAACCAGTACTTCTTTAGACTGTGGGAGGAAACCAGAGCACCCGGAGGAAACCCACGTGGTCACGGGGAGAACTTTCTTACAGATAGCGGCAGAATTGAACTCCAAACTCCAACACCCAGGACTGTAATAGCACTGCAGTAACCACTACGCTTCCATGACACCCAGGTTATCAAGGTAACAGCAGTCAATAAACCAGTGATTAAAGACAAAAGAGGAAATAAGAAAGGAATCGAAACCGAAAAGCTGAGAGAAACTAGCTGGTGGAAAATCTGTGGAGAGAAATTACATGGCGGAGGGAAAGAGGATGTTCCTAAAATGTTCCAACCTTTCTAAAATGTCTGTCTTGTCAAAACACTTCTGCTATGAAGTACATTACAACCATGTTCTAAGTAGATGCGAACTGAGTATTACGTCTGGTTAGCCTCCAACCTGATGGCACGAATATTGATTTCTCCTTCTGGTGAAAAAAAACTTCCCTCTTCTTTTATTCCTCAGTCTGGCCTCTTACCTATCCTCACTTGCCTATCACCTCCACCTGGTGCCCCTCCTCCTTCCCATTCTCCTATGGTCCACTCTCCTCTCCTATCAGATTCCTTCCTCTCCAGCCCTCGACCTTTTCCACCCACCTGGCTCCACCTGTCATGAGCCCTGCGGGCCTGTGCACCTGTATTTGTCAATAGTTGTCTTATCTAGAGTCATTACGCCCTTGTGGTTTCTGCCTAATCTTGTCAAGTCTATTTTGACTGGCATGGGTCGTCTCGCAGTGTCACTCAGTCAAGCCACTGACACCCTATGAATAAACTCTTGTTTCTGTCCCGACATGGGAGTCTGTTGTTCCCCTGCACCTGGGTTCAGTTACCTGTCAACGCACACTGTGACATTCACTTGTCACCTTCTAGCTGGCCCACCTTCCCCTCCCCCCACCTTTTCATTCTGGCATCTTCCCTCTTCCCTTCCAATCCTGAAGAAGGCTGTCAGCCCAAAATACCGACTGTTTATTCATTTCCATAGATGCCCCTGACCTGCTGAGTTCCTCCAGCATTTTGTAAGTGTCGCTTCTTAATTTGATTTTCTGCCGTAAGGCAAAGATAAGCTTCAGCTGTTCATTTTTACTCAAGCTTTATCCAAGTGCTGCTTTTGGCTCATTCTACATTTATAAAATCAGCGTGGCGTGGCAACATAGCAGTTAGCATAACACTTTACAGCAGGGGTCCCCAACCCTTTTTGCACCGCGGACCGGTTTAATATTGTCAATATTCTTGTGGACCGGCCGACCAGGGTGGGTGGCGGTTGTTCAAGTCGGGTGAAGCTCACCTCAACATGTCTTTTACAGTTAGAGTTGCCAACTTTCTCACTCCCAAATAAGGGACAAAAGTAGCAGTCAAATCCCGGGACACTTTACCTCAGCAAAGACTACCATGACCATGAAGACTTGCGCAGGCACCTGTGTGCGCATGTGATGTGCGCATGCATGTACGTGCCGATTTTTTCCCCACAACTCGGCTTTGCCTTCATCTTCCCGACTACACTGTACATACATTATTTCTACTTTATACAGGCTGTGTACTTACCATATCATTCCTGCTTTAACTATATGTTAGTGTTATTTGTTTTCAGTTTTATGTGTTATTTGGTATGATTTGGTACGTTATTTTTTGGGTCTGGGAACGCTCAAAAATTTTTCAATATAAATAAATGGTAATTTCTTCTTCACTTCACGCCATTTCGGCACAAAAGGTTTCAAAGGAACGTTCTACCTTAGTGGGGGAAATACGGGACAAACCAATTTAGTCCAATATACCGGATGTCCCAGCAAATACGGGACAGCTGGCAACCCAATGTTCAAGTTTAACAGTGCATGACAGGGAATGAGGAAAGGAGCAGCTGACTCGTATCGTTTCCTCGCGGACCGGTAGCACACACTTTGCGGCCCGGTACTGGTCCGCGGCCCGGTGGTTGGGGACCGCTGCTTTATAGCACCAGCGACCCGGGTTAATTTCTGTCTGTAAGGAATTTGCATATTCTCCCCGTGACCGCATGGGTTTCCTCCAGGTGCTTGGTTTCCTCCTGAAATTCCAAAGACCTGGTTACTAGTTTAATTGGTCACATAGGTGTAATAGAGTGGCGTGGGCTCGTTGGGTCAAGGCCTGTTATCATGCTGATTCACTAAACAAATTATTTAAATATCATTGCAACAGACACTGTCTCATGCCTGATAGAGAGGTTTTCTTTGCATTATAGAACATTCTTCAGGATACTTACCGTTCACATCATTGTAAAGTGAAAGCTAGAAAATCGATACCTCAGTGAATAACCTGATCTGTTGCATTGTTTACCTTCTCAGGTCGAGTTGCAGATACAATCCGGGACAGAGTGGATACTTGAGCCGTGCTGTCAGTAATTGATGCCTCTTTGCTCGTTACCTCAGCTAGACTAGAAATACTCAACCCTGCCGCAGCCTGCAAAACAGAAAGAAACTGCGACTAAATACAAGAGATTCTGCCGATGCAGGAAATCTTGAGCAACACAAACAAAATGCTGAAGGAACTCAGCAAGTCTGGCAGCATCTGCGAAGGGGAATAAACAGTTAATGTTTCAGGCCGAGACCCTTTATAAGGAACCTTCAAGCTCAAGTTGATTGTCATTCAGCCATACACATGTATACAACCAAATGAGACAATGCTCCTAAGTTTAAAAACACAAACACAAGGAAATCTGCAGATGCTGGAATTTCAAGCAACACACATAAAAATTGCTGGTGAACGCCTGCTGCAATGTTCCTGGGTGATGGTTCAGTTTGGGGCATGCTTGACTACTTGAAAATCTGAAAAATGAAATTTCTTAAACCTTTGTTTTGTTTATGTTAGAACTTTTATTTTAGGTTTTGGAATGAAAACCAGATCTTGGCATTGATCAACATTCAAAATAACTTTTATATTTTAAGATGTTCTTGCAGAGTTTTCATGAATGAATGTCATTACCATCACACCATCAAAACACTGACTTTAATTGAAAATGAAATGACAAAGATTTCAAAATCAATCCTGCAAATAAAAACCATGTGCTTTAGTAAATTTTAGGTACATTCAGAATATATTTTTGAGGCACATTTTCTTAAGCATGTCAATATTTTCCTTGGCTAAACAACAAAATGTTTGACTACTAATTAGGCTATTGGAATGTGAACCCTTTTTG
The DNA here is from genome assembly GCF_030028105.1 of Mobula birostris. Taxonomy (NCBI): domain Eukaryota; kingdom Metazoa; phylum Chordata; class Chondrichthyes; order Myliobatiformes; family Myliobatidae; genus Mobula; species Mobula birostris. The sequence goes on from NC_092388.1 coordinate 9,850,481, forward strand.
ACAGCACTTGACTCCAGCAAATGAGTTCAGCCCAATATTACTAAACAAAACTTAATTTCCCATCAAAATATGCACTGACAAAATACTTTTGATATTGATAAACAATGGATTTAGTTTAACATTAACTCTGACAAAACATCTCTCCAACTAGAAGAAGCAACACTTACAATTAAAAACACATCCTTACAGTCAGGACTATTTATCAAAATTACATAAAAGACAACAGTTTTTAAAGCAGGCAGCTACAGAACTTCGATAAAAACATCCATGTGAAACATGAACAAAGGCAGCCCAGCTAAACTAGGCATTGTCTAGCCTCGTTAAAAAAAAAGTGCTTTTCAAATATCTGCTTAACTCTCCCCAACTCTGGGATAAGCAACAATTTGAATTTCTAATAGATTACAGAGATCACTATTTTTCAGTAGTCCATAAGGAAGATTGCTTTTTTAACATTGACAAAACATTTACTCGGCCTTCTACCCGCTTTCTTTTATCACTAAGACTTGTGAAATATCCAAAGAAATCTCAACAACTCTGAAAAAAGCAACACTTGAAATTTAAAGCACTGTTTTTTTTTCTTACAGTCTCCATTCATGCATGGGTGGAGCCTCAGGAAGATGGAGGTCCCTCGGTTCTTGTTGCTGGCCTACTAAGATTCTGGCGGGGTATTCTCTGCTATAAAACTTTGTACTGCCTGTCGTTTCTTATCAGCAGCCCTTTTATTTCTTTCATTATCGCGCCACTGTGGCTCTTCAGTCTCTGTTCACACTTTGGTAATTGTGAGATTACATTAAATTTTCCTGTCTCCCTTCTTCTCTTGCATCTCTCTCTTTCTCTTTCAAGGTACTGCTGATATTTCACTGAGACTTCTTCAATTGTGTCTGAATTTTTTTTTGATTGATGGGTCGATGATTTTGGGGCGTCTTGATTACCTCACCGCCAGTTGTGTGATGGTAAAGACGTGATAGTAATGATGTTTCTCAATCTTTAAAGAAAAGGTCAGTTAAGTCTCACACATGCTTACTTGACTTGATAGCTAGCTTGTAAATGTAAATTAAATATACAGAAATAATGTGAAGTTATTTATTTCTCAGTTAAAGCACTCATATAGCAACTCATTTGGTAATGACACATAATAAGCAGATTCTCAGATCAGGAGGAATAAATCTTTAAATTACTCACATTTCTGGACATCAAAATGTCAGTCGCTTGCCATGACAGCCACATGCTCCCCTGTCACTTCTCATTTCCATGGCAACTCCATAAGCAGTTGTTTGAAAAAACTTGATTAGTCTCCAAAATGTGTTGCACGTTGGTAATGGCAGAAGTGCTGGGGCAGCAGTTCTTTGTCATAAGAAAGGTCCAAATTATATTTTTTAAACCCCACATGATTTGACATGTGTTTTAAAAGTTCTTGTGGGAAAATATAAACTAAAAGTTTCATGAATTTAATACTTATTACTTTATTTTGAAGACAAAGTTATAGAGTCTGGTTAGGGGAGGCCCAAAATAGTGAAATTCTGCGACATTCAAGTTTTTAACCACTTAAAAATTAAGAAAATATTATTTATAAAGTGTACTGAAAAGAAGTTTAGAATTACTATTACCTTACTTTTAAAACCTCAGTACTAGTTTTCATTAAAAAAAACCCTTTTTTTCCCTTGAAAATCTACCTCAGGGACGGAAAAGTAACCCAATTAAAGAATCATTCTCCTCCGGACCAAGATACACAACACAGTACATATAAATCACACACATAACACATAAAGTTAACAAGTAACAAGGTGCATATACAATTTAAAAAGTAAACAGTATAATGCTACTGGCGTTTCATACATGATGAGACTTGGATTGTGGCAGAGAGTTCAGTAGTCTCACGGTCTTCTTCTGGGGAAGAAGCTGTTTCCCATTCTAACAGTTCTTGTCCTAATGTTATAGTACTTCCTTCCTGGTGGTAAAATGGGGATCAAAGAGATTGTTGGACGGATGGAAGGATCACTGACAACGCTAATGGCACAGCTTACATAGTGCTCCTGATAAACATATCTGATGGGGTTTAAGGAACACTCTATAATCCTCTCAGCAATCCTTGCAACACTTTGTAGGGCCTTGCGGTCAGTTGCCTGACAATTCCTGTACCGGACGTGATACAGCTGGTCAGAACACTCCCACTGGTGTTCCTGCAAAAATTGGTTAGAATGGTTGGGGTGGGGGGCGGGGGGAGATGGTGAGCATCATGAGCCTCAATCTCCTCAGGAAGTGGAGGTACTGCTGTGCTTTCTTGACCAAAGAGTTGGTGTTGAGGGACCAGGTGAGATCGTCCATTATGTGCACTAGCAGAAACCCGGTGCTCCTAACTGTCTCCATAGCAGAGCTGTGTATGGGCAGTGAGATATGGTCATCTTGCACCTTCCTAATGTACACAATCATCTCTTTGGTTGTGTCCAAGTTGTGATGCTCATACCATTCTACCAGCCTCTCTACCCCCTCTCTGTTCACGAGACCAACCACTGTTGTGTCATCAGCACACTTAATGATTGGGTTTGAGCTGGATCTAGCAATACATTCAGGCATAAGCAATGTGAACAGCAGCAGGCTGAGCATCCTCCCCATTGTCAGCACTATTTGTACTATTTAGTTATGAAATTACTTCTTAATTTGATAGTTTATGAGCAAAAACTATGCACATATTTTGTGCTAGCTCATGGGACTATGGTAAAAACGGAAGTTAAAACATTAACAGTCCTTGTAATTCACATTTTTATCATGTGGAAATATAATCCAACTGGTCAGTCTGAGGTGGGAAATTGCACTCTAAATTTTAACATATTCACTAACCCTTTTATTGTCTTCCTCTTCCTGTGCTTTCCGAAATTCCTGCTCCAAAGAACACGCAAGTTCACTAAAGAGCCCAACTTCTTCACAGTTCTTCAGAAAGCGAGTAGGTGTTGGGGTCTGATCTGTAAAGGAACACATTAGATTATTAGTTTTGTTCATGTTAAATAATATTAAATAAAGATTATTTTCTATTGTTTCTATCCCTAACCAATCACTTTCCAATGTAGATCAGCACACACAGAATTCTGGAGGAACTGCCTGTCATTTGAAGGCATACGGTGTGTTGGTCGTCATTTGTAGGGGGATTAAGTTTAAGAGCCACAAATAAATGTTGCAGCTCCATAAAGCACTAGTCAGTACTGCATTCAGTTCTGTTCCCCCTCTTTACAGGGAGGAGGGCGAAGCTTTAGAGAGGATACAGAGGAGATGTACCAGGATGCTGCCTGGATTAGAGGGTATGTCCTATGAGGATAGGTTGATTGAGCTAGGGCTTTTTTCTTTAGAGAGAAAGGAGGATAAGAGACAACTTGATAGAAGGGTATATTATGATAAGAGGCATAGAGAGAATGAACAGCCAACAATTTTTGTTCCTGGGTAGAGATGGCTATTATGAGGAGGCATAATTTTAAGGTGTTTGGAGGAAAGTATGGGGAGGTCAGAGGCACATTTTCTACACAGTGTGGTGGGTGAACGGAATATGCCACCAGGGGTGATGCTAGAGGTAGATTCATCGGGGACATTTAAAGCAATCTTAGACAGACACATGGATACTGTAATAGAAAAATAGAGGCCTATGTGGCAGGGAAGGGTTAGATTGATTTTGGAGTAGTTTAAAAGCTTTGTGGGCTGAAGGGCCTGTACTGTGCTGTACTTCTCTATGTTTGATTAACTCAGCAAATCAGGCAGCACTTTGTGTGTGTTGTTCCAGGTTTCTGGCATCTGCTGTCTCTCTTGTGTCTCGAACATAGATCAGTGTCACAACTGGAAACCTTTCCTCACTCTTCAAGTGTCACAACTGTAAAGCTCTCATCGCTCTTCAAGCCTGTCCATTGAAAGTGGTCAAAAATTAATTTTCCAATTAAGTTATAGCATTCCAAATCAAAAAGACAGGCAAAAGTTTGGGAACATATCTACTGCTCTAATGAAGGTTTTGTCTAATTTGCTGGACAGGCTGCTGAAGATAAAGTGGCGAGATTCTGATCTCAATGTTGACAAGCTAATTAATCTGAGCCTTATACAGTTCCACTGCAGGCACCTCCTGGAATAAGCAGTCCAATATCCACAGCTGAGGTTTATAAATTCCTCGCAAGTACCTTCACATGAGGAAAGTCGGAACAGTCCCTGACAATGAAATATCCAAAGAAAATCATTTGACACCTGGCTAAACCCTGCACTCCGGCTGAATTAGCTGTCACAACTTCAGATTGTCAATACAGTAGGAAAAGAAAATAATTCTCACAAGCATGCTCTGCTCCCCCCGCCCCCCCGCACCAGCAAACATCCCAACATCCTTCATGGAAATATTGGAGCCAAAGTGTAAATTAAATTACCAACACAATATTTTCCAGAACAGTGATGATAGAGGAGTACGAGATGATAAGAGGCATAGATCGACTGGACAGTCAGTGACCTTTTCCCCAGGATGGAAATGGCTAACACAAGGGAGCGTAATTTTAAGGCAATTGGAGGAACATATGGGGGTAAGTCAGAGGTAAGTTTTTTTTTTACACAATGAGTAGTGGATGTATGAAATGCCCTGCCGGAGGTGGTGGCAAAGGCAGATACATTAGGAGCATTTAAGAAACTCTTAGAGAGGCACATGGATGATAGAAAAATAGATAAATAGGTAGATACTTCATTGACCGAAAAGGAAATTACAGTGTCACAGTAGCATTGCAAGTGCACAGATATACAAATATTCAAAGTAAGAGAGAATAAAAAAACAAGTTACCTTAAAAATAAGATGTACAAGATTTACAAGTTCACACTGATAAGATGGTAATGCAAGAATTGCTGTAATATTATACAGTAATGGGTACACATTTACACTACCTAGATAAGAAGTGATGGTAGTACTGCTCAGTATTGCACAGGGTGTCCGCAATAGCAGGATGTGGTAAACGGAGCTAAACAGAGCTTAAACTGAGCTGTGGTAAACAAAGGTTAATTACTGTCTAACAAGAGGGGATCATCACTTCCCCAGCTTCAGACTAACTCATTATAGAGCCTAACGGCCAAGGGTAAGAATGACCTCATATAGTGCTCTTTGGAGCTTCACAGTTGTCTTAATCTATTACTAAAAGTGCTCCTCTGTTCAGCCAAGGTGGCATGCAGAGGGTGAGAAACATTGTCCAGAATTGACAGGATATTCTGGAGAGTCCTTTGATCTGCCACAGCCTCCAGTGTGTCCAGTTTGACTCCTATAACAGAGCCAGCCTTTCTAATCAGTTTATTGAGCCTGTTGACATCACCTGTATTGGTACCATTGCCCCAGCACACCACCGCATAGAAGATTGTATTGGCGGCAACAGACTGGTAGAATACAGTATGTGAAGGAGAAAGCTACATACTCCAAAGGACCTCAGCCTCCTCACGAAGTAGAGGCAACTCTGGCCCTTCTTGTTCACAGCTATTTTGATGCTCCACTCAAGTCTGTCATCCAGGTGCACCCCAGGTACCTGTAGGTCCTCACCACATCCACGTCCTCACCATCAATAGTAACTGGGAGCCGTGCAGGCTTGGTATTCCTAAAGTCCATCACCATCTCCTTTGTCTTCCTGATGTTGAGTTGCAGATGATTCAGCTTGCACCTTTCAACAAAGTTCTCCACCAGGGCCCTGTCCTCCCTTTATACACCCAACTATTGCTGAGTCGTTAGAGAATTTCTGCGGATGACATGACTCAGTGTTGTCCGAAGTATACAGGGTAAACAGGAAGGGAGCCAATAAAGTCCCCTCTGGGGCCTCAGTGTGCTTATAGCCTTGTCTGACACACAGCTCTGAAGCTGCACAAACTGTGGTCGGCCAGTCAGGTAGTCCATTATCCAGGATACAATGGAAGTGCCCGCCTGCACTGAACAGAGCACTTCCCTAGCAATGAGGGCTGTACGGTATTGAAGGCACTTGTGAAATCAAGAAAACAAGATCCTCACAGTGCTGCCCTGCTTATCCAAATGGGAGTAGGCTCTGTTCAGCAGGTAGCGACGGTGCTCCTGGTGCGCAAACTGCAGGGGATCGAGAGCTGATCTGACCAAGCGCCAGAGATGAACGGAGACCAGCCTCTCTAGGGTCTTCATGATGTGTGAAGGGTCAGGGCCAGAGGACAGTAGTCATTCAAGACTTTCATCGGCCCCTCTTGCGTATTGGGACCACACACGATGTGTTCCACACAATCCACAAAAATGAAGGGCTCTGTAGGAGGTAAGGGTTAGATTGATCTTAGAGTAGGTTAAAAGGATGGCACAACATTGTGGGCTGAATGGCCTTTACTGTGCTGTAATTTCTATGTTCTATGAAGTTGCCCATCTTCTGCAGAATGAGGTCCAAGATTGTTACTGCAGGACTCCATCTGGTAGATCAGTGGGTGTCCTCTTACCCAACCTGACTCGATAGGCTCTGTGGCTAGCCAGGTCTGTGGCAGTCTGCGAGTCTCTGGGAGGCCTGTGAGTCCACAAGTCCACTGGAGTGTTCAGAAACCCGATATCTGTGAGTCTGTCAGCCAATTGGAGGCTGGAGACTGGGGGGCTGGGGGGGGGGCAGCCTATTCTGGATTTGCAGGTTTGTCTGTGTGTGAGTGGTAAGGTGGGAGGGAGAAAAAAAAAGGACTCGTTCTGCATGGAATGCCCTGACTGAGTGGTGGCAGTGTCAGATAGAAAGACATTTGAGACACTCGTAGATAGGCATATGGATGTTAGAAAAATGGAGGGTCAGATAGATCTTGTAGTAGGTTAAGAGGACAGCACAACATCATGGGCCAAAGACCCTGTACTGTTCTTTGTGTCTGCTCCCCCATTCCATTGAGGATGATTTATTATCCCTCTCAACTCCAATCTGCTGCATTCTCCCTGTAACTATTGACTCCCTTACGAATAGAGTATCTATTAACCACTGCTTTAAAAACACCTAATAACTTGGCCCCACTAGCTGTGCAATGAACTCCACCTTCTGGCTAAAGAAATTCCTCATCTCTCTTCTAAAGGGATGTCCTATTCTGGGGATATGTCCTCTTGTCCTAGACTCTCCCGCTATTGGAAATATCCTCTCCACATCCACACTGTCAAGGCCTTTCAATATTTTGATAGGTTTCAATGAGCTCCCCCCATTTTCTTATAAACTCCACCAGTGCAGACATCAAACGCTCCTCAAATGTTAACCCTTTCATTCCCAGGATAATTCTTGTTAAACCTCCTCTGGATGTCAGCACACCCTTTCTTAGACATGGGCTTTGAGGTGATCCACAGATGTAAATAAAGAACTTAAGTTCCAATTTTAGACGCAGTTGCACTAAATTAGTCAGAGATGAGTATTATTCTTCAAGCTTTGAGCAATTGCTGTTCCATGTTATTTGTGAGGTTTCCTTGTTTTAGCTTGCTCAGCGCACGGATAATTGAGGCTGTGGTTCTGTTGCTTTTCAAAACAGTTCAAAACCGTGTAATTTTCAAGCCCATCGACATGAAGTGAAATTATTTCCTGGCATTACACAGAAGGTTTCTCACTACAATCTTTCTCCTCCCACCCCCCCCCCACCCACCTTCCTCCTCGCTGGGTCTCAGCTGTCACCTACCAGATTGTACTCCTTCCACTCTCCACATCTTGTTATTCTGGCTTCTTCCACCTTCCATTCCAGCCCCTTCCCAAAACGTCAATTGTTTATTCCCCTCCATAGATGCTGCCTGACCTGCTGAGTTCCTCCAGCATTTTGTGCACATTGCTCTGGATTTCCATCATCTGCGGAATCGCTTGTGTTTTTGAGGGGTTGCATTTTATTTGTTTTACATACTTTATCATTATTCTACTATTGAATGAACAGTATGTGTTCTGTAAGTGTAGACTTTTGCAAAGATTTTAAACCATACATGTTTTGGATCAAAACGGATTTGCTCCTTTACCAGCCTGCAATTCTGATTGGTGGATAGCATTCTCTTACCTGATAAAATGTTGTCTGTTTTTATTGCTGGGAACTTCAAAGTCATTTCATGTTTATGGCTATGAATCATGAGGTGGTCCTCTGTTGGAAACCTCTGCAAGAGAAACGAAGGTTGTGTGATTTCACTGGTGTAAAGTGGAGAAAGAATCCAAGCAATTCATTTTAATTGAATCATAAGGAATTACTTTCCTTTCAATAATTTTTCAACCAACATAAACTGAAGTATTAGGAAATAATCATATTATTGGCATTTGCAAATTTAAGGAACAATATCAGCAATGACCTGATAATTATAAATTCAAATTCAAAGTAAATTATTTCTAAAGTACATGTATGTCACCATATACTGTACTACCCTGAGATTCATTTTCTTATGGGCATTTACAGTAGTACAAAGAAATGCAATAGAATCAATGAAACTACACACAAAGACAGACGAACAGCCTATGTGCATAAAAAGATAAACTAGCGAAATACCAAAAAAAAACCAAATAAATAAATAACACTGAGAACAGGAGTTGTCGAGGCCTTGAAAGTGAGTCCATAGGAGTCGTCAGCAAATTTAAATATGGCATTGGAGCTCAAAGTTCAAAGTTAGTTTTATATTCAAAGTACAGTACATATATGCGGTGCTTAGCCTCACAGTCGTCAATATAAAGTGAGTAGAGCAGGGGGCTGAGCACACAGCCTTGCGGTGCACCTGTGCTGAGAGTGATTTCTATAGTCAGTGCAAGTTTTCTAAGTCAATGAATGTGCCTTCTAAAAGTAATACTGGACAATAACACCTGATATTATGAATTCTATGTACTGCAAGATCCAACTTTCCTGAGAAAGAATATCCTATGTTTATTATTAAATAATTGTCTACGTTTAACAAGATTTTCTGGTAACTACGAGGTTTCCAGGAACACATCCTACAACTCTGCCTGCAAAAAGCAGTGGAAGCAGCCCAGTCCATCACAGGTAAAGCTCTCCCCACCTTTGAGCACACCTGCACCGAGCCCTGTTGCAGGAAAGCAGCATCCATAAGGGCCCCCTCCACCCAGGACATGCTCTCGTCTCACTGCTGCCATCAAGGAGGTGGTACGGGAGTCTCAGGACCCACACCACCAGGTTCAGGAACAGTTATTACCCCTCAACCATCAGGAAGGATGTACAGGAACCTCAGGACCCACACCACCAGGTTGGGGAACAGTTATTACCCCTCAACCATCAGGAAGGATGTACAGGAGCCTCAGGACCCACACCACCAGGTTCAGGAATGGTTATTACCCCTCAACCATCAGAAAGGATGTACAGGAGCCTCAGGACCCACACCACCAGGTTCAGGAACGGTTATTACCCCTCAACCATCAGGAAGGATGTACAGGAGCCTCAGGACCCACACTACCAGGTTCAGGAACAGTTATTACCCCTCAACCATCAGGAAGGATGTACAGGAGCCTCAGGACCCACACCACCAGGTTGGGGAACAGTTATTACCACTCAGCTATCATGCCGCTGAACCAGTGGGGTAAACTTCACTCGCACCAACACTGAGCTGTTCCCACTTTCAAGTTCATCTTACGTTCTCAATATTTATTGCTTATTTATTTATTATCATTATTATTTTGTTTTATTTTCTTTCTGTAGTTGCACAGTTGGTTGTCTTTTACATATTGGTTGTCTGAACATCCTGTTATGTGCAATTTTTTCGAAGATTCTGTCATGTTTCTTTATACGTATTTATTGTGAATGCCCACAAGAAAATGAGTGACATATATGTACTTTGATAATAAATTTACTTTGAACTTTGAACATCCCTTTTCTAGCACCAAGTAATACTGTATTATTTCACCACAGGTTTCAATTGTACCTGTCATCCTCTAATATATTATCACTGCTAACACTTTCACACATATTCATAAGTACTTTCTTTGGCAAACAAGCAGGTCCTTATAGTGTCTAACACGAATGGTCATTAAAGACCCAAACAAAACAGGCCTAATACATAAGAATATTGGATATAAGCCATCCAAAAGCAGGTGAAATGATTGCTGGGCCAATCTTCTAACCAACTCAAGCACATAACCCCTGAACCTATTATACTGTATTCGTGCTGATGTCAGAACTATCAAGGAGGGAAGACAATGCTTGAGATAAATTAACCAGAATCAGGTTTATTACCACTCTCTTACTGATGTAAAATATGTTTTGTGGCCGCAGGACGGTGTAAGACATAATACTGCTATAAATTACAAAATAAATAGCAGTGTGGGCACATGGCCAAGTGGTTAAGGCATTGAACTAGCGACCTGAAGGTCGTGAGTTCGAGCCCCAGCTGAGGCAACGTGTTGTGTCCTTGAGCAAGGCACTTAATCACATATTGCTCTGCGACGACACTAGTGCCAAGCTGTATGGGTCCTTATGCTCTTCCCTTGGACAACATCGGTGTTGTGGAGAGGGGAGACTTGCAGCATGGGCAACTGCTGGTCTTCCATACAACCTTGCCCAGGCCTGTGCCCTGGAGAGTGAAGACTTTCCAGGCGCAGATCCATGGTCTCGCAAGACTAACGGATGCCTTTATAAATAGTGTAAAAAAGAAGGAACAATGAGGTAGTGTTTATGGATGGTCCAGAAATCTGATGGCTGAGGGGAAGTAGTTGTTTCTGAATTATAGAAAGAGGCACCACTGAGATTTGAACTCAGGATCTCCTGTTTACTGGACAGGAGCTTTAACCAGCTGAGTCACAGTACCAGCTACCACCTGTGATTGTAGCAAGATAATTGGGAAAGGAAAGATAATAAAAACTACTTATTGATAACACAAATGATTTGTGTAGAAGAGGCTATCTGACAATTTGACAACATTTGGCGCCACAGTAGCGTAGCGGTTAGTGCAGCTATTACAGCTCGGGGCATTCTGGAGTTCAGAGGTCAGCTCCGGCGGCTGCTCTGTCAGGAGTCTCTGTACACCCTCCCCATGGAACGCATGGGTTTTCCCCGGGTGCTCTGATTTCCTCCCAAAGACCAAAATGTACCAGGTAGTCACTGTAAATTGTCCTGTGATTAGGTTAGGATTAATTGGGTTTGTTGGGAGGGTGGGGCATGGCTCGAAGGACCGGAAGGGCCTACTCCACACTGTATTGCTAAAATAAAAAAACATAAAAATTATTGATCACTTGGAATGACAGAGTCTAATCAGGGACAGCCAACCTGGCTTTATAAAAAGGCAGATCCCATCTGACCAATCTGACTGAAATTCTTGAAGAAAAGGGTGGCATGGTAGCGTAATGGTTGGCATAGTGCTTTACAGCCCATTTCCAGCTGTAAGGTTGGGGTACAAGACCAACCACTATCTGCAAGGAGTTCTTACATTCTCCCCATGACTGTGCAGGTTACATCTGGGCTCTCCCACATTTCAAAGATCTAAGAGTTAGCATTAGTAAGTTGTGACCATGCTATGTTGGAGCCAGAGATATGGTGACACTTGCAGGCTGCCCCCAGCACATCCTAGGAATGTATTGATCATCGATACAAAAAAGTTAATTTCACTGTACATTTCAATGTTTTGATGTACGTGATAAATAATCTTTATCTTTTAAATAGCCAAATGTATTAACAAGTGCATAACAGTAGATGTGGTTTGTAGGAACTTTAGGATAGCTTCTTCACTACTTTATTCACCAACGTCACTACTTTCAGTGAACTATGGACATGTATCCCAAAATCCCTCGGTATAAAACACTCCGAAGCTCCCCCTCACTTACTCTAGCAGAATATGACCTCATCTCCCATTTTTCTGGATTGAAGTTCAAAGTTCGAAGTAAATTTATTATCAAAGTACATTTATGTCACCTTCTATAACCCCAAGATTAATTTTCTTGTAGGCGTTCACAGTAAATACAAAAAACAAAATAGAATCTGTGAAAGAGCACTCTCAACAGGATGGACAATCAATCTGTCAAGCACAACAAACTGTGCAAATACAAAAAGAAAAAAGGGTAATAATAATAACAGTAATAAATATCAAGAACATGATATGAAGAGTCCTTGAAAGTGGGTCTATGGTTTGTGGGAACAGTTCAGTGATGGAGTAAGTGCAGTTGTCCCTACTGGTTTAGTAGCTGGTTGGGGGTGCTTGATGGGTTCTTGATGATGGATGCTGCTTCCTGTGACAGCTTTCCATGTAGATGAGCTCACTGGTTGGTGTTTCCATACCAGGCCATGATGCAACCACTCTATATACTCTCCACCGCACATCTATAGAAGTTTGTCAAAGTTTTAGATGACATGCCAAATCCATTTGCCACCGCCCAACTCTCCAAATGCTGGTGATATTTCCAAAAGGGAGGACTAACCTCTCCCTATCGATTTCCATGGTGAAATGTTCAGCCATCACCAACACAGGAAGGTAAATATAGTTACAAGAGAAGTTCAGAGACTGCATGTGCTATGACTCACCTCCTGCCTCCCCAGAGTCTTCAGGAAGTCAGGAAATGAGTCACAGAGGTTGCAACCATATAAGCAAATAGGCCCACTGTTGAGCTTACAACAAAGGGAAGCTGAAGGTGGTTACATTGAGCCTGGTGCGTGGAATCTCTGTTTCACTGAGCTAAACTGAGATTCAAGCCATTTCCTGCATGCCAGTCATGACCTCAGGTATAGCACAGGCTCTCCAGTGACGGCATCAACTTCACTTTAGCCAGAGCTCATGGATGCCATGCTGTCATGCTAAGAAAGCAGTGGATACAGCCATGTCCATCATAGGGAAAGCCCTCCCCTCTGCTGAGCACACAAGACAGCAGCATCCGTCATCAAAGACCCCCCCCCTTCCCACCACCACCAGCATCCAAGCCATGCTCTCTTCTTGCTACTACCATCGGGCAAGAGGTACAGGAGCCTTAGGATCCAACCACCAGGTTCAGGAGCAATTATTACCCTACAACCAATAGGCTCTTGAACCAGTGTGGATAACTTCACTCACCTCAACACTGAACTGCTTCTACATCCTACAGACTCACTTTCAAGATTTCTTTTACAACTTATAGTCTCAGTATTTTTTTATTTGCAGAGCCTGTCTCTTTTCGCACATTTGTTATTTGTCAGTCTTTGTTTATATAATGTTTTTTGTAGATTCTATTGTATTCTTTTTTATTTTTCCTGTAAAATCCTGTAAGAAAACATCTCAAGGTAATATAATATAACATACATACTTCGATAATAAATTTACTTTGAACATTAAAGTCAAAATACTGCCCTGATTTGGAGTATGGTCAGTCTTGGCACACATTCTGCAAGGCACTGGTCAGGACCAAGATGGAAAACTCTACAACTGTCTGGATGAAAGCAACTCCAACAATAGTCAGGAAATTACCCTCCATCCAGGATAACACAATCTGTTTTATCTGTACACAATCCAATCCAATTTAAATATTCATTCCATTCATAACTGATGTATTATTATCATCATCATTATGTGCCATGTCGTGTGACATAGGTGATCATGGTCTTTCCATGACCATGATTGTTCTTGGCAAATTTTTCTACAGAGGTGGTTTGCCATTTCCTTCTTCTGGGCAGTGTTTTTAGAAGACAGGTGACCCCAGCCATTATCAATACTCTTCAGAGATTGTCTGCCTGGTGTCAGTGGTCGCATTACTAGGACTTGTGAAATGCACCAGCTGCTGAAACAACCATCTACATTTGCTTCCATGGCTTCACGTGACCCTGATTGGTGGGGTGGTGGGTGATCTGCAGACTAACAGAGGGAAGGAGCACCTTACATCTTCTTTGGTAGAGACAGATCCCCACCCCATCACCCAAATTACTGATGCACTGGTGTCATTATGCTGCCTCATCGAATGTGTCTTAAGAGTTACCAACTTCAAAAAGAAAATCGTGTGATATGGAGCTTAGAGGGGTGCTGGTATCCTGAGAAAATCTGGGGATTGAGGGGTTCGTATATGGGATGGGTAGCACATCCTGGAAAGCAGAAGCCTTGAATTTTATTTTGTGTAGAAGCACAAATATTCATCCACACTTTATAAAGGAAACCTTTAGAAATGCTCCTCCTGTCTCTTGATTAGTTGCTTCTGCCCAGTGAGAAAACTGCACCAAGTCACCTCTCTGTTCCTGGTCAAAATTTCATTGGGGTGCATCCTCTTCAGGTAACAGAAGCCTGAATTACATGAATTATTGAGGCCCTTTAACTAGTTGCATCAACACTGGGTATGGAGAAGCTGTAGACTTAGACAGCACCATCATGGGCACAACCTTCCCTATTATCAAGGACATCTTCAAAAGGTGATGCTGTAAGAAGGTAGCAACCATCATTAGGGGCCTTCAACATTCGAGACTCATGCCCTCATCTCATTACTACCATTAGCGAGAGTGTTCAGAAGCCTGAAGACTCATATTCAAAATTTTAAGAACAACTTTTTCCTGTCTGCCACTAGATTTCTGAATGGTCCATAAATCCATAAATATCACCTCACACTTACTCTTTTGTGCAATTGATTTATTTACTGTACGTAACATGGTAATTTTTTAAATGTTTTACACTATACTGCTGCCAGACTGGGTGGCCTGTTTGCATAGCAGGCAGCATAAAGCGATTACCAGCACCTGCAAGTGAGGTTCAATTCTGCCACTGTCTGTAAGGAGTTTGATGTTCTCCCCATAACCACATAGTATTCCTCTGGGTGTCTTTCACAATTCCGCTGCCACAAAACAACTCATTGCTAGGGTGGGGGGGGAGGTTCAAAGCATGGAGTCTGCAGCCCAAGTCTGTGTCCACTGGAGGCTGGAGGCCTATCCTGGGGTTAAAGGACTGTGTATGTGTGTGGGTGGGTGGGAGGGAGGAACGGGGTTACTTTTGCTGTTGCTGTTTACTGTGCTGTTCTGCTGAGCATCGTGGGCATCCTATGGCACCAGAATGTGTGGGGATACTTGTGGGCGGCCCCCAACACATCCTTAGATTGTGTCGGTTGTTAATGCAAACAATGCATGTCACTGCATGTTTTGATGTACATATGATAAATAAACTTGAATCTTGAACCCTCCCCACCAACAAGGACATCTTCAAAAGTTGGTGCCTCAAGAAGGTGGCATCCATCATTTAGAACCCTCATCTCATTACTAATATCAGGAGGTACAAGAGCCTGAAGACTCACACTTAATATTTTAGGAACAATTTCTTGTCCTCCACCACATTATTCCTGAATGGCCTATGAACACTATTTCACTATTCCCCTTTTGCATTATTTATATATTTATTGTTTATAACTTATAATGATTTTATGTTTTGCTCTGTACTGCTGCCACAAAACAACAAACTTCATGACATACATCACTGACAATAAATCTGATTCTGGATCTGCTCCAGACCTCCTGCCTGGACACAGGTTCCACCAGCCAATCTCAAGCAGACTCTATCATGTGTACAGCACCATCTATTGGCCAGCCGATATCTTCAGCTTCTTGAAACCACTTAGTTTTATAGATGTATAATGCTTATGCACTTGTGCATCTTAAATATAATTAACAATAATCAATATATGCATCAACAATACGGCACATCCCAGTTAGTCACAAATAAACATTGCTTCTAGGTATATTAAACTAATCATTTGTTTGATCAGTAATACTCACCTGAGCACAGCCAGGAGCATTGCAAACGAATGGCCGGTCTTGCTCCAAATTCATAACTGTCTTTGAATTAATCTGACAACCAAATACACAACAGCAAATGAATTAATGATATCTGAGATGACATTTAAGCAAGCTAGCTTGGTTTTCAACAAAGTAGTCTATTTTTATATCTTTTTTATTTTTAGATATACAGTGCAGAACAGCCCTTCTGACCTACAAAACCACACCGCCCAGCAAACAATCCCCCCCCCGCCCCCAGTTTAACCCTAGCCTAATCACAGGACAATCTACGATGACCAACTAACCTACTGACCTGTGGGAGGGAGCCACAGCACCCAGAGAAAACCCACCCCACACAAGAAGAACATACAAACTCCTTACAGAGGATAGAAACATAGAAAACCCACAGCACAATACAGGCCCTTCGGCCCACAAAGTTGTGCCGAACATGTCCCTACCTTAGAAATTACTAGGCTTACCTACAGCCCTCTACTTTTCTAAGCTCCATGTACCTAATCAAAAGTCTCTTAAAAGACCTTAGCGCATCCGCCTCCACCACCATTGCCGGCAGCCCATTCCATGCATTCATCACTCTCTGACTAAAAAATTTACCCCTGTCATCTCCTCTGTACCTACTCCCCAGCACCTTAAACCTGTGCTCTCTTGTGGCAACTATTTCAGCCCTGGAAAAAAACCTCTGACTATCCACGCGATCAATGCCTCTCATCATCTTATACACCTCTATCAGGTCACCTCTCATCCTCCGTTGCCCCAAGGAGAAAAGGCCGAGTTCACTCAACCTATTCTCATAAGGCATGCTCCCCAATCCAGGCAACAATCTTGAAAATCTCCTCTGCACCCTTTCTATGGTTTCCACATCCTTCCTGTAGTGAGGCGACCAGAACTAAGCGCAGTATTCCAAATGGGGTCTGATCAGGGTCCTATGTAGCTGCAACATTACCTCTCGGCTCCTAAATTCAATTCCATGATTGATGAAGGCCAATACACCGTACGCCTTCTTAACCACAGAGTCAACCTGCGCAGCTGCTTTGAGTGTCCTATAGACTCAGACCCCAAGATCCCTCTGATCCTCCACACTGCCAAGAGTCTTACCATTAATACTATATTCTACCAGAATTGAACTCTGAACTCTTACACCCCAGGCTGTAATAGTGTCGTGCTAACTGCAATGTTACTGTGACACCCTAAATTGTTCTCATCATAATTTTCACACCTTTTGTGTTTCTTGCTTTGTGGCTACCTGTGAGCAAGCAGATCTTAAGGTTGTACAATTTATACATTCCTTAACTATGACTGTACTTGAATCTTGGATCAATCAAACATATTTCTGTTTCAAATCAGTTGATAGTGATCAGCACTTAATTTTTGTTTTCATAGTTTCCGACGAACTTTTGGTCGAATTGCAAAATCTTAATTTTCATCAGTTAGTTATTAATTTGAAATTGTAACATGGCTCATTTGTCTGATGTGATGGTTCCACAATTAATACCATTCATGACTCAAATTATTAATTTCATATTCTCACACCACCTGCAATGAGCACACAGTGAAAAACATCGAATATGAAACATTACAGCACAGTAATTGTGCTAACCTTTTAACCTGTTCTGCTGCTACAAAACCAGTGGTTTGTTGACTTGTGGCAGCACAACACCTGGAGGAAACCCACGTGGTCACGAGGAAGAGGGGCAGCTTTTTTCTGACTTGGTTGTCACCAGCTCCTTTGGAAGCTCAGTTTTAGGCTGAGTTTTAGCCTCCCATCCAGTATCTGCTGTGGGGCCAGTCCTGTACTGCCTTCATCTCCCCAACCCCAGAGGGAACAGTATCACGAAAAGCAGAGGATGCCATGCAAACCTACTTCAATGAACCAGGTTCAGATGAAATTAATGAACAAGAGACACAGACAAAATGCATAAGGAATGAATAATTGTTCTTTTACACACCTCAATGCCTTTGAATTGAAATCTTACTGTTCATTATAAAGCCAACTGATTGGTTACAATTATTTGTAAAGGCTATCCAGCCTGAGTCAGTTTCCGTGTCTTTGTACTTAGGCAAAGGTGGCTTTGGCAAATTAGGTCTTTATGAATAAATGTACTTAAGGTCCTAGATGGGACATGACTGTATATACAGTACAGTATTTGATATCAAGTGCTCAGGCTTGGAACTCAGTCACATGGCAATGGATAAGTAAAATACATGCAAAATGCGGGAGGAACTCAGCAAGTCAGGCAGCATCAATGGAAGGAATTGATAAACACAAGAGATTCCGCAGATGCCAGAAATCCAGAGTAATAAACACAAAATGCTGGAGGAACTCAGCAGAACGGGCACCATTTATGGAGGGAAGTGAGCAGTCGATGTTTCAGGGTGGCCTCATTTCCCTCCATGTCCTGCTGAAGGGTTGCGGCCCAAAATGTTGACTCTTTATTCCTCTCCATAGGTGCTGCCTGACTTGATGAGTTTCTCCAGCATTTTGTGTGTGTTGCTCAAGATTTCCAGTACCTGCAGAATCTCCCGTACCAATGGTTAAGTGCAGTTAGGTTCAGGTTTTAACTTTACACTGAGCAGAACTGGTTGCAGAAACAACACCTCATATTCTGTCCAGGTAGCCTCCGACCTGATGACATCAACATTGATTTTCTCTAACTTCCGGTCATTTCTCCCCCTCCCCCTTCCTCTTCCTTCTTCTTCCATTCCCCATTAGCTCCCCCTCACCTCTTCTCTTCTCCTCAACTTCCTAACAACTCCCTCTGATGTCCCTTCTCCTTCCCTTCCCCCCCATGGTCCACTTTCCCCTCCTATCAGATTACTTCTCCTCCTGCCCTTCACCTTTTCCTCCAATCACCTTTCAGCTTTGCACTTCATCCCACCCACCTGGCTTCACCTATCAACTACGAGTTTGTACACCCTCTACTACTACTACTACTACTACTACGTAGACTCAGGCCTAGAGCGTGTACACCCTCCTCTCCCCCCAACTTCTTATTCTGGCTTCTTCCCCCTCCCGTTCCAGTCTTGATGAAGGGTCTCAGTCTGAAACATCGACCGTTTATTCTTCTCCATAGATGCTGCCTGACCTGCTGAGTTCCTCCAGTATTTAGTATGAGTTACTTGAGACCTCAACTTCTTTCTTCCTTCAGACAGAAATAACATTAACTTGATGTCACAACAGGTGGATGCCCCTAAGGTGTAAAGATAATGTTATAAATTTGTTACTCAGAAGTGGACTTTTACCACCAGGAGAACATGCTGAATGGATAGAGTGGAAGTCATGGTGAACGCAGCAAACTTCCATTGTTATCCTAGAAAATAGTGCAAATCCCTTCCCCTCCACCCCTACATTCCCCAGATCCAACCTCCATGCCATTCACTCCTAGAAATACCTCAAGGTTATGTGGCACATTTAAAACTACAGTGGGGTGTCACAGTAGCATAACAGTTAACACAACTCTATTACAGCTTGGGACGTCAGAGTGTGGGGTTCAATTCCAACGCCACCTGCAGAAGTTTGTACATTCTCGCCATGAACTGCACGGGTTTCATCTGAGTGTTTTAGTTTCCTCCCACAGGCCAAAGGTGTACTGGTTAGCAAGTTAACTGGTCATTGTAAATTATTCTGTGATTAGGCTAGGGTTAAGTCAGTGGGTCACTGGGCAGCATGGCCCATTGGGCCAGAAGGGCCTGTTCCACACTGTATCTCTAAATAACTAACTAACTAACTAACTAGCTAAATTGATATACTGCAATGCCTTTACATTTGTAGCCAGGATTATAGATGTTATTAAAATTTGCCATATCTGTCCATTTTGGGTGCAGAATAATTTCTTGACAATTGAATGATTTTTTTCCCTTCAAATTTCATTCTGAATGCAACTTGTCATCAAGTAAGGCAAATACAAGTTAAAAATAGGCAAAACACTTTGCTATTCTTGTGCCAGCAGCAGTTTTAGTGCACGTTGTAATCTTTTTACTGAAGTAGTTTTCTCAAAGTTTCTCTGTGCTCTATAATGATGGCATAGATGCAAATGACTCTTTGTGCTGCATCTTTTTCTGACTCTTTACTAAAGTATAAAATTAAGAATTAATCAGTTTCTAAAGGGTGAAATTTAAAATGCGCTGTTCAACAGCTGCAAAGTGTAAAAATTATATTTAAAAGTGCACCAAGCATATTCATTGCTAGTGTGTGAAAACTAACCAATAATACACTGCGCTCTGCCCTCTTAACTCAGATAACCTTACATTCTAAAATAAATGATGCAGATTGAAAGAAAATATATATTGAAAGAAAATAGTATTTTTGCAACTATGAATAAAGATAAATAGTTTTTGATCAGGATGCGCAAACGCACGTATATCTCCGTTCTGAACCAATGTGACAAAGATCTGTTTCCATTTAAGGAGAATAAGAGCAGTAGATCAACAGAACAAAGTACAACAGATGGAAAGGAGCTTAACATTATCATGCTTTTAGTGTATAAAAATGTAGGTGTGCTTTTTAAATGAAATCTCAACTATATAAAAAGATGTAATTAAAGTGAACATAAATCACTCAGGTGACTATTGTCCGGTAGCACTTACATCCACTGTGATGAAGTGTTTTGAGAGGTTGGTGATGAAACATATCAACTCCACCTCAGAGGTGACTTGGATCTCCTCCAATTTGCCTACCATTACAACAGGACCACAGGAGATGCCATTCCATTGGTTCTTCACTTTACTCTGGAACATCTGGACAGCGAAGATGCATACTTCAAGATGTTCTTCACCAACTACAGCTTGGCATTCAATACTATTATCCCCTCAAAACTAATCAATAAGTTTCAAGGCCTTAGCCTCAAAGCCTCCTTGTGCAATTGGATCCTTGATTTCTTCACCTGCAGATCCAGGTCAGTTCAGATTGGCAACCACATCTCCTCCACAATTGCCATCAGTACAGGTGAACCACAAAGATGGTCAAATCACTTTATACTTATAAGTGTGAGGCTAAGCACAGCAGCAATGCCATATTTAAGTTTGCTGACACCACTGTCATTGGCTGAATCAAAGGTGGTGATGAATCAGCACATAGGAGGGAGATTAAAAATCTGGCTGAGTGGTGCTACAACAACAACCACTCACTCAATGTCAGCAAGACCAAGGAGCCGATTATTGACTTCAGGAGGAGCAAACCAGAGGTCCATCAGCCAGTCCTTATCAAGGAATCAGAGATGACGAGGGTCAGCAACTTTAAATTCCTCGGTGATATCATTTCAGATGATCGCTCCTAGGTCCAGCTCATAAACACCATTACAAAGAAAGCACGGCAGCGCCTCAACTTCCTTAGAAGTTTGCAAAGATTCAGCGTGACACCTAAAACTTGGACAAACTTCTATAGATGTGTAGTGGAAAGTATTTTGACTGGTTGCATCATGGCCTGGTATGGAAACACCAATGCCCTTGAACAGATAACCCTACAAAAAGTAGTAGATACGGCCCAGTCCATTAAGATTAAGACCCTCCCCACTGTTGAGCATATCTACATGGTGCATTGTCACAGGAAAGCAGCATCCATTATCAAGGGCCCCCACCATCCAGGCCATGATCTCTTCTCACTGCTTCCATCAGGACAGCAGTCTCTGAAGTATACAGAGAATGGTGCAGCATCCAGTGAGAGTCAGTCCTGTGGATGAAAACACCTTGTTAATGACAGAGCTCAGAGGAGAGTGGCCAGATTGACTCAAGCTGACAGGAAGGCAGCAGTAACTCAAACACACACACTTTACAACAGTCATGTGCAGAAGAGCATCTCTGAACGCACAATACGTCAAACCTCGAAGCGTGTGGGCTACAGCGGCAGAAGACCACAATGGGTTCACTCCTGCACTGAATAAAGCAACCACTGAGTGTATATTTCCATTCTGCGGTCATTCAAAAATGTGTAAACATGACTCCAATCTATATTGATATTTTTCACCTATACAAAAAGATAGGAAGTTAATCCTTATGCTTTTGACTATAAACCCAAATTTTATTCTGTAACATGCTTTCTGTGTTGTGCCTAAATAGAAATTTGTTTCTTCACAAATATCACATGCATTGATGCACCCCTGAAATATACGGGTTTGGCGGTATGATAGTGTCAGGGTTAACACAGCACTTTACAGTGGCAATGTATTTTCTAAAGAAAATTTTAAATATAATGCCAACAGCCTCACAACAGCGTTCCCAGCTTCACTGACAAGTTAATAGTTGGAAATTGACTGTAGTAGACTTTGGATACTTGGCATTGTCGATGTCCTGTAGCGGACAAATGCGGTCAATCTTACCAATTGCTTCCCTCATTTTCAGTAAAGGTTGTTATTCACATTTAGTCATTTAGACTTCTGAACTTAAAACTGGAATTCTCCCAATATAGCAAGTAAAAATTGTTTGACAGACTTGAGTGTTTGGGTGAAAAAAGATCAAAATCAGAATCAGAACCAGGTTTAATATCACTGGCATATGTTGTGAAATTTGTTAACTTAGCGGCAGCAGTACAATGCAATACATGATAATATAGAAAGAAAAAATAAATAAAAATAAATGAGTAAATCAATTACAATAAGTGTATATATGAGGGGTGATTGATAAGTTCATGGCCTAAGGTAGAAGGAGTCAATTTTAGAAAACCTAGCACATTTATTTTTCAACATAGTCCCCTCCTACATTTACACACTTAGTCCAGCGGTCGTGGAGCATACGGATCTTGGACCTCCAGAAAGTGTCCACAGATGGGTGATTGATAAGTTTGTGGCCTAAGGTAGAAGGAGATGAGTTATACAGCTCTCCTTACATGCACATGCAGGTCAACTCTTTGAGTGATTATGCAGAAAGTTTGAAGTTAATAACTCATCTCCTTCTACCTTAGACTACAAACTTATGAGTCACCCAACCGTGGACACTTTCTGGAGGTCCAAGATCCGTATGCTCCACGACCGCTGGACTAAGTGTGTAAATGTAGGAGGGGACTATGTTGAAAAATAAATGTGCTAGGTTTCCTAAAATTGACTCCTTCTACCTTAGGCCACAAATTTATCAATCACCCCTCGTGTGTGTGCATATATATACGTATATTAAATAGTTAAATTAAAAATTGTTCAAAAACAGAAGTAATATTTTTTAAAAGAGAGGTAGGTTCAAAGTCCATTTAGGAATTACACCTTCTTTTCCATAGAGACAGTGGTATGGTGGTGTAGTGGTTAGTGCAATTACTTTGAAGTACCAGCGCTCAACAACTGGGGTTCAACTCCTGCCACTGTCTGTACAGAGTTTGTACGTACTCACTGTAACCATGTTTGATTCCTCTGGGTGTTGCGCTTTGTTCCCACATTCCAAAGACACACAGATTAGTAAGGGTTAGTAAGCTGTAGTCATGCTACATCGACACCAGAAGCATGGCAACACTTGTGGCTTCCCCCAACACAATCCTTGGAATGTGTTAGTCATTAATGCAAAACGACATATATCACTGACGAAGAGTTCTGAAGAAGGGTATTGGCCTGAAACATGGACTGTTTATTCATTTCTGACCTACTGAGTTCTTCCAGCTTTTTGTGCATGTTGCACTGTATATCACTGCGTGTTTCAATGTACATGCGACAAATAAAGCTAATCTTTAAACCTGTCTTTACTTTATCTTGTTTGGAAGACAGTCACCCTTTTCTAGGCTCAGTTTCAGTAGTAGCAGGGACTTGATAAACTCTATATATGTGCAGTCCACAACAATGACAAGTCTACTGTAGAAAACCTGCCTTAAGGCCAAATTTGGTCCTCCACTACACCAATAGATCAGGCACAGCTTTCCCTTCCCTGATCTTGGGATACCAAGGACCAGGGACCAAAAATTCACAAGGGGGACACATGGAAGAGGTTCACTATATGGAGCTTCTACTGCAAAATGCACATTCTCATGGGTAAAAGGCTATGGCGGCTGCTAAATTGCCCTTACTCATTTCCCTTTGTCCACTGTGCCACTGGGGAGCAGGCAAAGTTAGGACCATAAGACGTAGGAGGATATGTGCATAAGGGATAGAAGTATAAATGGGCAAAAAAAAAAGTGAGTTTTTGACCCAGTTATGCACTTCTAAATTTCTCTCAGGTCAAAGTCAGTTGTAAAATGATTGTCATTGCCCGCAGCAACCGCAAAGCACCGTCCCATCGGTCACTTGCGGAGATGGTACCACGCTGAAGCAAAAGGACCACAAAGCAAGGCGACCACAAACCAAGCAGCACAACATTGCTGACCACAGAGATTTTCTGTGCAGAGGGCTACTCACACTAGAATATTTGTGTCTGTTTCCAAAGGTTATCCAATTTAGTCTCCAGCAAATCCCAGTGATAACTCTTTAATCTTAATACATAGACCATAATACATAGGAGCAGAGTTAGGCTATTTGGCCCATTGAGTCTGCTCCGACATTCCATCATGGCTGGTTTATTATCCATCTCAAGCCCATCTCCTGCCTTCTTCCTATAACCTTTAATGCCTTTATCAACTTAGCAATCTCCACTTTAAATATACCCAAAGACTTGGCCTTCACAGCCACGTGTGGCAATGAATTCTACAGATTCACCACCCTCTAGCTAAATAAATTCCTCCTGATCTCTGTTCTAAATGGATGTCCTTCTATTCTGAGACTGTGCACTCTGGTCCTAGACTTTCCAACTATTGGAAACATCCTCTCCAAAGTCATCTAGGCCTTTCAATATTAAATATATTTCAATGAGATTTCCCTTCCCGTTCTTCTGACCTCCAGTGTTTACAGGCCCAAATCCATCCAATGTTCCTCATACGTTAATCTCATAAACCTCCCCTGGACCCACTCCAATGCCATCGCATCCTTTCTTAGATGTGGGATCCTAAGCTGCTCACAATACTCCAAATGTGGTCTGACCAATGCCTGATAAAGCCTCAAGGCAAGTCTGTAACAAAGTGTTTCGCTGTACAATATGATTCGATGGGACTGTGTCTTGTTGTAAGGAAAATTGCAGAGAGAAAATGGCCAGCTGTCATGGACTCAGAAGAGGTTATGAATCAGTATCAGGCCTTGACTGAATGTCTGATAAGGGGTTTGGCTGGGGATTGGGATCCAATTAGGTCTTCGGTCAGTGGCTGAATCAGGGAGGTTGACGCTCAAGTGAAGAAGTGATGACAGAGTTGGAGATAGGAACAGGAGTCAATCAGATATTTGGGCCAGATTTGACAGGCAATCACAGTGGGAGTGGGGCGGGACGTGGGTGAGAGGGGAAGATGGTCAAGGCACATCAGAACGTTGGGGGTCAGTGGTAGTCAGAGGACTGGGTTAGAAGGAGATGGATGCTGAACAAGAATAGGTAAACAAAGGAACCCACCTGGGAAGGGTTCCTGGCCTAGGTTGAAGCACTTTTAAAACGGTGAGAGGACCAAACAACAGGCAAACGAAGACCTTATTTCCTGAGCAATATTCAAATAGAACATTGCATATGAGTGACTTCGTTCCACACATGTCCCAAGGGCAAAGAGCATTACCGATACAAGTTTGATTTGCAACCAAATGCACTCAGTCTAATATCTAGAGGGGTGTGGTTCAGTTTGAAAGTCAGAAAGATTCCCTCCCCACTTCAGAAATAACCAAACCTCTTTCCTGGTTACTGCTGAAAAAAAAGAGGAGGGTAAATGAACCTTTAGGCCACAATTTGCCTGACCCCACACAGCTTTCAAAGTTCAAATTTCAAAGTAAATGTTTATCAAAGTATGTACATGTCACCATATACTACCTTGAGATTCATTTTCTTGCGGGCATTCACAGTAAATATAAAGAAACACATTAAAATCAATAAAAAAACTACATACAAGATGGACAAACAACAAAAGAAGGCAGTGGAGGCCAATTCTCTGGATGCTTTCAAGAAAGAGTTAGACAGAGCTCTTAATGACAACAGAGTCAAGGGATATGGGGTTAAGGCAGGAACTGGGTACTGATTGTGGATGATCAGCCATGATCACAGTGAATGGCGGTGCTGGCTCAAAGGGCCAAATGGCCTACTCCTGCACCTATTGTCTATTGTGTAAAAGTCATCAAACTGTGCAAATGTAAAAAAAGACAAATGAAATAATAATGTACAAATAGACAATAAATATCAAGGCCATAAGATGAGTCTTTCAAAGTGAGTTCATGGGTTAAGGGAGCAGTTCAGCGTTGGGGTGGGTGAAGTTGAGAGGAGTTATCTCCTCTGCTTCAAGAGACCTTATATAAATTACATCACCAAAAGGAAATGTATACTGAGAATTACGCCTGCAGATTCTTGCTAGTTGCGACCTTCTCCCCCCTCTAACAATAACACTCTCTTCTGACAAATAATCCTGAAGTTGTCTTGGCTTATTTTTCATAACATGCTGTCGTCTGAGAGGAATGGTAAATAATAATAAAAAATAAATAAGCAATAAATACCAAGAACATGAGATGATGTATGCTTGAAACTGAGTCCATAGGTTGTGGGAACTGTTCAGTGTGTCACTGTATCTGCCCTCCTACACACTGATGTCACCATAGAATTCTTTCATCGTAAAGTATCAAATCACAATTAATACAAAAAATGGCAAGTTTTAAAACTCTAAGGCAACGGCCTTTTCTGTGTCATGCTATGTCACCCTCTGAGCCTCTGGAAATTGCGATAGGGCCATTCAACATTTCTTCCCCCAAGAAGTTAATCTGATCAACCATTCTAGTTAGCCACTCCATCCCCCTCTATCTATCTATTACCACCATCACTGCAAACCACTGACTTCTGAAAAAATCTGCAGAATCATCACAGTGAAGATGTCAAACATACTGTTTTTTTTCACCTTTTCTTTTAATCTTATCCATACCCAATAAATTCTTACAGCAGGCCATTACTGTCTGGTTTGGTGCAGCATCCTCTGACAATAAAGATAAACTAAAGAGAACTATCAGCTTAGCAAAAAAGTTCATTGCCTGCAGTCTATCATCACTAAGTGATTTGTATGTGCCGGGCAAAGAAACGGGCAAGCAAAATTATTACAGACACTACCCAGCCTGCAAACTGCCTTTTCTTAAAGCTCTCTTCTGGAGAGCACTATAGGGCTATTCATAACATCTTAAATTTCTTCCTCAGGCAGTTAAGTTGATCAACTATTCTAGTTAGCCCTCCCTCTGTCTCTATCCTCAGTCACTATCCTGCACTATAAACACTTTAAACCATTGTTTATAATGCTGTTTACAATGTAAATACATGCTGGCATTTATGTATTTATACATACTTTATTCAAGATCTATCCTTTAATCTCTAACTCTGTATGTTATGTAATTCTTTCTAATTGTTGAATGTTGTTTATTTGTTGGATGTAGTGCCAACACACCACAGCAAATTTCTAATACATGTAAATGTACACTCAGTAGCCAGTGCCAACCTGATTTCCACAAACAATGAAATATTATCTCCACATGTACACCCAGTGGCCACTTTATTAGGTACACCTGCTCATTAATGTAAATATCCAATCAGCCGATCATGTGGCGGCAACTCATTGCCTAAAAACATGCAGACATGGTCAAGAGGTTCAGTCGTTATTCAGACCAAACAGCAGAATGCGTAAGAAATGTGATCTACTGTAAGTGACTTTGACCAAGGAATGAGTGTTGGCACCAGACGGAGTAGCTTGACTATCTCAGAAACTGCTGCTCTCCTGAGATTTCACACACAACAGTCTCGAGAGTTTACAGAGAATGGTGTGATAAATTAAAAAAAAAATCCACTGAGTGGAGGTTCTATGGGTAAAAATGCCCTGTTAGGGAGAGAGCCCGGAGAAGAACGGCCAGATTGATTCAAGCTGACAGGAAGGCGAGAGCAACTCAAATAACCACATGTAACAACAGTGATGTACAGAGAAACACCTCTGAACACACAACACATCAACATTAACACGAAGAAATCTGCAGCTGTTGGAAATTCAAGCAACACACACAAAATGCTGGTGGAACACAGTAGGCAGGAGACCATGAACACATACTCAGTGGCCACTTCATTAGGTATCTCCTATACACTGAGTGTATATGGTAAATAAAGTCAATCCTTGATCCATGATGTTGCCTGTCTCTCACAGAGTTTCTGTTTTTTTGATTTTTGCCTTTTATCGTCATTTTTTCCCTTTATTACTGATTTCTGTCCAATGACCTCGTGAGCTTCCTCAATGTTGTCCCTTTGACACAACTGATCTCCCCTAAGTACCTCCTCTTACTATAGTGGTCTTCCTCAGCTGCTACTTTTTAAGAGCATGAGATTCAAGATTGTTTAGTGTCATACTTCAGTGCATGATCGTTGACTCCAGGGGAAGGAAACCTGAGGTCCATGAGCCAGTTCTCATCCGGGGGATCAGAAGTGGAGAGGATCAGCGACTTTAAATTCCTCAGCATTATTATTTCAGCGGTCCTGTCCTGACCCCAACACATACGTGCAATTACAATGAAATTACACCATACCCTCTACTTCCTTAGGAGTTTGAGAAGTTTTGGTATGACATCTAAAAGTTTGACAAGCTTGTAAGGATGTGTAGTGGACAGTATACATATTGACTGATTGCAACACAACCTGGTATGGAAACACTAATGCCCTTGAACGGAAAATCCGACAAAAAGTAGTGGATACGGCCCCGTCCATCATGGGTAAAGCCCTCCCCACTGTTGAGCACATCTACATGAAATGTTGTCAGATGAAAGCAGCATCCATCATCAGGGACCTCACCATCCAGGACATGCTCTCTCCTCACTGCTACCATCAGGAAGCAGTTACAAACGCCTCAAGACTCACATCAAATTCAGGAACAATTATTACAATTTATTCCAGGGACCAGCAGATTGCGCTTATGCCGGCCGGTTTAGTGAACAGAGCAGCGGACACCCCTGCTGAAATCTGGAGGAAAACACACAGGGGAGGATCACAAAGGCGAGGAAAGAGGACCGGCTCGAGACAACAGAGACTTATGGAGAAGAGGAGTTCGGTGGGTAATAAAATGGAAGAGTTGACGGCGCTATCCAGGAGTCAGAGAACATTTCGGGAGAGCAGTGTTATGTGTTTCACTGAAACGGGGCTGCACGAGGACATACCCAACCAAAACTTTTCCATGGAGGGCTTCCAGACCGTTCAGGCTGACCGGAAGTGCACTGAGAGCGGTAAGCGTGAAGAAGTTGGGGGCTTGCTGTTCTGGTTAACATCGGATGGTGCAATCCTGGTCATATTACGATCGAGGAACATGTTTGTAGACCGGATATTGAACTTTTTGCTGTTGGACTCCAGCCATTTCCCACCGAGATACAACACTGGGCGTCACGGGAGGTTGTTCCTGCCTGTGGCTATCGAACTTTGCAGCTCCTCCCATGGAGGGTCAGACACCCTGAGCCAATAGGCTGGTCCTGGACTTATTTCCATCTGGCATAGTTTGCATTTTGTTGTTTGATTGTTTGTGGTTTTTGTACTGCTATATTTATGCTCTACTCTTGGTTGGTGCAGCTGTAACGAAACCCAGTTTCCCTCAGGATCAATAAAGTATATCTATCTATTTATCTATCTATCTATCTCAACGATCAGGCTCTTGAACCAAAGGAGACAACTTCACTTGCCCCATTAATGGACTGTTCCCATAAACTGTGGACGCTCTTTCAAGGGATCTTCATTTCATGTTCTCGATATTTATTATTTATTTATTTATTATCATTCTTTCTTTCTTTCTCGCTGTCCATAAGTCTTTAAAAGCTCTTTAAAGATTAAAAGATTTGCTTTAATTGTCACACGTACACTGAGACATCCAAACTTACAGTGAAATGTGTCTCACACATACAAAATGCTGGAGGAACTCAGTGGGTCAGGCAGCATCTATAAAAGAATAAAGAGTTGACGTTTCGAGCTGAGACCTTTCATCAGAACAGTGAAATGCATCATTTGCATCAGCGACCAACATAGTCCGAGGATGTGCTGAGGGCAGCCCACAGCTGTCACCATGCTTCTGGTGCCAAGATAGCATGCTCACATCTTACTAACCCTAACCCTGCCTGCCAAAACTAAGTGATTCAGAATATGGGATGTCAAAAATAAATCTTCAACTAAAACGAAAAATACTAATGAAATTTTAAAGTTATATGTCCATTGCTACATTTGACTTAGTCATGTGAGATGATATTTTGTTACATACTACAAACGTTTGTAGTTGCAGGGCTACAAAACCTTGGACCATTTCTAAAAACCAGAGAATTGTTGTTAAATTGTAAAATCAAATGCGTGATTGTGATATTTTGCAAGTATAGTGTATAATATACCCATGACAATGATCCAACAGTTCGAGAAAACTAAATTTGCCAACAATTTTCAAAGCTGACATGTAAAATAATTTCCTTAAAATGAAATTAATTTTTTATTCCTATGCCTTCATTATCTGTTCCTCTGATGGCTCAGATCTTTCAGATCCATGTGGAATTATTCCAAGTCCAGGTAAAGAACACAGGATCCTGACACCAGTAACAGACACTGGTAACAGACCCTACATACTCAAAATTTGGAAGACTTCTGGCCGAGTATAATGATGTCATATTAACTTACATGAGACACGAGAGATTCTACAGATCTTTGAAGAAGGATCTCAGACTAAAACATTGACTGTTTGTCCATGGATGCTGCCTGACCTGCTGAGTTTCTCCAGGATTTTGCGTGCTTGGCTTTTGTTTTCCAGCATCAATATAATTTCTTATGTTCAGATTCTGCAGGTGCTGGAAATCCTGAGCAACACACACACAAAATGCTCAAGGAAATCAGAAGGTGTGGAGGTCTGTGGAGGAGAATGAACAGTCAATGTTTTGGGCCGAGGTCATTCATCTCTCCCAGTGGCTACCCATTTCAATTCGGCTTCCTTTTCTCATTCTGACGTGTCCGTCCATGTCCTCTTCTTATTACTGTACTACCATCAGGGATGAGGTAGGAGTCTGAAGTCATGACTGTCATGACTTGTAGATTGTTGGTACATGGGATGATGTCAGCAAGAGCAAACCTGCGGCAGTCCAATCATCATGTATTAGTACAGCTACAGATGAATGAAATCCAGCTTGTCTTCCACTGACCAAACACTGGAGGGCAGCACCAATGGGAGGAGCCAACTGCCAACCCAGCATGGACGGCCGCCAAGCTACACCACCTCTGGCATCTCCTCCCCTGAGCAATTGTGACTCAGCAGCACGAGGGCTTGGTCCCTGCTACAATGAGGCCATGCAGCTCGCCCACCATTAGTCTCCCCAATGAACCACTGAACCGGACCTGCAGATTTCTACATCACTAATGTCCAACAGGATCTTGCGATCACAAGGAAAACATCCAAGACAATCAGTTGCATCATTCATTAGACCACACACCAACTCCGACGCCTTCCTGTAGCGGGCGGCAACATAGTCCACAATAAGTCCAGCTCCTCTGCTATTGAGCAACTCGCTGATAGTCATAGTCATAGTCATAGTCATACTTTATTGATCCCGGGGGAAATTGGTTTTCATTACAGTTGCACCATAAATAATTAAATAATAATACAACCATAAATAATTATATAGTAATATGTAAATTATGCCAGGAAATAAGTCCAGGACCAGCCTATTGGCTCAGGGTGTCTGACCCTCCAAGAGAGGAGTTGTAAAGTTTGATGGCCACAGGCAGGAACGACCTCCTATGACGCTCAGTGTTGCATCTCGGTGGAATGAGTCTCTGGCTGAATGTACGCCTGTGCCCAACCAGTACATTATGTAGTGGTTGGGAGACATTGTCCAAGATGGCATGCAACTTGGACAGCATCCTCTTTTCAGACACCACCGTGAGAGAGTCCAGTTCCATCCCCACAACAACACTGGCTTTACGAATGAGTTTGTTGATTCTGTTGGTGTCTGCTACCCTCAGCCTGATGGTGTAGACCTGCAGTACCTGATGTGCTTAATATACAGCTGTGTCTTGCAATCATGAATAAGACATAGAGGACAAACAATTACACCTTTGTTTGGACCTGGAGCGGCTATCTTTTCAGAATGAACCCACGAACACTAACTCACTAACACGAGGAATTCTGCAGATGCTGGAAATTCAAGCAACACACATCAAAGTTACTGGTGAACGCAGCAGGCCAGGCAGCATCTCTAGGAAGAGGTACAGTCGACGTTTCAGGCCGAGACCTTTCGTCAGGACTAACTGAAGGAAGAGTTAGTAAGAGATTTGAAAGTGGGAGGGGGAGGGGGAGATCCAAAATGATAGGAGAAGACAGGAGGGGGAGGGATGGAGCCAAGAGCTGGACAGGTGATTGGCAAAGGGGATATGAGAGGATCATGGGACAGGAGGCCCGGGGAGAAAGAAAAGGGCGGGGGGGAAACCAGAGGATGGGCAAGGGGTATAGTCAGAGGGACAGAGGGAGAGGTACGGTCGACATTTCGGGCCGAGACCCTTCGTCAGAACGCCTGCTGCGTTCACCAGCAACTTTGATGTGTGTAACTCACTAACACTCCCTTTTTACACAATTTATTTAATTGTATTATATTCTTAATGTAATTGACGGGTTTTTTTACATCTTATTGCCTCAAAAAATCGAATTTCACAACATACAATATGTCAGTGGCAGACATCCCACCCTGCAAAAACTGATTTCAGGGAGGTAGCACCATCAATTTGTGGGAGGTGGGATGTCTGCAATAAAGTAGCTCCTTAGCAGCTGGCCAGCTAGTTTAAATAACGTTAGCTATACTAATGAACGAATGACATATGTTAAACGCACCTCAACATGTCTTTCACAGTCTTAACCCACCATGGACAATAGAAAAGTCACTGTTGCAAACAGTGCAGTGAGCAACACTGTCATTATTTTTGACCCCTATTTGGCAGGGGTATACTTTAGTGTAGTCTGGGGTGACGTACGTTTCATATTTTCTTTTTTTGGAACACTCTGCCATGGCACTCTCTCTCTTGCTCTCGCTCTCTCGCTCTTGCACTCTCTCTCTCTCTCTCTCTCTCTCTCTCTCGACCTTATGCTCTCTCTCTCTCTTGCTCGCTCTCAAAAAAATCAATTTCTGGGATATTGTATATAATTTGCGGGCATCAGGGAGCCACTATCAATATGCGGGAGACTCCCAGAACTTCCGGGAGAGGTGGGATGTCTGCAGTGGTAATAAACCTGATTCCAAGTCTGATAAACGGTAAACTTAAAATAAGAATTCAATGTAAAATCATGCATAGAATATGAAATCAAGAGTGGAAAAGAAAGATGGAGTTATAACTTTACTTCAATATTTAATACTAGAAAATCTATAAAGATTACATTCTGAGGGAGTGAGAGCCTATGCTTGTAAAATTAAATGTTCAGACAAGATCTATAGTATTTTGAAAAACTATTCAGCCTCTAACCCTTTGTTCACATAAATGACTATTACAACTAGCGATTTTGATCAACTTGAGACTTTTTATTGGTGAATCACGTGCTCCTTTTTTTAAAAGTACAGCCCAAAAAAAAGGGAAAATTGTAAAGCATGAAAAACTAAAACTTCCCAACTAACCTGGACAAATTTGTCAGGAGGGTTGGGCAAATATTGCTCCATCACGTTGTGCAAAGCTAATACAGACTTGCCCAAAAAGACTACTGGCTGTAATAGCTGTGAGAGGTGATTCAACCAAGTACTGAGCAAAGAGAGATGAATACTTTTGAAATGCTGACATTTCAGGGTTTTTTTATTACTGATTTTTTATTGCAACACCAACAAATTACATTCACTACAACCAGCTGCCAATTACATTTTGACTGTTTATCTCAGCCACCCCCCAACCTTCATCACCATCCCTCCTCCACCCCTCTCTCCCCCATTCCCCATCCCCTCCACCAACCAACTGAATAGTAGGGCATACACAGGCAAAGCATTCCTATTTTAACAAAAGATCTTTTAAGTTAGATATCAAATTTGTCCACATTAAGATTGTGTCTGGTCGTGCATCATTTACTCTTGCTGATGAAAGTTCCAGGTAAGAAATGTCCAAAAAGCCCCGAAGCCAGAGAGTATTTGAAATATCATGGGGAGGTTTCCAACGCTGGACCACAATCTTCTTAGCTGCAGTCAGGCCTGCCAGCCAGACTTTGCGTGTTTTTTCCGTAAGGGAAAGGTGGGAGTCATCATTTAGAAGATGTACAGTGGGGTCCATTAGTAATTGTACCCCCATTAGTTCTGTAAGAGTACTGATAATCTTCCCCCACAAACCAAAAACCCCTGGACATTCCCATACAACATGTATAAATGAGCCAACGGTTTCGTGGGGCAAAATGAGCAATAAGGGTCAGGATCCAGTCCCATTTGATGTCTAATTCTCGGTGTTAAATATGCTCTATGACAAAATTTCAAGTGTATATACCGACGATTTGGGTTTTTCGAAGCACTGGCAGCATTATCCCAAATCGCATCCCAGTCTAAGTCTTTTCCCAATTCAGAAATGTCGCTATCCCAGGCTTTCATTCCTGATGTGGGCATATATTTCTGGGAGGTTAATTTATCATAGATATATGACACTATCTGTCCTGGAGCACTCTGTATCCAACTTAAAATGGGATGATCCTTTAAATCTGACCCCAAGGGAACGCCGGAGGTTTTACAAGCTGATCTTACTCTAAAGTAGAAGAAAAGAGAGTGTTTATCAATATTATATCCAGATACCATTTCTTAAAAGCCAAGGATAGTACTTGCTCCATTAACATCTTGAAGAGTAGTAATACCTTTATCCTCCCAAGTTCTGTTAGTGAATAGTTTCCCCCAGATAGAAGATGATTATTGTTCCATAATGGAGATGATTTGCACCATACCCTTTTTAACATTTCAGTTTTTGAATTTTTATTTTTTCATGCTTCACAATTTTCCCTTTTTTGGGGGGTTCTATTGTGAAGAAAGAAGCATGGGACTCAGAAATAAAAATTCTCAGTTAAATTGTAATATTTATGTCAACGAAGGGTTGAGGGCTGAACACATTTTCAAGCACTGTATTTTGAAACAAAAATTTCACTTGGATTGGAACCTGGAAGTGTTTCTTTGGTATGTTTGGTAGGTAACTAGCAGCTTACGACAGCATGGAAGCATAGTGGTTAGTGTAACGCTACTACGGCACTAGTGACTTGGGTTCAATTCCGCCATTACCTGTAAGGAGTTTGTACATTTTTCCGTGACTCTGTTAGTTTGGTTTCCTCTGGGTGCTCTGTTTTCCTCCCACATTCCGAAGACATACGAGTCAGTAGGTTAATTAGTCACATGGGTATAATTGGGTGGCTCAGGCTCATTGAACCAGAAGGTTCTGCTATTGTGCTGTATCTCTAAATAAAAACCTAAATTTAAATGCTGCGAATCCACACTCTTTACACATTATGTGACAGTTTTCTTGGCAAAGTACAGTGGAGAAACAGGACAGCTCAGAAAGCATCTTCTGGATTCTTGCAGTTAATTGTGCATACGTTTTAATTATGGAGCACACTAAAAGGTATTGTTATTTTTTTTTAAAAAAACAGGCCAACATTAGAAACACAAGAGATTCTGCAGATGCTGGAAATCGTGAGTAACACACAAAAAAGCAGGAGGAACTTGTCAGGTCGGGCAGCATCCTTGGAAAGGTTTTGGGACAGGCACCTTCATTGGGACCAAAGTCAGCACTGTGACTTTTCAGGTGTGTTCTCAGTGGAAAGCGCCTGCTTGCATTTACCCTCTCTATACCCCTCATAATGTTGTTACTTTAATCTAATCTCCCCTCATTCTCCTTTGCTCCGGGGAACAAAGTGCTAACCTATACAACCTTTCCTTATAATTCTGCAACATCCTTAAATATTATCCTTATAAATTTTCTTTTCAATCATTTAATCTTATTGATATCCTTCCTGTAGGTAGGTGACCAGAACTGCACACAACACTCTGAATTAGGCCTCACCAATATCTTATACAACTTCGATATAAATCTCAACTCCTGTACTCAATATTTCATTTATGATGGCCAAAAGCCCTCTTTAATGTGCCACAACAGTAGAAATTCTGATCCTTAAATATTCAGCTGCTGTTTGACTAGTCGCAGTACATCATACAGGCTAGCAGCCAGTATCTTGGCAGCAGTTGTGGTGCCTTTATTCTGTGATAATCTGTTGTAGCATTTGCAGTAGAGCCACTCCAACAAGCCAGAGAGATACAAGGTCTTTTCACTAACAACATGATTCTTAATTGCAGGGCAATCCTCTGATGTTAGCCATTGCCACCCAAGGGAAAAAGGGCTGGCTATCCACTCAAACTATACACTCAGTGGCCACTTTATTAGGTACATCTGTACACCCGCTCATTAATGCAAATATCTCTAATCAGCCAAAACAAGTGACAGCAACTCAATGCAGAAAACTATGCAGACATGGTCAAGAGGTCCATTTGTTGTTCAGACCAAGCATCAAAATGGGGAAAAAATGTGATCTAAGTGACTTTGAATGTGGAATGATTGTTGGTGCCTGACAGGGTGGTCAGAGTATTTCAGAAATTGCTGATCTCCTGGGATTTTCGCACATATCAGTCTCTAGAGTTTATAGCGAATGTTGTGAAAAACAAAAAGAAAATCCAGTGAAAAGCAATTCTGTGGGTGAAAATGCGTTGTTAATGAGAGAGGTCAGAGGAGCATGACCAGACTGGTTCAAACTGACAGGAAGGCCACAGTAACTCAAATAACCACATATTACAACAATTGTGTGCAGGTGAGCATCTCTGAGTGCAAATCACATTGAACTTTGAAGTGGATGGGCTATAGCAGCGGATTATCAGAAACGTACACTCAGTGGCCACTTTATTAGGTATATGAGTTACCTGAAAAAAAGGCCACTAAAAGCAAACACAAGAAATACTGCAGTTTCTATAAATCCAGAGTGTTATGACTGTGAATAAATTCACTAGAGAGACACTGAAGCTGGTGGATAGAGAAGTCTTTATCCAGTAAAACGAGAAGCAGGCATCAAATGTGAGACACTCTTGTAAGAAGAGGCCTGCCTGACCCAATATTACATGACATTTTTATATGCTAAAGATCAAAGGTAACAGCAGGAAAATTCTACAGTTACAATATATCCACAATGCTTCCTTTGAATTATAAATAATTTTCAAACACCTCCACCTCTACACCCACGCCCCAGACACCCAAAATGAATGTTAATTCCCACTGATTCTGGGCTGTATTCATGCATATGCAGGCATCTGAGGTCAAATGGAGTGTTTCCTAGTTTGCAATCAACCCCAAAATGCAGCTCCAGGAAGATCATTGTTCAGAGCTGCATTTTAAGTTCAACCTGCAATCCACACTCAGGTCTGATGACTCACTGCTGTTTAAGTTAGTACTTGCTATATACTGTAACTCCAGAATATGCCCTAACACAGAGTAACACATACAAAATACTAGAGGAACTCAACAGGTCAGGCAGCATCTATGGAGAGGAACAAACTATCGACATTTCAGGCCTAGTCCCTTTATGCAACATACAACACATTTCATTTCTGACCATTCCAGATTCTGATGAAAAGTTAGCAATCAGAAATATTAACCCAGTTTCTCTCTCCATGTGGTGTATGCTGTCTGATTTGTTGACTTCTTCATGCATTTCCTATCTTCCTTTCAGATAAAATTGTCTGTGTTTCGTATATCTTTGGAGGAAGGTGAATCAGTTCATTCAGTTACTAATTATTCTAATGCTCAAAGAACTGTTCCCTCTAAGCTGTGCACAGCCACACAGTAACTGAAATGCTCCCATGCACATAGCCTTTGTTGTCATGCAGCTGGAATAAAGGCATATGAGAAAAAGTTTATGAAACGTGCAAGATTTTCTTTGTTACTCTGTATTTCATTATAGCCTTCAATTAATAAATAAAATCAAAAGTATGTGATTTTTCTATTTTGATTCTAAATATTCATAGTATGCATATTTTTTAAAAATCATTTAAAGTGCCAAGCAGTTTTCAGTCCATGTAAAAATTTCCTGCTTAGAGCAATGGTTGATCCGTGTAGCTATATAAAAAAAAATTAGAGGACATGTTGCCTCAAAGTAACCTGCATTTTAACTTTATTTAGTACAAGTGTTTGAAGACACATCTGAAATAGTTCAACTTCTCTCACAGTATTCACATTTTCATGTTGACATTCACACTTGTCATCTGATCACTAGGAGTTTTACTTCATTAGCAGTTTGAGGAGATTTGGTATAAAATGGCATCCGTTAGTCTTGCGAGACCATGGATCTGCACCTGGAAAGTCTTCACTCTCCAGGGCGCAGGCCTGGGCAAGGTTGTATGGAAGACCAGCAGTTGCCCATGCTGCAAGTCTCCCCTCTCCACGACACCAATGTTGTCCAAGAGAAGGGCATTAGGACCATACAGCTTGGCACCAGTGTCGTTGCAGAGCAATGTGTGATTAAGTGCCTTGCTCAAGGACACAACACATTCCCTCGGCTGGGGCTCGAACTCACGACCTTCAG
Source organism: Mobula birostris (assembly GCF_030028105.1). Classification (NCBI taxonomy): domain Eukaryota; kingdom Metazoa; phylum Chordata; class Chondrichthyes; order Myliobatiformes; family Myliobatidae; genus Mobula; species Mobula birostris. The sequence goes on from NC_092388.1 coordinate 9,888,657, forward strand.
GTAGCTAGTCCAATGCCTTAACCACTTGGCTATGTGCCATACAGATTTGGTATGTCACCAAAGATTCCAGCAAATTTCTATAGGTGTACCATGGAGAGCATACTCAGTGCTTGAACTGGTGGGTCACTGCACAGGATCAAAAAAAGCTGCAGAGGGTTGTAAGCTCAGCCAGATCCATCATTGGTACTGGCCTCCCCACCATTGAGGACATCCTCAAAAACCGAGCCTCAAGGTAGCATCCATCACCAAGGACATGCGCTCTCTCATTACTACCATCAGGGAGGAGGTACAGCGGCCTGAAGACACACACTCAGTGTTTTAGGAACAGCTTCTATCCCTCTGTCCTCTGATTTCTGAACGGACATTGAACCAACCCAAGAACACTATCTCAGTATTTTTGCTCTCTTTTTGCACTACTTAATTTATTTTTATATACATATTTCTTATTGTAATTTATAGTATTTTTTACATATTACACTGTACTGCTATGGCAAAACAACAAGTTTCACAGCATACATCAGTGATAATAAACCTGATTCTGATCGATTCCTGGAAGAGTGCTGTGAGAAGGGGAGTAGTTATGGACATCTTTTCAAGGATTCACAGAGGGAATGGACTCTTCGGTAAGTTTTAAAAGGATGGAAGGCATGCACAGCAGTGAAATCCCATTTAAAGTGGTGAAAATTACAATGAATAATCTGTTTAACCTAGAGGCTGCTGGGGCACAAGGGTGTTCCTTGTTCTGGCTGAGGTGAGGAGTGAGACCAGCGATACCGGAAATAGAGGAGCCTCGTTAAGAACTCTGTAAAAATTCTTGAAGGAAGAAAGAAGACACCTCAAAGGCACGGGTGTGATAAATCTTGTCATCGGAACAAATATAAAACAGACAGAAAAACTGAGCACACGAGTATAGTTGATTCCTTACAGGATGCATGGTGGGAGGAGGTGTATTGTGCTCCCATCATTAGTGAGTCACCCTGACTGGAATTATTCTACTGAACTGATTCTCATGATCTACAATATAAATGCTGCCATATGAGCACGAAAGGAATTCAGCAAGTCAGGTGGCATCTATGGAAGGGAATAAATGAGTCAATATTTTGGACTTTATCAGGACTTATGAGTTGCTGCTGTATCAGTACTGCTGACTCTCCCATGTTATATATATCAAATGTCTGCACTATTATAACAAAACCTCATCCTCATCTAAGAGACAGCAGTGGAAAGGGTGAGCAGCTTCAAACACCTGCGTGTCAACATTTCTGAAGACCTACCTTAGAAGCTTGGTTCTCAACAGAAGAGTCTATTAGCAAGCATACTGGACAGGGGTGAGCCGCAGACACTCGAGGAACCAACGCTCACAATGACTGATAATCAGGGATACAGCCCAGCTATCTGGTTGGCCAGGAACCACTGTCCAACATGACAACCCACCCATCAGAATGAGTCAGCCCAAGATAAAAAGGCGAGCACTTGGCAGAAACAAAGCCTAATTGTGCTCTGATGATGTCACTTTGACTGGTGACGAAACATTTGTGACCTAACCTCCAGGCTTGGCGAACAACCCTACAAGCAAACATATCCTGGGCCCAACATATTGAAGCAATTATAAAGAAGGCACACCAGCAGCTGTATTTCTTTAGAAGTTTGAAGAGATGTGGTATGTCACCAAGTCGCTAGCTACAGATGTACAATGGAGAGCAATCTCACTGGTTGCAACACCCCATCTGGAATGGAGAACCAATACACAGCTTTGGAAAAATCTGCAGAGGGTTGTAAACTCAGCCAGCTCCATCATGGGCACCAGCATCCTCATTAAGAACATCTTCAATAGACGATGCTTCATGGGGGCAACATTCATCATCAAGGACCCCCACCATGCCCTCTTCTTATTACCATCATCAGGAAGTACAGGAACCTGAAGACACACACTCAACTTTTTCAGATACCACAGGAGCAGAATTAAAAAATCGAATCGAAATGAGGTTCTCATACTGATGGCTGTTGGCTGCTGGCCACAGCCTTGCACCAACAGTTGGAAAAAGAAAAGGATAAGTTGAGGGATGAAGTGAATGCTATGGAGAGGTGCTCAGTAATGACTGAGGTGGTGAGGACCAGTCAGAATAGGGCACAGGAAGCTGAGGAGAAGGGAATTAAGATGGCACGTAGGCTAGTGCAAATTAAACATCAGGAAGCAGCCTGCTGCCAGAATTATACCCCCGATCCCATGAAGATAAGATCGATGTTGCTATCCAGGGGAGACCCAGACACCTGGGATGGGGGTATATGGTATGATGATAATGATAATGGGTCCTTTGGTGAGGCTTTTGCCCCAGAACCATTGCAGGCTCGGCCTGCTGTGGTGACTTCTGAGAAAAATGTCCATGGGCAGCCGGGATTACAGCCTCTCGAGTGCAAGAAGTGTAATGATAAGGTGCTATCTGAGATGGCTGCCCGTTTTAAATGAAGGTCTGGGGAATCTCTGGCCGAATGGTTACTCCGCTTGTGGGATGATGGAGGTGATAGTATAACCTTTTATCCTGAAGAACTAGCAAGGCTAGGGTCTTTAACCTCGAATTCTCATATTAATATTGATATTCTCGTATTTGGGTATTGTGTGCAGTTTTGGTCACCAAATTACAGGAAGGATATGCAGAGGTGGTTTACAAGGATGTTGCCGGGACTTGAGAAATTGAGTTACAGAGAAAAGTTGAATAGGTTAAGACTTTATTCCCTGGAGTGTAGAAGGATGAGGGGAGATTTGATAGAGGTATATAAAATTATGGTGGGTATAGATAGAGTGAATGCAAGCAGGCTTTTTCCACTGAGGCTGGGGGAGAAAAAGCCAGAGGACATGGGTTAAGGGTGAAGGGGGAAAAGTTTAAAGGGAACATTAGAGGGGGCTTCTTCACACAGAGAGTGGTGGGAGTGTGGAATGAGCTGTCAGATGAAGTGGTAAATGTGGGCTCACTTTTAACATTTAAGAAAAACTTGGACAGGTACATGGATGAGAGGTGTATGGAGGGATATGGTCCAGGTGCAGGTCAGTGGGACGAGGCAGAAAAATGGTTTGGCACAGCCAAGAAGGGCCAAAAGGCCTGTTTCTGTGCTGTAATGTTCTATGGTAATTAGGCCACTTGGCTCATTGAGTCTGCTTTGCCTTTTCAAAATGGCTGATCCATTTCCCCCTTAATCCCATTCTCTTGCCTTCTCTCTGTAACCTTTCACACCCTGAATAGGCAGAAACCTATCAACCTCCGACTTAAATGCACCCAATTACCTGGCCTTCACAGCCGCCCGTGGCAACGAATTACCCGGACTCACCATCCTCTAGCGAAAGAAATTCCTCCTCATTCCTCTTCTAAATTGATGTCCCTCTATGTTGAGGTGGTGCCCTCTGGTCCTAGACTCCCCCACTATAGGGAACATTCTCTCCACATCCACTCTATCTAGGCGTTTCGGCATCCAATAGGTTTCAATGAGATTCCACCCCCGCCCTTGCATTCTTCTAAATTCCAATGAGAACAGGTCTGGAGCCTTCAACCTCTGCTCATGTGAAACTCCTTTCATTCCCAGGATCGTTTTCGTGAACCTCCTCTGAACCTTTATTGCAACTTAAAGTAATTTTTAAAATATTGCACTGCGCTGCTGCCACAAAGCAGCAAATCTCATGACATATGTTAATGATAATAAACCTGATTCTTATTCTAAAACCAGAAAATAATAAAATTGCAAATACTTCAAATGCTCGAAGTGAGTTTTCAGAAAATAAACTTTATAAATTGCCGTGCATAATAATATGTAATCAAACAAGAACATGGAGAGAAAGCGTACATTAAAAACACATACATAGTGTAACCAGAACATGTTAGGGAACAAAGTTAACATTGTGTTATAAATGAAACCAGCAGGCACCGAATTTTCCTATGGGGGGGGGAATGATAATACACACAGTATTTCTGAAACCATGATGGAATGAGACACACGTTATATTGAGATTACACTGCATACATGAATTGTGATGATGGTTTGCAGAGTGAGCATTTAATTTTGAGCAGCCACTATGAACATGAAGGTCATACATTCTCCTGCTGCTCCACTCTGACAATGCACTTCAGACTTAAATCACAGGACAGCATCCAGGCTGCAACAACATCTGAATTTTTTCAATTCCACAGGAGATTCTGCAGGTGCTGGGAATCCAGAGCAACGCTCACCAAATGCTTGAAAAACTCAGCACATCCGGCCGCATCAATGGAAATGAATAAACAGTCAACATTTCGGGTCCTGACAAAGGGTCTAAGCCTGAAACATCGACTGTTTATTCATTTTCATAGATGCTGACTGACCTCCTGAGTTTTTCCAGCACTTTGTGTTTATTGCTCTGAACTTTTACTATGTTAGAAGAAGTCTTCTTGTACTCTCCCTTTATGGAACTGACTGTATTCTATAGAACAAAAACATGGGTGGTGTTTAATCACTTGCCAATTGAATCGAGACCACCCAAATCTGTTTCACATTGACTTGATTATAGCCAGCAACCAGAAAGTGCTTTCAATCCATCTGATTAATCTGGGCTGCTAATTCAAAGATTTGCCTGTTGTGGGTATTCACGAGGAATTTTCAAACAAATTAAGATGAGCTTTATTTGTCATATGTTTGTTGAAACATACAATGAAATGCATCATTTTTGCATCAACGACCAACAGACCAACAAAGGAGGGTAGCCCGGAGGTGCCACTATGCTTCCAGTGCCAACACAGCATGGCCACAACTTATTAACTGCAACACGTGTGACTTTTGAAATGTGGAAGAAAACTAGAGCACCCGGAGGAAACCTGTGCAGTCACAATGAGAAGATACAAACTCCTTGCAGACAGCAGCAGGAACTGAAACCCTGATCTTCCAATTGCTGCAGCTGTAACGCATTATCCTAATCGCTACATACAGTGCCACCCCTTGCTGGCAAATAGTACAGGTCCAGCACCATTCTCTCCATGCCTGAACTCCTAATGCATGTTCCATATTGTTGGTACAGCTTTGTAAAGTTACTGCTTAGGAGTTTAAATAAGAGTTGAATAATGTGTTAGAAATTAACTACTAAGCATTCTTCTATTGAAAACCTTCGATCAAGTGAAGCAGCAAATATATAATCACACAGAACTTTACCTCAGAATGGAAGACAATGATTGTATATAACTTTATGGAAAAATTACTTGCAAATAAATCTAAAAGTAGAACTAATTATTATTATTACTGATCATTACATGGCTGGCATTTAGGGTAGCAGTGAAGGTCCTCTATCTCTGGCAGTGTTCTGGGTGACTATATATCGCTTGCATGCCTCAATGACCTGGAGAGCTATGTTGGCTGGAGTCTTTATGCTTTGGCTCTCGGTAGGGTCACCCATGTCAAACAGGTCAAAAGAAAGAGGGCAGACTAAGAGCGGCCCACCAGTCCTCCAGGTTCGAGGGTTCAGCTCATGACTAACAACCCTGACTGGTCAAACAAAAGTGTTAGAAAAACAGCAATGAAGAATCCTCCTGCATCTGAGTGCAATGGTATTCCTGAGGCTCCACCTGGCAGCAGTGAAAACCAAGAGGAAGCTACCGACGTGATGAAGGAAGCCCAGAACACCAGCAGAGATGGAGGACGTTCGTTGCTGCCCTGAACACCAGCAGCGTAACAGGCAGTAAGTAAGTAAGGTGTAAAGCTGGCACTATCCATGTGGTTGCTGAGCTGGTGACAAAGATGTACAATCAACCTCCAGTCTAAAGGATGCAACAGGGGAAGAGGGATTTGAACAAAATAGCAAATAGTAGCTAAAACCCTTCAGTGGAATACAAAAAGCTACAAAATTAAAAGAAAAAACTAACCCTAGGAAGTTATGCAGCATGATTATTTGTCATTCATACAGCAAAATCACATCACTCTGCTGAGCAATAGCTCACGTACTTATAAACTTCCATTAATGGTCACAGTGAGCAAAGGCCTGATTTTGGAAAGCCTTAGAAAGGGATATCAAAACCATCAGAAGGGTTCAGCCACCTGAGCTAAAAGTTAAAACCAAGAAACATAGGTATTTAGAAAATGGACAAAAAGGTGAGAAGAAATACTGTTCAGCATTTTCATTACTTGGCCACTTTCGTTGAACGGTTTCGGGGAAGAAAAGAAACATTTGTTTTTAATTATTTTGAAACAGATTGTCTGGGTATCCTGTGAAGGTGGAAATTATTGTCAAGTCTAACAGGAAGCTGATTTTTTTTAACATGAGGACGAGCCAAGGGAATATATTGTTCTTTTCCAGTTCCGGCTATTCCTGAGTTGCTGTTTTCTTCAAAATAAGAAGCAGTTGCTGTGTGATTGATGACAATGGTTTAGATAACTGATTAAGACAATACTCTAGAATCTATGATCTTTGCTTCCCGCCCCACCTTATCCCATCAGCACTTCAGACAGACAGTACAAATATCCTGTTGCCATGAATACGTATTATAGTGAGGCCTGCTCTGATACGGTGATACAATGAAAAGAAAGCAGACAGTTTCTGCTGAGACCATATCAAAAATGAAAGTTTCATAACCAGAATTGATCGGGACATAAAAGCAGCAAAGCATAATGATGCATATTTGCTATCTTTTAACAAATACTAACACACTCTGGATGAAGCATTACATTTTAACATAGATTTGGGTGCCACAGTGGCGTAGTGGTTAGCAAGACGCTATTACAGCTTAAGGCGTTCTGGAGTTCGGAGTTCAATTCAGACACCGTTCTGTAAGGAGTCTTTGTACGTCGTCTCTGCGGAATGCTTGGGGTTGCTCCAGCTCTTCCAGATTACTCTCACAGTCCAAAGAAATCTGGGTAGGTTCACTGGTCATCGTAAATTGTCCCGTGATTAGGCTATAGGGTTAATTTGGTTTTGGCGGGTGTTGCTGGGGCTCGAAAGGCCTACACTGCACTGTATCACCAAATAAAAATATAGATAGATAGATCAATAAATTGATTTATTAAATAAAGACTTGCTTATTTAATTAACAACCATCTGCTGACCAATTTCTTGCATTCTGAACTTAAGAATGAAAAAAACTGGCACAATAAAATTCTACTAATGACTTGTTAATCATTTCAGGAATCTAGAAATTGGCCTCTTTTCTTTGAATTACAATATAACCACACACAAATTGTAAATTTTAAACATAAATTAGTCAAGAAAAGAACACATTTGGAAATGATTTCTTTATTCATGGGATCAGAGTTGGAAGTCTTTTTATGAGCATATTTAATCAATATTTTAAATTCAATTCAAAATTTGATTTATATTTAGATTGTTTAATTTATAGAATATATCTCATGTCAGTCCAGACCTATTCTTTGTGATATTGCTGATTTAACTAAAATAAATAATTGCATTTTGACCTATTACTTTACTTTTATGCAGCTTAGGTTTTTAAAATTCAATAGACGCTCTTCTCTTCAGTACTATAATTGCATTCCCAACAATATTTTTTTCTGCTGATTATCTCCCTCCATGTAATAAATAATTTAACCTTTTGATTAAAGCAGAGAAACATAAAAACAGTATGATTAGTCTGAAAATATACTTTGACTACCCAATCATTATAGCAACCAGGGCAAGTTCTGTACACCGAGGAATGAGAAGAACCAGTAACAAACCCGTAACCAATATGAAAATAATTTACTTGTTTCCAAAAAGTTTCTTTGTTTTCACCATATTGTAGTTCAGGGGTTCTTAACCTTTTTTATGCCATGGACCCCTTTGGCAGTCCGTGAAGCCTATGAACTCCTTCACAGAATAATATATTTAAATGTATAAAATGAGATAGATAGGATTGCATAAAGAAACCAATTATATTGAAATACAGCTATCAAAATAATTTATAAATTGTGATATCGTAATATGTGTTTTTAACACATCAAATAACAAGACTATACATTTAAAATATAGGCCTGTTAAAATTAAATTTTAGTTTTTAAAGCTATGTCAGTGTGAAGGCTGTTGTTGATTAGTTTGAATAAGAACATTAAACAGTAGAGTGGATCTTTGAAAAAGCTACACACATGTCATGTTGGCCATCCAGTTGATCTTGATTTTTTGTTTTAATGTTTACAATAGTGTTGAAAATCCTGATTCGAAAAGATACTTTTTTGCAAATGGAATTAAAGCTTCCATAGATCGCTTTGCAAGGCGAGGATAAGCCTTGTTAAGCTTTGTTGCCTACATTCATAATTGAAGGTAATGCTAAATTTCATTTTGAGATTAGTGAAAATAAAGATGTAATTTTTTTCCCCATCCAAGTTCACAGATTGCTGAGGTTAAGAAACTTTATTCTAGTTGTTCCGGATATCAAAGTTACATTTTAGAAGCTTATTCAAATTTTAAGCTTTAACATTGATTTGATCCGCATGAATAGTGTGCAAGACAGACTTTACATTGTATCTTGATGCATTGTCATTTTTCACATCTGAATGGAGTCAAGAAATATTGGACCAAAAATATATACTGCACTGTTACTTTTAAACACCCTTGAGTTAGTTGATGATAATAACTGTATATTTTAATGTACAGTACTGTGCACGTATACAGTATATAGCTAGAGTGCCTAAGAATTTTGCACAGTACTGTATCTACTAAATATTTACTAATATTAAAAACACACACAGTTGCTTGCTGTTTGCTGTTTCAAGGGCAAGTAAAGAGAGGATGGAGAAGAATGTGTTTCCACCATGTGTTTCAAATCAAATCAAATCAAAATTTACCCACACAGAGAAAAACCAGCCCATAGTATTGTGCAAAAGTCTTAGGCACCCTCCCTATATAAATGTGCCAAGACTTTTGCATGGTACTGTAAATGTGACAAATAAAGATAATCTTTAATAAATGCAAAGATATAATGGAATAAATTATTTCCTCTTTGCAAAAAAAATGCAAAAGGATTCAAAATGTTAACATTTGCCTGATGTGCAACCTCTGCAGCTGAGCAGTTCTGCATCACAAAATGTGTAATTGGGAAAGTGCTCACATTCATTCCTTCAAAGGCTCTTGCAATTGCCAAATACATCATCTTACACCAATAAACTGATTTTTGAAACATCTTTAATGACATGAAGTTGTGTTCATCTCATATATCGATACTTCATTATGTGTCATCATAAGGTAACCACCTTCAATCCAATAACGTATTCAGACGAAATTTCTTTAGGCATGTGAAACTTGCCATCATAACCATTGGTTGAAACGAATCATATGGATGCATTTAAGACAGAGGTTCCCAACCTTTTTTATGCCATGGGCCCCGAGCATTAACTAAGAGGTTTGTGGACCCCATTCGGGAACCTCTGATGTAAGGGGGCTCTAAACAATTATGTCAGAGGCAAGAGAAAGTCTGCAGATGCTGGAAATCCGAGCAACACAGACAAAATGCTGGAGGAACTCAGCAGGCCAGACGGTATCCATGGAAGAGTACAATCAATGTTTCAGGCCGAGACCCTTCGGCAGGACTGGAGAAGAAAAGCTGAGGAGTAGATTTAAAAGGTGGGAGGAGGGGAGACAGAAAATCAAAGTGATAGGTGAAACCAGGAGGGAGAAGGATGAAGTAAAGAGCTGGGAAGTTGATCGGTGGAAGAGATACAGGGCTGGAGAAGATGTCTGATAGAAGAGGACGGAAGTATGTCGGGGAGAATGAACTAAGGGTTACACTGACAGATTTTGAGAAGACAAAATGTGAGGAGGCCCAAGTGCTGCATAACCACCAACATTAAGGATGATTAGCTTCTATTTGTCATAAGTACATCGAAACATCAAAACATTCAGTGAAGTACAACGTTTACATCAAAGCAGCAAGGGTTGTGCTGGGCAAGTGTCAGCAAGCTTCCAGTGCCAACATGGCATGCTCACAACTCACTAGCCCACATTGTCACAAACTCCTTACAGATTTGTAGCCTAGGATGGTGGTGAATATTGGCAGCTCAGCTTGAGGTATTTAATGTTATGGTGTTCACCGAGCTTGGCAATTAGCTTGCAGATGCTCATCACCAGCCGAGGTGGCACCCTCAGCGCGCAGTTGTTGGTGTTTCTCTCTGGGAGTGCTCCCGTTTATATAGGCCCCCATTCGCTTGCCTCGTTCCTGAATGGCCACCCCTTCCGCTGACCTTTGAATTCTGTTGGCTCACATTTCTTTGGCTCTTAGGGGTTTGCTTACAGAGCTATCAGAAGAGAACCATGCTTCTGAAAATTATTGTACCTGCTTCACGTTTGCCTATGCAAAAACCTCCAGGGTGTCTCAGTTAAAGTTAAAGATTCATAGCTATTTGTGAGGCCACTTTATCAAACTGGGGAACCAATCAATAGTATAATAACAACTGTTCTTGCTCTTGTACGTGCTTACAGGATTTTATACCTTCTGCCCGATGGAAGGGAGGAGAAGAGAGAATGGCTGGGGTGGGTGGGGACTTTGATTATGCTGGCTGCCTTACTGAGGCAGAGAGAAGCATGGATGGAGTCCACAGGGAGAGGTAGTTCCTGTGATGTGCTGAGCATTGTCCACAACTCTCTTGCATCTTCCTTCAGTCGTGTGCAGAGCAATGCCGAACCAAGCCATTATGCATCCGGATAGAATGCTTTCTATGGCCAATCAATATAAATTGGTAAGGGTCAATGGGAACAGCCAAGTTTTCTTAGCCTCCTGAAGTGTCGGCCATCAAGTCTACATGGTTGGAACAGAACAAGTAATAGGTGATTTTCGCTTAAAGCACTTAACCATCTCAAACCCGACACCCCTGATGTAGACAGGAGCATGTGCACTGTCCCCACCCCGCCCACTCCCTGTCCTGATGTCAATGACCAGCTCTTCTGTTTTGCTGACACTGAGGGAAAAGTTGTTGTCATGGCACCAGATCTCCATCTCCCTCCCAGAGCAATTGTGTTGGCCCACAATGGGATGCAAGTGGGTCTTTCAGCAAGCAGTCAGTGGTGCCCTGATTCACAAGAACCCAGTTATGTAGGACAGCCTCAGTGTTCATCCTTCCAGCGTCTCAGCCACTGAGAGAGAGCTAATGAACTGCTGGCATCTTACGAACAATGAGTCGGTGACCTGCTGAAATGCCACGTACTCACTGATGTCATTGGCGTCATCAGAAGCGGTGCAGAAGGAGCCAAAGGCATTCAAACCACCATGAAGCACACCGCCAGAGGCTCCAGTGGAAGGTTCTAATTCTCAAACCGACAGGTGGCTTTGGCAAGCGACTGACTCCCAGGAGGAGTGCAACCACCTTTGCACACGACTCCTCCAGGGGTTTCAGGTTTAATGCTCTGTTCAGATGAACTACAATTCTGCAGAGCTTTATTTCATCCTCGCAGAGATGGCTGCTGCAGCATTCCCGTCTCCAACTACCAAGGTAAAAAACTGTTCCTGTGAAACTATTTCAATCCTCAATAAATTCACCCTGATAAATTATTCAAAAATCACTAAAGGTTAGGCCACAAGCAATCTAGAGGCCTCTAACAACTAACAAGAGACTTGCCTTAATGGAAGCTAGGATCATTTTAAATATCACTTGTGGAGAATGCTAGTCAACTCTTCAAGCATGATTTGCTGCAGGTTGGGGTGACGTTACAGCCAAACACAGACACAAATTTAACAAAAGACTCATAGTTCAGACCCAGTTCTCTTTGTCACATTAATACAGGATGCTTGTATTTGCCGTAGATGACTGTCAGAAAGAACTAGCAGGCACTAAACCCAAAGCAACACACACAAAATGCTGGCAGAACTGAGCAGGTCAGGCAGCAAGTATGGAAATAAGAGTTGACGTTTCGGGCCGAGACCCTCATCTGGACTGGAAAGGACGGGGGGAAATATCAGAATGAAAATGTCTTCCCCCTTCCTTTTCAGTCCTGAAGAAAGGTCTCAACTCTTTATTCATTTCTAGAGATGCTACCTGAGCTGCTGAGTTCCTCCAGCATTTTGTGTGTGTTGCTCTGGATTTCCAGCGTCTGCAGAACCTCTCGTGTTTATGATTCACTAAAACCAAAAGAAGGTTCTGTGCATACCAATGATCAAGGTTCAGCCTTATTCTCCATATAAATTTATATGTATTAGGAATTTGCCATGCTGTGTTGGTGTGACACACAACAAAAAACAACATTCAACAATTATAAAGAACAAAACATTTAAAAATAATTTAGAGGTTAAAGTACAGATATGGGAAAAATTAGCAGAAATGCATAAATACCAGCATTATAAAAATGGTTTAATGTGTTTACAGTATATTGAGGTAAATGAGAGTTTTGAATATTTATCGTGTTGTAGTACTACTGAGGGTTCAAAGTGCAGAATGTGACTTTGTGGTGATTGTCTCTCGTGCTGTATAGCTGGAGAATAAACTGCATTTCAAATGAAGCAAATGATGTAATCAGTGGCACAATTAGCATAACACTGCTACAGCACAAGTGCCACGGGTTCAATTCCCGTTGCTGTCTATAAGGAGTTTGTACGTTCTCCTTGTGTGCTCTGGTTTCCTCTCTCATTCCAAAAGATTTAGGGGTTATTGGGTTAATTAATCACATGGGTGTAACCAGACAATGTGGGCTAATTAGGCCAGAAGCACTTGTTATCATGTTGTACGTCTAAATATCAATATAAATATAAGCATAAAGTATGTTTCTAACCAAAACCCAACATTAAAAGAAAGCTGGAATACTTAACCTAACCGATCCAGAATAAAGCTCCATTTCAACTTGACAATTGACTACGAGTTAACGTTCTCTCTGATTTTTTTTATAGCTGTATGGACCAACATTTGCTCTGAACAGGAAATTTTTACATGGCCTGAAAACTATGCGGCGCTTTAAATTTTTTTTGTAATATGCTTACTATGAATATTTAGAATGAAAATTGTAAAAAAAACACATACTTTTGATTCTATTTATTAATTGAAGGGCATAATGAAATACAGAGCAAGAAAATATTCCTGGTTCGTAAACTTTTTCTAGCTGTGTCCAATTCCAGCTACACAGTAACAAACGTTACACGTGCAGGAGCATTTCAGTTGCTGCACGGCCACGCACCTGCGCAGCTTAGAAGGAACGGTGCTGGCAGATTTGAAGAGTACACAATGGATCCAGGATAGAAAAAAAAATACATTGTTTTGCTGAGAAGAAAATTCAGCTCTCATTTCTACTATTATCTCAGATGGGTGGCCCTGTCAAAGTTGCATGGAAACTCAAATGACATCAAAATAACCCTTCCCAAACCTTTCTATGAAATAGTAGACATGGGATAAATGTTGTTGAGAAATGGATTGGCAAAGTGCTCATTGCACTACAGTGTCCAAAGTACAAGCCCAGTGAGCAATTAATTTAGTGAAATAAAGTAGCCTTTCAAACCAACAAATTTCACCTGGAGATCTGCACCAATTTATATTATATGCTGGGGCATAACCTAGGTGCTAATAGCAGTTGTTCTAAGCAAGAAAATAAAAATGAACTTTTTGTATGAACTGATAAAAAGCTCGTCTATTTCCTTCAAATCAGTTTCAATCACAAGCAAAACCAAAGAGGGCTACCAAAAGGTAAAAATTGAATTAATTTAGTAGAGCCCCAGGATTTATACCAACAGACAAATATACTGCAACATGAACTAACTCTGGCATGAACACTGACTGAAAATGAGAAAATGTTAAAGTCACAATCAGAATTTAAGTATTAAGTAAATGCATCTGTAACTGTCACTCTCAAACATAATGACCTTATAATATTTACTGATAAAGCTTCAATACAACTAACGATGGAAACACATTCCCCAATTCTGAGAGACCACAACTGGTGCTAACTTAAACATCTGATTGATGTTGGCAAACTTATACATTACCTTCCTATTGACAATGGAAGAATATTGATCACTTTGGTGTATTGTTAACCAAAAGAGCCAGATATTAACGAAGAGCCAGCTTGTTCTAAGCAAGAAAATAAAAAATATTTTTTGTACTGATAAAAGCTCTAATCTATTTCCTTCAAAGCGATTTCAATCACAAGCAAACTAAAGAGGACCACCAAAAAGGAGATGGTGGAGGTAATGTGGGAGAGAGCAGAGGCACAGTGGGCACGTTGGAGTCCATACTAGGTTGAGGGTTGCTCCCCTCCCATTGGTGCTACCCTCCAATGTTCGCTCAGGGGAAGACAACTGGATTGCATTTGTCTGCTGCGAAACCATCGCAGGATGATCGGACTACTCTGGGCACCATCAATCACCAGGATATGGGCTATATTATATCTTCTATGTGACTATATGTTTACTTCTCTCTAATATTTGCTGTATGTGCCTTGTGCTGTGTATGACTGTGTTTTTCACCTTGGTCCTGGAGGAACAGTGTTCTGTTTGGCTGTCTTCAAGGGTATTCATGCATTTAAATGAAAATTAAACTTGAACTGAAAGTGCTATCAACTTCAAAACCTGGCACTTAACATGAATTTTTAGAATTACACCCATTTAAAGGATAAAACATAGTTCTGAGGTCAGCACAAGTGTTTCAGACTCAGGGGAAAAATACAAATTCCATAATGGGTTACTTCAATAATTAAGTCCCAAACTTATTTTAGCTATATTTCTCAACAAAGATAAGACACGATAGCTCTGCAGTAAGATGTAACTGTGTAGTAAAAAAGGGAATAATATATACTCAGTGTCTATTTTATTAGGTACCTCCTGTACATCTGCTTATTAATACAAATATCTAATCAGCCAATCATGTTGCAGCAATGCAATCCATAAAAGCATGCAGACATGGTCAAGAGGTTCAGTCGCTGTTCAGTCCAAACATCAGAATGGGAAAGAAATGTTATCTAGGTGATTTTGACCATGGAATGATTGTTGGTGCCAGATGGGGTAGTTTGAGTATCTCAGAAACTGCTGATCTCCTGGGATTTTCACGCACAGCTATCTCTAGAGTTTACAGAGAATGGCGCAAGTAGGTGGAAATGCCTTGTTAATGAGAGAGGTCAGAAAAGAATGTTCAAAATGGTTCAAGTTGGTAGGAAGGCAACAGAAACTCAAAGTACCATGCATTACGACAGTAATGTGCAGAAGAGCATCTCTGAATACACAACACATCAAACCTTAAAGTGGATGGGCCACAGTAGCATAAGACCACAAACATACACTCGGTGATCACTCTATTAGGTACAGGAGGTAGCTAATAAAGCGGCCACCAGGTGTAGTCAGTATAAAGACCTGATTCTGCTTCTAAGGTATAGAGTTGTTTGATATACTGTATTTACATGATAAAGTACAATACATGTCTGGTCTTTGGATTACACCTTGTAATACTTGGTCATTAATTAAGTATGCAGAAAACTAACTTTGAATTCTTTCCATAACTTTCCTTCACTGCCATAGAATTTCTTCAGCCTCATCTCGGATGTTTACTTACTTATTTTGGCTAACATTTAATGAAAGAAAGTAGATATTTAATTTTTGACATAGGGAAGGAGGAACACCTAACTAAATCACAGAATGTTTATGGCATGGAAAGAGACCATTTCACCTGTCATGTTTTTTCTATAACTACAATCCAGTTTGTCCCACTGCTCTACCCCTCTCAAAAGCCCTGCAAATCTGCTCCTTTAAGATACTCATTCAGGTCCCTTCTGAGAGAAACAAATATTAAGCAGAACACAAGAGATTCTGCAGTTGCTGGAAATCCAGAGTAACACCCACAAAATGCTGGAGAAACTTCATAGGCCAGGCAGTATCTGTAAAGAGTAATAAACAGGCCACCTTTCAGTCCAAGAGATCCTAATGAAGGATCTCAACCCAAAACATTGTCTGCTTATTCCTCTCTATAAATGCCGTCTGAAATGTTATACCAACGTAAACAATAATGCTGAATTGAAGGAAAGCAGGGTTTAGTTTAGAAAAATACTGCCTTACGGGAACTAGAAAGTCAGAGGTGGTAATTGTACCTACAGGAGCTTAGACACAATTAGGAAACTTCAGCAAGCAAGCTTAAAGTAAAATTATACAAAGCAAACTGATACCCTACTTTAAGGAAAAACTTACCAAATCCATGCAAATACGCTTTTATTCCAATGGAGCAGAAAGCAGACAAACAAATTTCCCCACTAAGATCTTCTCTTTATCCAGGGCTGTTCATGTATGCTGTTCACTAATTTCATGGGTCTCCATATAATTTATTTCCTTCACTTTAATATCCAGTCATGCACTTGAATTATTGGCACCACAAATGTCAATCTATAGAAAGGAGAAGAGAAGCAATTATTATTTTTTGTTTAGTTCAGAATTTTCATCTACATTAGGAGACTGACTCCTTTACTCAATGTTATAGTAAGTTATTAATTCTTTAAAATAAATCTTAGATGTATTTAATTTGGATGGAAAGATTCTTAAGATCAAACCCTAGCTTAATCACCGGACAATTTACAAGGTTCAATTAGCCTACCAAACAGTACGTTGTTGGACTGTGGGAGGAAACCAGAGCACCCAGAGGAAACCCACACAGTCACGGGGAGAATGTACGAACTCCCCGTGACCGTGTGGGTTTCCTCCAGGTCCTCCAGTATCCTCCAACGATCAAAAGACCTACTGGTTGGCAGGTTAATTGGTCATTGTAAATTGTCCTGTGATTCAGCTAGGATGAAACCAGGGGTTTGCTGGGCAGCATACCTTCAAGGGTTGGAAGGGCCAATTCCGTGCGTATATCCCAATAAATAAAATGAATAAAGAAAATTCCCAGAGGATTTATAATTGTGAAAATAATATCTGAATCAATGTTGTGTGAGAGGCAAAAAATCAAATCTTGTTGCAAGAAATATTTGATAAAACTACTCTATTTAATGTAATAGATTCGTGAAAAATAATACTTAACATGCTTGTTACTACATGAGCATCTTTTATTTTAAGTTCAAGTTCAGTTTATTCAACGGTATGCATGTATACTGCCAACTGAAGCAACAATCCCAAGGTGCATAACTCAGATAACTTCACATACATACACATAAAGTAATATTACCACAAATAAAATAATAAAAATTAAAATATATTCCAGAAGATCGACATTTGTAATAAAGTACAACATCTAAGGAACTTAAGTTAAACAGTGAATAGTATAACACCACTGGTTCTTCATATGTGATGAGACCTGGGTGGTGGCAGGGAGCTCAGCAGTCTCATGGCCTAGCGGAAGAACCTGTTTCCCATCCTTACAGTCATCAGAGGGATTGTGGGACGTATGGGGGGGGAGAATCCTTGACAACACTAAGGGCCCTGCGTATGCAGCGCTCCTGATAAATACCTCGGATGATCCCCTCAGCAGTCTTCACAATCCTTTGTGGGGTCTTGTGGTCAGATGCCTTGCAATTCCCATACCAGATGGTGATGCAGCTGGTCAGAACACTCTCAATGATGTTCTGATAGAAATTGGTTAGAACTGGGGAGGGGAGAGGAAGCCTCACTCACTTCAGTCTCCTCAGGAAGTGAAAACACTGCTGTGCTTTCTTGGCTAAGGAGGAAATTTCTGCATTAAATAGAAATTAGGATCAAGAGGAGAAATATTAACAATTAATACTGTCACCTTTCCTTTCATTTCTAGGATTCAGGCTGAATTCTACACAAATTGACTCTGAGGAGCTAAACAAAATTAGATTAGACAGTCTTGATTATTTATATGTTAAATATAGTTTCAGAGTGTGAAAACTTTGACAGAGTTCACTGTTGGCAATTTCACTGGTATGAATTTGAATAATTATTTGAAAAGCAGTAAGGAATTGACACAAAATTACAGATCAAGCATTAGCACAACTTCAATGGGCTGAAAGTTCTTTAAGGTTGTCATAGCCTAGGGTAGCGGGAGGTAATGGGGATAAGCTCTCACCCTTTATTAAATTGCTCCCAATGGCATGCGTCTCAAATAGCCTCTGACAACCAAGTCCAGCTCCTGGCCTTCAAGTGTGGCTTAGCTACTGAACCTGGTGGAACCATTTCTACTGACAGGAGAAGGGGCAAAGGCGAGTTACTGGTGCTTTGGACTGATGGGGCTCATCAGCCTTGGTTGGTAGCTCATCTAGGAGAAGGAAAACTCTGATCTCAAACCTCGGCCACTTTGTGGATACGCATGAAGATTTTGGGAAAAACTTCAAGGAAAAATCCAGAGATGGACTCCTTAAAGCAGTCCTTCGTTGAGTTCAACGCTGACTGGCAACTCTGCAATACCACTGGTGTCAAACTATATCAGTATCTGCCGTTCCTTTGGATTCATCAGCTGCATGGACAACAGCTTGCTCTCTATATTGTACTGCCCTGGACAGAGTATTATGTAGACAATGAGGACACAACATCCATGGTTGACTCCAATCAATGAGGGGCCTCAAATGGGCTGAATGGCTTCTTCTGTATTATAAGTGCAATGACCCTATGAATTGAGGATTGGAGTATATTTAAAGTGGACCTTGATAGGTTCTTGATTATTTATTTACAAATACAGCAGAAACAGGTCCTTCTGGCCCAATAAGCCACCTATTAAACACCAGCCTAATCACAGGACAGCTTACGATGATCAATTAACATACTACCTGTGTGTCTTTGGACTGTGGGTGGGAACCAGAGCACCCAGAGGAAACCCACACAGTCACAGGGAGAACGTACAGCTTCCTTACAGACAGTGCCAGAATTTAACTCCGAACTTTGTTGCCCCAAGCTGTGACACTACCACAGCAAGGGTGGCAAAGGTTATGGGGAGAAGGCAGGAGAATGGGTTTGAGAAGGACAATAAATCAGCCTTGATGGAATGGCAGAGCGATCTCATTGGACCACAATGGCCTAGTTCTGCTCCAATGTCGTATGGTCTTATGAGTTAACACTGATGGCACGAGGCAACTTCCGGAGCGGTGATGCATCATCACATTATTTTTAAATATTGTTACTCACTTTGAAAAGCTGCAACTTGTAAGGATCAGGAATACATAACAAGGATAATTACATTGCCAATATAAATGTTTATTTCAATACATCAAATAACAGATTCAGATTCACTTATTTATCACATATACACCGGAACATACAGTGAAATGTGTCACTTGCGTTAAGACCACGAGACTAGGAGCAGAATTAGGCCATTCAGTCCATTGATTCTGCTCTGCCATTCCATCATAGCTGATTTATTATTCCTCTCAACCCAACCAACACAACCTAAGGATGTGCTGGGGGCAGCCCACAAGTGTCACCACACACTCTGGCACCAACATAGCATGCCCACCATATTCAGCAGAACAATACAAGCAACAACAACAACAACGGTAAACAAGATCTGTTCCTCCCTCCCACTCACCCACGCATGGGCATAAAACAAAAAATATATACAAATGTCTGTATGATTTTGTGAGTGAAAAGCACAGACTATTAAAATAACATACACAAACTGCTGGAGGAACTCAGCAGGTCAGGCAGCATCTATGGAGAGGAATAACGAGTCAACATTTTGGGGCCGAGTTCTGACCTGATGAAGGGTCTTGGCCCGAAACATTGACTGTTTATTACACTTTATCGATTCTGCCTGACCTGCTGAGTTCCTCCAGCATTTTGCGTGTGTTACTCTGAATTTCCAGCATCGGCAGATTCTCTTGAGTCCTTTAAAATTACATGTCAGCCATGCACCTCGCACTTCAAGCTACAGTAGATTTTAGTGAAAAGGATGTGAGAAAGAGGCCAACCTAATATTCAAGGAATGGAAATTAAAAAGAAATGTTAAAGCTGTTCTTCTTAGGATAAGGAATTAATTCAATTTGTGTTCATAAGTACACAAAATGTTTAACGATAACAGAACCACTCTGTATCAGAATATTGCAAGGATGTTATATAATTGCGTTGGTACATCTCCTTATCCATTTTAAAATATAATGTCAGAATGTCAGAAAGCTAGCCTTTATTTATGTATATTTTTCATAAATTTTATTGTATTTGTTTATTTTCCTGTGAATGCCTGCAAGAAGATGAATCTCAAGATAGTATACAGTGGCATACAGTACTGTGCAAAAGTCATAGGCATATACATTTGAGTATGCATATAGCTAGGTTGCCTAAGGCTTTTGCACAGTGGTGTAGTAATTGCATATATTGCACTATACTGTTGTCGCAAATAAAATCAAATTTCATGACATTCTGCATGTGAGTGCTGATAACCCTGATTCTGATATGGGTCTCTGAGAGTGGGAAGGGGGCAGCGAGAGGGGAATCATGGTTGGGAAAAGGGGAAGGGAGAGGGGAGGGAGTAGACACACCAGAGAGACATTCTGTAACGATCAATGAATCAATTGTTTGGAATCAAATGACCTTGCCCGGTGTCTCAAGGCTGGGTGTGCCTGCACCCATGCCACCCTCTGCCCCGGCATTCTTTCCCTGCTCCCTGTCCTACACCCCTACGGCAGCACTCCACCCATGTCATTCCCAATATCCTCTGCTCCCGCCAGATTTACAAACTCGCCCTCTGCTCCACACTGACAAATACAGTATTGTGCAACAGCCTTTGGCACCCTAGCTATATATTGTGTATATATACATACAAGTCCCTAAGACTTTTGCACAGTACTGTACATGTACTTTGAAAATAAATAAATTTTAACTTTCATTTTGCTTGTTCACACACAGTCTCAACCTGCTTAAAGGCATAGCCATGGTAAATTTGTTACCGGTGCAAATTCCATTACATTCCTCCGATTTCATTGCTGGTCACTTTGATCTCCTGTTAAGCACCCAGCACTTAGGGCAGCTTTAAGGTTCTTAACTCATTCTCCATCCTATCTCACTCTTATGTCCAGGGACTTCTGCTCTGCAGCTTCAGTCCCTGCCATTAAGACTCTCTCTCTTCCCATCCTCTTTGCCTGCTCATGCCCACATGGCCCCACGGGAATATTCCAGGCATGCCGTCGGCTCAGTAGGGCCCAAACTAGACCTTTGCATTTAACTGCAAACAGTTCGAGACTGCGAACAGGTGAGAAATTACACTCTGAAACTGGCAATATAGGTAAGAAGATGAAGCTGATGAGAAAGATAAGAAATGTTGTTTGAACAGATATTATTTAAGTAATGGATTGCAACAGAGAAAACGCTTTTTCTGAAAAGTGTTGTAAAATACAGAGTATAAAAATGCTTCCTCAACGTGTACCTGTAATATTAATAAGAAGGGGAATAAGACAGGATAGAGAGATAGACAGAGAGACAGACAGACAGGAGGATGGGCGGGGGGGGGGAGGCAGGAGAGTGGGAGAAGGAGAGATGGCTGGAGGGAGAAAGGGAGAGTGAGAGGGAGAGGGGCAAGAGGGTTAGAGGGAGAGTGAAGGGAAGGGTGAGAAGGAGAGGGGGCAGAAGTGCAAGAAGAAGAGAAGAGCAAGAGAGGAAGGGACAGGAGTGTGAGAGGGAGTGAACGACAGGAAGACGGAAGAGAGATAGTCGTGATCGAGAGGGAGAGAGGTGGGTCAGCAGGAAGATGATAGGGAGGGAGGTGAGAGAGTGCAGGAGAGAGGTATGAGAGAGTGAGAAGTGGGAGTAAGAAGGGGAAGTGGAGGGCAAGAAAGAGATGTCTGTATCATTAATATAGTTATTGTTATCTGCTTCATTGTCATAATAATGGCTTGTCATTTTCAATTTTTAACAATTTCGCAATTAAGTCATGTTTTTAGCAGCAAAGTCATGTTTTAGGATATATTGACAAGAAGATGTTGAAATTACTATGTGCAGATAAATTTAGGGGAAAGAATTCATGTGTGTTGTGAATCTTTCATATAAAACATCTCAGTTTATAGTGTCAGCCTAACTAATCAGCGACCACCACTCCATGTTGCTTTGAAAAGAGACTTAGCCTTGGGTCTAACATTAATGAGAAAAGGCCAACTTTGAAGATTTTACTTTAAAATGTTCCTTCAATCTATTGTATTTAAGAGTATGTATCCACAGAATCAAAATCACAATCAGGTTTATTATCACTGATGTGTCAAGTAATTTGATGTTTTGCAGCAGCGGTATAGTGCAATACGTAATAAAGAAAACTATAAATGGCAATAAGAAATATTATTCAATTAAATATATAGATTATATGTATATATAAATATATAAATATTGTATATAATTTAATTTAATTTATTATATTTTATATGAATATAAAATTCAATTAAGTAGTGCAAAAAGAGAGAAAAAGTGAGGCAGAGTTCATGGGTTTGTAATACATAGGAGCAGAATTAGGCAATTTGGCTCATCTAGTCTGCTCCACTATTCCATCATGGCTGATTTATTATACCTTTCAACCCCCATTCTCTTGCCTCATCCCCATAGCGTTTGACACCTTTACTATTCAAGAACCTACCACCCTCCACCTTAAACATGACATGGCCTTCACAGCTGTCTGTGGCAATAAATTCCATACACTCACCACCTTCTGTCTAATGTAATTCCTCTTCATATCTGTTCTAAAGGGACATCCTTTTATTCTGAGAATATGCTCTTTGGTCCTAGACTCTCCCTCTACACAGGGGCCTAAGAAGAACATGGTCACCTGCCTCAATGACTATCGCCCAGCAGCACTTACATCCACAAAGTGCTTTGAAAGGTTGGTTTTGAGACATATTAATGCCTGCCTGAGAACCAATTTGGATCCGCTCCAATCTGCCTACCATCACAACAGGTCAACTGCGGACGCCATTTCATTGGCTCTTCACTCAATTCTGGAACATCTGGACAATGAAGATGCATACATCAAGATGCTCTTCATTGAGCACAACTTGGCATTCAATGCTATCATCTCCTCAAAATGAATCAATAAGCACCAAGACCTAGGCCTCAATACCTCCTTGTACAATTGCAGATCCCAGTCATATCGGATTGGCAACAACATCTGACCCACAGTCTCCACCACCATAAGCCTAGTCCCCTACTCTGCTTGCTTTATAGTTATGACTGTGAGGCTAAGCACAGCTCAAATGCCATATTTAAGTTTGCTGATGACACCACTGTCATAGGCCAAATCAAAGGTGGTGATAATCAGCATATAGGAGAGGGATTGAAAATCCAGCTCAGTGGCGCCAGAACAAAACATCTCACTCAATGTCAGGAAGACCAGGGAGCTGATTGCTGGCTACAGGAGGAGGAAGCCATGGGTGCATGAGCCAGTCCTCATCAAGGGATCAGAGGTAGGGAAGATCAACAACTTTAAATTCCTTGGTGTTCTCGTATCAGAGAACCTGTCCTGGGTCCAGCACGTAAGTGCCATTACAAACCCACCATAAACACCTCAGAGCTGAACAGCGGCAAATACAGTCAGGCAACACCACTGCTTTCTTTGAAGTTTGCGAATATTTGGCATGTCATCTAAGAGTTTGAAAAACTTTTATAGATGTGCAATGGAGCGTATGTTGACTGGTTACATTACAGCCTGGTATGGAATCACTAATGCCATTGAACCATAAATCGTACAAGAAGGTAGCAGATACGGCCCAGTCCATCACAGGTAACGCCCTCTCCAACATTGAACACATCTACATGGAGCGCTGTCACAGGAAAGCAGCATCCATCATCAACTACCATCATCCAGGCCATGTTCACTTCATGATGAAGGAGGTACAGGAGCCTCAGGACCCACACCACCAGGTTCAAGAACTGTATTACCCTCAACCATCAAGCTCTCAAACCAAAGGGGACAGCTTCACTCACCCCAACACTGAACTGTTCCCACATCCTATGGACTAACTGTAAGCACTCTTCATCTCATGTTTTCTATATTAATTGTTTATTTACTTTATTATTACCATCTTTTTTTGTATTTGCAGAGCTTGTTATTTTTTGCACGCATTGTTTGCCTGTCCTGTTAAGTGAGGCCTATTGTCTTTCTTTCTATCTACTGTGAATGCCTGCAAGAAAACGAATTCCCGGGTTGTATATGGGGCCATATATACTGTACTTTGAGACTAAACTTGCTTTGCACTTTGAACTTTATAGAAAGGCTATATTTTCCAAGATGATAAGAGACGTGGTTCGAGTAGACAGCCAGAGACTTTTTCCCAGGGTTGAGTTGGCTAATACGAGGGGCCATAATTTTAAGGTGATTGCAGGTAAGTATGGGCCGGGGGGGGGTTGGTTACACAGAAAGCGATGGGTGCACGGAATGCCCTGCCAGGGGTGGTGGTAGAGACAGATAAATTTGGACCTTTTAAGAAACTCTTAGGTAGACACAGGGATGATGGAAAAATGTACGACTATGTAGGAGGGAAAGTTTAGATTGATTTTAGGACACAACATCGAGGGCTAAAGGGCGTGTACTGTATTGTCGGTCTCGGTAAGGAGTGGCAATGACGTTGTACCTTTGTTAAACTTGAACAAGATAATCGCTCTTTCAGTCCTAAATTGATTATGTGAATCTATTACAGAGTGTGGGCTATTTGTTACAGAACTTCTGGTTATTTTGCAAATAGTGTACTGAAACGTGACTTGTCAGAGGAGAGTTGGGATCTTACTACCGCTGTGTTTCCCAAACCGATTAGTACTCTAGTGTTCTGCCCGGCGGGAGATCCACATTACGCTTTGATCGATGAGCTCAGACAATCCACAGTGTGTTCCTCCCGGGGTCTGCACAAGACTTGGTTATGCTAGCTAGTGGTTTGCGTCAACCCTACGCTTTCCCCGGTCCCGACCGTACCGACTTCATTAGCAGTCCACGAAATACGGACATCGAACACTTTAATTTACACCATAAAATTTAGTAGCGGGATTAGGCGATTCGGCCCATCGTTTGAAGATCACAGAGTTATAGACAGATGGATAATAATGTAGCTTCAGTCTAGAAATATAAAGCATTCCACAGTTTCACGAAATGGTTACATTTACTAAGCCTCGGCCGGTTACTGTTAACGCCAAAAGCTCTTTGTCGTGAACAGAGAGCGGTCTCTGTCTCATAAATGGTTTAATAAAATGTTCTCAATTACTAAAAGTTGTCCTTTTCTCAGTCTTCTCTAGGACCGATGCGGAACTGGACTCTCGCCGGTCCGTGTCTCTCTCAGCTGAATAGCCACACTAAACGCTAGTCCTCGGCGGGCAACGGTGCGCTCACTGCCCCCGGCCGTGGTACTGCTCACACGGGCTTTTGCCTACTTTGGGGGCATTAGTTACAGTCAACGGCACACTTTCAACTTCGCAAGGGCAAGAATAGAGAACAAAGTATTGCGGGCCTGTATGAAGGGGTATGAAGGGAGCTTAGGCAAATTAAATTAAACTTCGCTGGGACGTTCTTTTTTAAAAAAAAAAGCAGGGAGCGGGTTTCCTTTAGCTGTTGCGCGAATCGCGGGGGGTGGGGGGGGGGTGGACGAGTTCGGCCCGGCCCGGTGTTTGAACTGAACTCGTTGATGCATGCACTCGCGACGGAATTCCTCAGTTAATCTGGCATTCAGGAGCTGCGGCCAACGATCAACGCTACAAGTGGATCTACTGGTCCTAGTGAAGGGTCTCGGTCCGAAATGACGACTGCTTATTCCGTTCCATACGTTCTGCTGGACCTGCTGAGTTCCTCCAGTATTTTGTGTGCGTTGCTCCGGATTTCCAGCATCTGCGGAATCTCTTGTGTTTAATAAGTGCAACTACAATGACCGTCTCACAAGTTCGGTATTTAGAAATTGATTGATTCGCAGTCCTGCCGCACTGGGTCTGCTGTACGTTTGATTGTGTACAGTTGGGAAAGAATGCAAGAATTCCGCCGCTGAGAAACCACCTCATGTGAGGTTTATTTACACACTGCACTAAAAGAATAAATACACGCGTGAAAGTGTAAAGACAAAATGATGATGAAAAAGGAATTGATGAATCAATTCCCTCCCGCATAGCGTCAATTCAGACTCCGAATTCCATTAAAGTTCCTTAAAAATCACTCAAAGGGGTGCTGCAAATTCAAGGTGAATGTTTTTGAATGAACCACTTCGTCAATAGTAGAGAACACGGTTCAACTTTTGAATGCATCGTTTTACAAGTGCAGTGTGTCATTAACAATTGTCCGAAAAGGACAATCATATAGAAAGTTAAAGTGAAAATGGCTGGAAAATTGTATTTGTCGAGGTTTTAAAGCATTTCATCTTCAAATGATTTTTTTGTTACAAACGGATAGCTTTTAATAGGAGAGGCGCTTTGTCAGCAGATCTGGCCCCCTGAACCCTCAATATCGCAGACTGTTAATCAAACATGCTTAATAGGCTGCAGAATGACGTAATGGCCAACTATAACCCTGTTCTCATGTATAATAACAAAATATCTTCCCTGGTAGCAATCTTAAATGAAAAAAACAACTAAATATAGAGTGATCAATGGACTACAACAACCAACGACATAGTCAATTAGAATTTCTAAAATGTTCTATTCTAGCAGCAAAAAAAAACTAAATTTAGCACCTTGAGGCGTGTAGAATAGACTTTTGTTAACCCGAACACGTGTAAAACTCCATGAACCTACACCAATTGTACACTTGTATTCAAAGCTCATTTAGAAGCGTTCGACCAAGAGTTGCTATAACGTATAACAGGTCCATTACGCGGAATGCACACTTGACAGCAAAAGAACCCACCATAAACACCTCAGAGCTGAACAGCGGCAAGAAAATGAAACTAGATGTTTATTTTTTATAAACTTGAATCAGTTCTTTTTCCATACATTTTGAAAGTCCCCTTCGCCGTCCCTGTCCAGTGAAGGAGACTGTACCACAGGCGACACAAAAACAGCGCAAGAATACTAATGACTTTCCACACAACATTTCTCTGAATAAGTTTCATTTAAACACACTTTTCCCCATAAAAAGGACCCGTTCTTACGTGACAGCGCCTCAGTTTTTAAACTTAGTAACAATCAACAGTTTATAAACTGCAACACACCCCCCGTGCCCGCACCGATACAGTTACTGTTTACCATTTAGCATCAACAAAAAAGAGAAAAAAAATTACACAGATGGAAATGAACAATG
Source organism: Mobula birostris (assembly GCF_030028105.1). Lineage (NCBI taxonomy): Eukaryota > Metazoa > Chordata > Chondrichthyes > Myliobatiformes > Myliobatidae > Mobula > Mobula birostris. Next base: position 9,915,672 of record NC_092388.1, read on the forward strand.
TTTCACAGAAACAATTCAGTTGAAAAGTGCACAGAAGGCTCGAAATACCTGAGAGGTTGTCGTCCTTGCGCCTTTCACTAATTTTCCAATAACTTAGCGAAAGTCTATTTGAAGAAGCGGGTCTGTGAGGAACCACGTTGGACTGAGAGAAGATTACAATACATTCTATTTAGAGAAGCATTACATCACCCTTCGGTGACGTCACGTGGGATTCCTGAACTTCTAAATCATTGCAGTCCCGAAAGCGAGTGGCGCAGGGCAGAGAGGAGAAGCGCGCTTAGTGAGAGGGGACGTGGGCACGTTCGGCAGGGGAGGAGGAGCGGCAGACAGGCAGGCAGGGAGCGAGAGACTGATAGAGAGAGGGAGGGATACATGGATGGGGACGCTGCGTGAAGTTGCCGGCACCCGCACGTCAAAGAGGGGGAGCGGCGAGGGATAAGGAGGCGGGTCCGCTCGGAAGCGCGGAGGTGCCGGGAGGAGGAACTGCGCTCTGAAGTTTCCGCCCCGGCGCAGTGTTTGTCTTTCGAGTCTATGTTTAGATGCATCGCCAATTAAGAAGCGGGCACTCCATTAGAGAGAAAACACAAGAGGTTCTGCAGATGCTGGAAATCTAGAATAACAGACACAAGATGTTGGGGGAACCCAGCAGCGTCTATAGAGAGGGGAAAAAAGTCGACCCTTCATCAGAATATATGTTACTCCAGTAGAGAGAGGTTCCTTCACGGACTACTGAGCAGTTAACAATGATGTGTTCGAGGAGTACACACACAAAAGTGCGGGAGGAACTCAGGTCGGGCAGAATCAGTGGTGGGACGAGAGCGTTCATCGGGACCGGCCGCTGTCCACCTCGCGAGGTTTTGTTATTACGGTCGCTAATGTTATGTCAGCAACTGGACTCGGGGAATGTTAGGCACAGCTTCAAAGTCTGGCAGATGATGATTGATTATTTTTAGTCAGAAATCACAGGAGAGATAGTAGGAAATAAATAGAACAAATTATAAAGTGTGTTCAGTGACAGAGAAAAGCGGAGTTGTACTGGAGAGATGATTCTATGATTCTCTAAGATACTGCCGTAAGTAAAAGTAAGTAGGGTGGTAACTAATGAATTTCTCGAAACACACAGAACGGAAGAAATAAAGGAAGAAAATTATGCTGCATCTTTATTGATCATTGGGATGGGGTAATGGAGTACTGTGTCCACTGGGACACTGCACTTTAGGAAGGACTTCAAGGTCTCAGAAGGACTATAGAAATTATTTACAACAATTTCTAACAAACTGGAGTAGAACTACTCCAAAATAAGATTCAAAATCGGAATCAGGTTTATTATTGCTAACATACACTCTGACCACATTAGTAGACACCCCAAGTATTTGTGGTCGTCTGCTACTGTAGCTTATCCACTTCAATGTTTGATGTGTTGAGCATTCAGAGATGCTCTTCTGTACTGTTGTAATGTGTGGTTATTTGAGTTACTGGCACCTTCCTGTCAAGCTTGAATCTGTTTGGCCATTCTCCTCATTTCATTTTCACCCACAGAACTGCCATCCTCTGGATATGTTTTGTTTTTCACACCACTCTCTGTAAACTCTAGATACTGCCGTGCATGAAAATCTCAAGCAATCAGCAGTTTCAGAGATACTCAAACCACCCCGTCTGGCACCAGCAAATATTGCACAGCCAAAATCAATTAGTTCACTTTTCTTCCCCATTCTGATATTTGGTCTGAACAACAATTGAACCTCTTGACCCTGTCTGCATGCTTTTATGCATTGAGTTGCTGTCACATGATTGACTGATTAGATAATTACATTAATGAACAGGTGTACTTAATAAAATGGCCACAGAGTGTATGTCCGGAAATTTGTTGTTTTGCAGCAGCAGTATGGTGTATTATCAAAAATATACTATAAATTATTATAAGAAATATTACAATTATGATTATGGATCCTGCAACCCACCTAGGTCATGGGGGTGCCGTACAGATAAACGCTACACCACTTGCCTCCATCTCTCATGGTTGTGGGCCAGTGCCTGGGTTGTGGCAAAGCTCCCTCTGGTCCACTCTGCAATATTGTCGGCCCATTTCTTCCTCTGTCTGCCCCTGTTTCTTTTCCCCTGCACCGTTCCCTGAAGAATGGACTTTGAGAGTCCACTTGAAGCTTGTTATGTGGCCATACCATCTCAGTTTCCTCTTCTTTACTGTGGACAGTAGATCTTCGTAGTGTCTCTTGAGCTGGGTGATGGTTCTTCGTAATTCATTGTTTGAGACATGGTCTGTATAGGGGACGCCGAGGAGCCTTCTGAAGCATCTCAGTTCTACTGCCTGGATCTTCTTTTGCAGTTCTGCTGTCAAAGACCATGATTATATATAAAAATATATATAACAATTAAATAAGTAGTACAAAAAAAGAGCAAAAACAGTGAGGTAGTGTTCACGAGTTCATTGTTCAGAAACCTAAAGGAGGAGGGGAAGAAGTGTTCCTGAAACAGTTAATGAATTGAAAACTATTTAACTGCCATCACCCCTATTTCAGCATCAAGATGACCCCAATCATATTGAAGGTACTGCCATAGTCTTGTTGATGAGCACACCCCAGTGGATGGGCTTATATTAAGCAAGTAATGCAGTACCTTCATTGTGATTAGAGTGATCCTACAATGGTGGCGCAGTCAGATGCAGAGGCCACTCTGACTCCAATCAAAGGTGCATTTGCTATTTAGACTTTTGTACTATTGCAAACCACTGCCAAATACTAAGAGCATCAAGTTCTGCGGGACTATCCCGTCAGCAAGTTGTTCGATAATGATGGAGCTCAATTTATTGCATACCATTATTGGGTTGTTGCCTGGACTTGTTACCTACCTTTGTGCTGACACGGAACGTGATCGAACAAACATAGTGATTAATCTTGGATGTTTTTATAGTGATCACAAGACCCTGTTGGACATTGGTAATGTAGAACACTGCAAGTCCGGTTGACTGGTTGGCCGAGACCAATAGCAGGGGAGCTACGTTACCTTAATTGCGACAAGGACTAGGCCTTGGCTGCAGGGTCGCCTTGGACACAATGGCCTGATGCAGCCACCCAGGGGAAAGAACAGGGGTCCTCTGCTGGGCGCTCTGGATTCGCGCTGGTTTGGGGACTGGCCCCTTCTGTCAGTACTACCCTCTAGTGTCCACCTGGTACTGCTGTCTGGTAGTCGCTTGGGGCTCGCTCAGTAGAAGAACGAGCTGGACCAGGACAATCTACAGTAATGCCACTCAGGGACTTGAGCTGTATTAGGCTTTTTTCTTTGCAGCTGTATGCTTTTCTGAAATAGTAACCATATGTGCCATTTGCTCCTTGGCCCCAGAGGAATGCTACTCTGTTTGGTTTTGTTTGGCTATATTCATGCATGGTTGAACAATAATTAAACTTGAACTTAAATCTGAAGATCCTCTATTAGCTAACTGCTGCTGCACAGCATTGCCAACTGACCGTGGAGGTCCATAGTGAGACCATGGAATTAAAAAAAATTCGGGTAACTGCATGGTAACGTCCTTCCTGCCGAACAAGCCCATGTCGCTCTTTTCCACCCATGTGACCAATTACTGCCAATCATACATCTTTGGAATATGGGAGGAAATTGGAGCACCCGGAGGAAACCCACACAGTTACGGGGAGAATGTACAAACTCCTTATGAGAAGCAGTGGTAATTGAACCCGGCTTGCTGGCTCAATTATGTTAACCAGTACGTTACTATGGAAAGCAACTTACTACCTCATCCTGAATGCCAAGCAACTGAACCTTCTTGATCAGCCTTCCAGATGAGATCTTGTCAAAGTTTTTGCTAAATTCCATGCAGAGAACGTCCACCGTATTTCCCTCATCCCAGTAACCTCCTCTATAAAATTGGTTAGACTTGAACAACCACGTACAAAACCATGTTGTCTCTCCCTAATCAGTCCCTGTCTATCCAAACACTTGTACATCCGGTTCCTTAGAATAGATTCCAATAATTTACCCACCACCAATGACAGGCTCACCGGCCTATAATTTTCTGCCTTTATTGAATTGCAGAACAAGATTAGCTGTCCTCCGGTCTTCCGGTACCATTTATTTTAACAACGACTGCCTTGAAAGCACTTGGAATCAGTTTCACCCTGTTCTTCAGCTTGGGTACATTCAACTAAAAATTGAGTCAAAGTGTATTTGACATCAAGATACCAACTGACATTAAATTTATTCAATACATCAAGTCAAAGCAATGCAAATTCTGTCTTTGAAATCATTCCTTACTGAGTATTCCTATAATTTAAGATGACAGTAGTTGATTTGTTCATGACTGATGCAAGTCACTAAAAAGAACAATGGCAATATCGGTAAAACAACCACTCAGAGTGAGTCATAATTGTTGAGAATTGGTTGGATGCCAATTCACAGAAAGCTAATAGAGAGGGGAGATGTGAACAGTGTAGGTGTTATTGATGATGAACTCTGCAAATGCAAACTTACTTCCGGATCTTGGAATTTTAATGCAGGATTTTGAAAATAGATATTAATATCATTGACCTCCATGAAATAAGACTCTCAATCACATTCTTTTCACCAGACAAAACCCTGTCATGGATTCTACAGTTGTATTACAAATTCAAAGTAAAGTTAATTTCAAAGTACGTACACTCTGTCATCACTTTATTAGCTACACCTGCTCATAAATGCAAATGCATAATCATGTGGCAGTGACTCAATTTATAAAAGCATGTAGGCATGCACAACAGATTCAGTTGTTGTTCAGACCAAACATCAGAATGGGGGAGAAATGTGTTCCAAGTGACTTCGACCATGGAATGATTGTTGGTGCCAGACAGGGTGGTTTGAGTATCTCAGAAACAGCTGATCTCTTGGGATTTTCACACACAACAGTCTCTAGAGCAGAGGCTCCCAACCTTTCTATGCCATGGACCAATACCGTGGACCACAGCAACACGCACAGCACGCTGGAGGAACTCAGCGGGTCGGGCAGCATCCGTGGAAATGAACAGTCAATGTTTCAGGCCGAGACCCTTCATCAGGACTAAAGAGGGAGGGGGAAGGGGCCCTATAAAGAAGGTGGAGAGAGGGTGGGGAGGGGAAGGCTAGTAGGTGCCAGGTGAAAAACCAGTAAGGTGAAAGATCAAGGGGTGGGGGAGGGGATAGGCAGGAAAGGTGAAGAAGGAATAGGGGAAAGCATAATGGGTAGTAGGAGGAGGCGGAACCATGGAGGAGGTGATAGGCAGCTGGGGGAGGGGGCAGAGTGAAACTGGGTTGGGGGAAGGGAGGGGGAGGGAATTACTGGAAGTTGGAGAATTCAATGTTCATGCCAAGGGGTTGGAGACTACCCAGACAGTATATGAGGTGTTGCTCCTCCAACCTGAGTTTGGCCTCATTGTGGCCATAGAGGAGGCCATGTATGGACATATCTGAATGGGAATGTGAAGCAGAGTTGAAGTGGGTGGCAACCGGGAGATCCTGTCTGTTGTGGGCCAAAGGGTGAGAACCCTTGCTCTACAGTTTACAAAGAATGCTGTGATAAACAAAAACCATCAAGTGAGTGGCAGTCTGTGGGTGAAAATGCCTTGTAATCAGAGAGGCCAGAGGAGAGTAGCCAGACCAGGAAAGTAACAGTAACTCAAATAACCATGTGTTACAACAGTGGTGTGCAAAAGAATGCATAATATGTCAAACCTTGACATGGATGGGTTACAGCAGCAGAAGGCCATAGACATACACTTGATGGCCAGTTTAGTTGGTACAGGAGGTGTCCAATAAAGTTGCTACTGAGTATGTCATCATATACTACCTTGAAATTCATTTTCTTGCAGGCAGTTATTGGAAAATAAAGAAATACGATAGAATTTATGAAAAACTATACATAAACAACCAGTCAACAATAGAAGGTAAACTTTTCAAAGACAAAAATAAATAATACTGACAACATGATTTGTGAAGTCCTTGAAATTTAGTCTGGAGGTTGTGAAATCAGTTTAGAATTGAGGTGAGTGAAGTTATCCACGTTGTTTCAGGAGTCTGATGGTTGTAGGGTGATAACTATTCCTGAATCTGCTGGTGAATCTCCTACTGGCAAATAATCACAGTTGAAACCTCCAAGAGAGTACATGACCCTATAATGTTATTCCCTTACGCCAGTATAATCCAACAAAAATGTCAGAATGTGACATTTTAAAAGTTTCTTGATTCAACCGTCAACAATTTCCTTATGCTAGGGTATTTCTTACCTTAAGCAAGGGCAAAATGACGTTAACAAGAATTCACAAATTGTAAATAGTAAATTTGCAAATTGGTTTATTATTGTCACATGTACTGAGGTACAGTGAAAATAGAATGTTGGTGGTATGGTTAGGAAGGCTGTGATGACACTAAACTTGGTTGTATAGTACATTATGAGGAAGGTTATCTAAGATTACAATGGGATCTGATCAAATGGGCTAGTGAGACAAAGAATGGGGGATGGAGTTTAATTTAGATAAATGCAAGATGTAGCATTTTTGTAGGACCAGGGCAGGACTTACATAGTGATTGGTAGGGTCCTGAGGAGTGTGTTAGAACAGAGACACCTAGAGGTTCAGGTACAGAGTTCCTTGGAAGTTGCAAATTAGGTGCGGCGGTGGGTGGTGGAGAGGCTAGTGAAGAAGGTGTTTGGTACAATTGCCTTCAATAATCAGGATATTGAGTTCAGGAGTTGGGATGTCATATTGCAGTTATACATTGATAAAGCTACCGTTTAAACTGCCCTGCTCTGGGAAAGATGCTATTAAATCTGAAAGGATACAAAAAAAGATTTGTAAGGATGTTGCTGGGACTGGAGGGCTTGAGTTATAATGAGTAACTAGATAAGCTAGGGTACACTTCACTAGAGTGTAGGAGGTTTATACAATCAAGGAGCTCTTGATTTTATAAACCTCTGTAAGGGGTGACCTTATGGAGGTTTATAGAATCAAGAGCAGTGCAGATAGGGTGAATAGCCAAAGTATTTTCCTCAGGGTAGGGGATTCCAAACCTAGTGGCCATTGGTTTAAAGTGAAAAGGCAAGGATTTAAAATGGACCTGAGGGGCAACTCTTTCACACAAAGGTTGTATATATATCAATGACCCTGTGATTTCAGGCTCTGAAGCTAATGTGAGAGCATCATTCAGGAGAGTGAACGCATGGAAAGTATCTGGCCCAGATGGTGTACCTGGCCGAATACCGAAGACCTATGTTAATCACTGGCTGAAATGTCTACTGACTTTAACTTCTCGCTTTGGCAGTCTGAGGTAATCACCTGCTTCAGTCATACCAGTGTCCAAGAGAATGTGGTAACCTGCCTCAATGTCTACCATCAGCAGCTCTTACATCCACCGTGATGAAGTGCCTTGTGAGGTTGGTCACGAGTCATATCAACACCTGCCTGAGGAATGACCTGGGTCCGCTCCAGTTTGCCATCACCACAACAGGTCAACAGCAGATGCCATTTCATTGGGTCTTACACCCACTTTGATAATAAGTTTACATTGAACTTTGAATGAGTTGCAAGAAAAAGTAGTGGTAATGATATTTAAAAGACAGGTATACGGATATTAAAGGATTAGAAGGATATAGAGTTTCAGTACGCTGGATGAACTCAGCAGGTTGGGCAGCATCAGTCAGAAATGATGAGTCGGCGTTTCGGGCCGGAACCCTTCCGGTCCAAAACGTCGACTCATCGTTTCTGACTGATGCTGCCCGACCTGCTGAGTTCATCCAGCGTACTGAAAGTGTTGCTTTGATCTTTTACAGCATCCGCAGATTATTTTGTGTTTAGAAGGATATAGGCCAAACACAGGCAAATAAGACTAGCATTAATATATTCTGTCAGGGAGATGGGGAATTCTCTTTCTGGCTGATAACCATCTGAACTAAAATAGCTAAATTCATGGTCTAATCAGCAGATTGTTCAGTACAATGAAGTATTTTTAAATTCCACTGATATTTGCACCTTTATTTGTCAATTACTTGGAAGTATATGTTCCATAGTGTTACATTTGGAGTTGTATAAGACATTAGTGAGGTCAAATTTAAAGTATCGTGTTCAGTTCTGGTCAGTTATCAATAAGGTTGAAAGAGCACAGAAAAAATTTACAAGGATGTTGCCAGGACTTGAGGACCTGAGTTATAGGGAAAGGTTGAATTGGTTCACACTTTATTCCGTTGAGGGAAGGAGAATGAGAGGAGATTTGATAGAGGGATACAAAATTATGAGGAGTGAAAGGTGAAATATTTAAGGGGAGCATGAGGGGGAATTTCTTCACTCAGAAGGTGGTGAGAGTGTGGAATGAGCTGTCAATGGAAGTGGTGAATCCAGGTTCGATTTCAACATTTAAGAAAAATTTGGATAAGTATTATGAATAGGAGGAGTATAGAGGGCTATGTTCCGGGTGCAGGTCAAGTGACTGGTCTGATTAATAGTTTGTCATATACTAGATGGGCTGAAGGGCCTGTTTCTGTACTGTAGTGTTCTGTGACTCTATGACTACTTTACCAACTTTAATGAATCTATCAATTATTGCACATACCCTGTATCTAAAGTAAAAAAAGAAACTTGCAGTGGTATGTTGCTTAATTGTTAAGGTAAATAATGAGACATAGGATAAGATGATTGAAATAGCATATTGGGAGATACAGTATGAAAAACAATTTCTTATTTTATGTAAATGTTACTGTAGGAGCCATTTATCTATTTCTGTCTGGATTGTATTTGTATTATGCTTTTTTATTAGGGGTTACAGTAATTAGTCAGATGCGTTGGGGTGTGGTAGAATGAGTATAGTCACATATTCAACTTTTCTGTCATGAATTTGATGAGAGATAGAGTGAGCAAGGTTTGGATAGTTTTTATTTTTCAAGTAACCACTACAGTTCCTATTTGTAAGAAAACCATTTCATTAACATTTATTTTAACCAAATGGAAATTTGAAATAAGAAATAAGAAAAAACCTATTGAGGAATTACTTCAGTCAACAAATATAAATAGAATCTATTAGTTCCTAATTGTTGTTTGCGTCTGTTAGTTCCTTTTGGTTTAAAATGTTTTTTGATTCAGATCTTTATATTTGAGTAACATTGTCTAAAATGTTCATATTTAGTGTATAACTGTGGTGAATGCCAATGAATGTCATTTGAACTATTTAGTGTATAACTAGTGTATATGGATGAATATCATTTAGGTTTTTTAGTGTATAACTGTAGTGAATGGGCATGAAACACACACAAAATGCTGGAGGAACTCAGCAGGCCAGGCAGCATCTATGGAAAAAGAGTACAGTCGATGTTTTGTGCCAAGACCCTGATGAAGGTCTCAGATCGAAACGTCGACTGTCCTCTTTTCCATAGATGCTGCCTGACCTGCTGAGTTCCTCCAGCATTTTGTGTGTGTTGCTTGGATTTCCAGCATCTGCCGATTTTCTCTTGTTTGTGAGTATGCATGAATATCTTTTTGACTATTTAGTGTATAACTAGTGAATGTGGATGATTGGGATTGTAGATGTTTGACTGTTGATATTCTGTTAGTTTATTATGCAGGGTAGGGGTTGTTCTTTGGGGGTCGATGTTCCTGTTCTGATTTGTGTTGGGGAGGGACATTGTGGGGGGGGTTGATGATTGGGATACCGTTCTTTTTTGTGCAGGGTGGGGGGTGTATTTGATGTTTCTCTCTGAACGACCTTCATGTTCTTTTTTGTTTCGCAGCTATCTGGAAAAGACTAATTTCAAAGTTGTATCGATATATACTTTGATAGTAAATGAATCTTTGAATATCATTTCAACTTCAAAGAAATAGTAAACAAGTACCAAAGTAGAAAGAACCCTCCCAGTTCATTGATGACTGCATTGTGGGCAATATTCCATAACTAACAGGAATGGAATGCTTGTGGCTTCTCCCCCCTTCCTTTTCAGTCCTGATGAAGTCTCAGCCCAAACATCAACTGTTTATTCATTTCCATAGATGCTGCCTGACTTGCTGAGTTCCTCCAACATTTTGTATGTGTTGTTCTGAATTTCCAGCATCTGCAGAATCTATTGTGTTTATACCTAACAGGAACTCGCATTCGATGTGATAAGATTAAATGAGTTCTCAAGCAAAACATACTTTGAATGAACCAATTGTTTTTTTATTTGTTTAAGGGAAATTGATTCACAGTCTGAATGAGATTTAATTACCCATTCCTAATTGTCCTTGGGAAGGTGGTAGTGAGCTACAGTTGGCTGTCAAGGCCGTGAGAAGCTACGGTCGACAGTCAAAGTGGTAGTAAGCTACAGTTGGCAGTCAAGGTAGTAGTGAACTACAGACATCAGTCAAGGTGGCACTGAGCTACAGTTGGCATTCAAGGTGTTAGTGAGCTACAGTCAGCTGTCAAGGTGGTAGTGAGCTACAGTCGGCTGTCAAAGTGGTAGAGAACTACAGCCAGCAGTCAAAGTGGTAGTGAACTACAGACATCAGTCAGGGAGGTGGTGGTGAACTACAATCACCAGTCAAGGTGGCACTGAGCTACAGTTGGCATTCAAGGTGGTAGTGAGCTACAGTCGGCTGTCAAAGTGGTAGTGAGCTACAGTCATCAGTCAGGGTGGAGTGAGCTACAATCGGCAGTCAAGGTGGTAGTGAGTTACAGTCAGCAGTCAAGGAAGTAGTGACCTAGATGTATGTCAAGATGGTAGTGACTACGGTTTGGTTAAGATTTAGTGAGCTACAGTTGGCAGTCATTCAGGTATTGTTGTAGTACCTCCTGTAATGGTATGGAGTGTTGATAGAGATAGTGAATGGTTGTGGATGGGATGCCTATCAAGTGGGTTGCAATATCCTGTATGGTGTAGAGATTCTTGAGCATTGTTGAAGCTGCACTCATCAAGAAAAGCAGAGAGCATTAAATCACAGGTGGCAGGGTAGCATAACAGTTAATACAACATTTTACAGCACCAGCAGCAAGATTGGGGTTCAATTGCCATGACTGTCTGTTAAGAGTTTGTATGTTCTGCCCTTGACCCCATGGGTTTCCTCTGGGTGCTCCGATTTCCTCCCAAGTTCCAAAGACGTACAGGTTACAGGGTAAGTGAGCTGTGGGTATGCTATGATGCATCAGGAGTGTGGCAAAACTTGCGTGCTTCCCAGCACATGCCTTATTGATTTGATTTGACCCAAAGGGCACATTTCACTGCATGTTTCGAAGTATGCGTGATAAATAAAACTAATCTTTATTCACACTCCTGATCTCAACCTTGTAAATGAGGCTTTGAGGAGCTTGGAGGTGAGTGACTCTTCACAGGATTTCGAGCCTCCAACCCACTCTTGTAGCCACATTGTGTATATGGTCAGTGAGCGCAAGAATAAGATGAATTGACAGATAAATGCATGGCTGAGGAATTGGTGCAGGGGGCAGAGTTTCAGATTTATGGATCATTGGGATCTCTTCTGGGGAGGTATGACCTGTACAAAAGGGGTGGGCTACAACTGAACCCGTGGGGTACCAGTATCATTGCGGTCAGATTTGCTAGATCTGTTGGGGAGGGTTTAAACTAATTTGGCAGGGGAATGGGAACTGGAGTGATAGGGCTGAGGATAGGGATGTAATTTTACAAGCAGAGGTAGTGTATAGTGAGACTGTCAGGAAAGACAGGCAGATAAGAAGGCAACATTGCAATCAGTGGGATGAGTTGCAGTGTAAAAGGGGGACAAAATTGAAAAGGGCAGCAAATACAGGAATGAAGGTGTTACTCTACATTGGAATGCATGCAGTATACGAAATAAGGTGTATGATCTTCCAGTGTCATTAGAGATTGGCAGGTATGATGTTATGGGTAGCAAGGAGTCACGGCTGAAAGACAATTGTAGCTGGGAGCTTAATATCCAAGAATACACAATCTGTTGAAAGGACAAGCAAGTAGGTAGAGGAGGAGGTGTGGCTCTGCTGGTAAAAAAAAGGAAATCAAATCCTTAGGAAGAGGTGACATAGGATCGGAAAATGTAGAATCATTGAGGGGAGAGTTACAAAATTGCAAGGGTAAGGAAACCCTGATGGGAGTTATTTACAGGCCTCCAAACAGCAGCTAGGATGTGGCCTACAAATTACAATGGGAGATAGAAAGAGCATGTCAAAAAGGCAATGTTACATACGTCACGGGGAATTTCAATATGCAGATGGACTGGGAAAATCAAGTTGATGCTGAATCCCAAGAGACAGAATTCGTAAAATGCCTCCAAAATGGCTCTTTAGAGCAACTTGTGTTTGAGCCTACTAGGGAATCAGCAATTCTAGGTTTGGTGTTGTGTAATAAACAAGATATGATTAGGGAGCTTAAGGTAAAGGAACCCTTAGGAGCCAGTGATCATAATGTGATAGAATTCACCCTGCAGTCTGAGAGGGAGAAGATAAAGTCAGATGTATCAGTGTTAGAGTGGAGTAAAGGGAATTACAGAGGCATGAGAGAGAAGCTGGCCAAAGTTGATTGAAAAGGATGACAGCAGAGCAGCAATAGCTGGAGTTTCTGGGAGCAATGCAGAAGGCTTAGGATAGATACATCCCAAAGAAGAGAAAGTATTCTAAAGGTAGAATGACGCAACTGTGATTGACAAGGGAAGTCAAAGCCAACATAAAAGCAAAAGAGAGGGCATATAATAGAGCAAAAATTAGTGGAACGTTAGAGGATTGGGAAATTTTAAAAAATCAACCAAAGGGAACTAAAAAAATCATAAAGGGGGTAAAGATGAAATAAAAAGGTAAGCTAGCCAATAATATCAAAAATGATACCAAACATACTTTCAGATATATAAAGAATAAAAGAGAGTCAAGTGTAGATATAGGACTGATGGAAAATGATGCTAGAGAGATAGTAACAGGGAACAATAAAATGCCAGACAAACTGAAAAAGTATTTTGCATCAGACTTCACTGTGGAAGATATTAGTAGTATGCTGGAGGTTCGTGAGTGTGAAGGAACAGAAGCGAGTGCAGTTGCTATTACTAGGAAGATGGTGATTGGGAAAATGAAAGGTCTGGTAGCTAAGTCATCAGGACCTGATGGATTATACCCCAGCGTTCTAAGAGATTGTAGAGGCATTAGTAATGACCTTTCAAGAAAAAATAGATTCTGGCATGGTTTCAGAGGACTGGCAGATATCACTTCACACTTCAGGAAGAGAGGGAGACAGGAAATTTTAGGCTAGTCAGCCTGACGTCAGCGGTTGAGAAGATGTTGAAGTTGATTGTTAAGGTTGTGGCTTTGGGGTACTTGGAGGCACATGACAAAATAGGCCAAGGTCAGCATAGTTTCCTTAAGGAAAAATCTTGCATGACAAATCTGTTAGAATTCTTTGAAGAAATAACAAGCAGGATAGACAACAAAAATCGGTGGATATTGTGTACTTGGATTTTCAAAACGTCTTTGACAAGGTGCCACATAGAATCATAGAGAAGTACAGCACAGAAACAGACCCTTCAGCCCATCTAGTCCATGTTGAAAAACCATTTAAACTATCTACTCCCAATGATCTGCACGAGGACCATAGCACTCCGTATTCCTATTATCTGTGTACCTCTCCTAACTACACTTGAATGTTGAAATTGAGCTTGCATGGACTCCTTGTGCTGGTAGCTCATTCCATACTCTCACGACCCTCTGAATGAAGAAGTTTCCCCTCATGTTCCCCTTAAAATTTTCACCTTTCACCCTTAAGTCTCGACCTCCCACCCAACCTCAATGGAAAAAGCCTGATTACATTTACCCTAGCTTTACCCTTCATAATTTTGTATAGCTCTATCAAATTTCTCAATTGTCTACATTCTAAAGTATACAGTCATAACCTATTCAATCTTTCCTTATAACTCAGGTCCTCCAGACCTGGCAACATCCTTGCAAATTTTCTCTGCACTCTTCCAACCTTGTTTACATCTTTCCTGTAAGTATATGACCAAAACTGTACACAATACTCCAAAAAAGGCCTCACCAATGTGTTATACAAACTTCAATGTAACATTCAATCTTCTGTACTCAGTACGTTGATTTATGAAGGCCAATGTGCCAAAAAGCTTTTTTTAAGACCCTATCTACCTGTGACACCACTTTCAATGAATTATATACCTGTATTCTCAGATCTCTTTGCTCTACCACACTCCTCAGTGCCCTACCATTCACTGTGTAAGACCTACCCTGGTTGTTCCTACCAAAGTGCAAAACCTCGTACATGTCTGCATTAAATTCCATCTTTCCATTTTCAGCCCACTTTTCCAGCTGATGCAGATCCCTCTGCAAGCCTTGATAGCCTTCCTCACTGTCCACTACACCCCCAATGTTGGTGTCATCTGCAAATTTTGCTGATCCAGTCAACCACATTAACATCTAGGTCATTGACGTAGATGACAAACAACAAGGGGCCCAACACCGATCCCTGTGGCACACCACTAGTCACAGGCCTCCAGTCAGAGAGGCAACCCTCTGCTACCACTTTCTGGAACGTCTAATCCAATTTACTACCTCATCTGGAATGCTGAGCAACAGTGCCTTCTTGACCAGCCTCCCATGCAGGAACTTGTCAGATGCCTTGCTAAACTCCATGTAGACAATATCCACCTCAAATCGGTGATGAAGGCGGCGAATGCGATGTCAGCATTCATTTTGAGAGGACTAGAAAACAAAAGCAAGGATGTAGTGTTGAGGCTTCATAAAGCACTGGTGAGGCCACACTTGGAGTATGGTGAGTAGTTTTGGACCCCTTTATTTAAGAACGGATGTGCTGACGTTGGCGAGGGTTCAGAGGAGGTTCACGAGAATGATTCCAGGGATTAAAGGATTACCATATGAGCAGCAACGAAAGGCTCTGGGCACGCACTCACTGGAAGTTAGAAGAATGAAGGGGGATCTCATTGAAAAATATCGAATCTTACTCTACAATATTGGCTTAGATACATACTCATTGAGTGTATGTTCGTGGTCTTCTGCTGCTGTAGCCCATCTACTTCAAGTTTCAACATGTTGTGCATTCAGAGATGCGCTTCTACATATCACTGTTGTGACATGTGGTTATTTAAGTTACTCACACCTTCCTGCCAGCTTCACAGCTTCAGTCTGGCTGTTCTCATTTGACCTCACTGATTGACAAGGTGTTTTCACCCACAGAACTTACACTCACAGGATGTTTTACGGTTTTTCGCACGATTCTCTGTAAACTCTAGAGATTGTTGTGCATGGAAGTCCCAGGAGATCAGCAGCTTCTGAGATACTCAAACCACCCCATCTAGCACCAACAATCACTCTAGGGTCAGAGTCACACAGATCGCATTTCTTCCCCATTCTGATGTTTGGTGCCAACAGCAGAACGTCTTGACTCCATCCACAAGCTTTTATATTCAGTAGAAAGGGAGGTGATCCTAGTATGCCTGTGAGTCCACAAGTTGACTGGAGGCTGGAGGCTAAAGATGGCCCGTTCTGGGGTGGGTGTGTGGCTAGATGGGAGGGCACTTGATTTGCTGTTGTTGCTTTGTCACTTGTTGTGTTCTGTGTTATTCTGCAAAGCATTGTGGGCACGTTATGTTGGTGAGGTGACACTTGCAGGCTGCCCCCAGCACATCGTTGGGTGTGTTGGT
The DNA here is from genome assembly GCF_030028105.1 of Mobula birostris. Taxonomy (NCBI): domain Eukaryota; kingdom Metazoa; phylum Chordata; class Chondrichthyes; order Myliobatiformes; family Myliobatidae; genus Mobula; species Mobula birostris. Next base: position 9,931,307 of record NC_092388.1, read on the forward strand.
TGTTAACATAAGTGACACACTTCACTAACAACAGGAATTCTGCAGATGCTGGAAGTTCAAGCAACACACATCAAAGTTGCTGGTGAACACAGCAGGCCAGGCAGCATCTCTAGGAAGAGGTACAGTCGACGTTTCAGGCCGAGACCCTTCATCAGGACTAACTGAAGGAAAAGTTAGTAAGAGATTTGAAAGTGGGTAAGAGATGATACACTTCACTATATATTTTAAGGTGCATGTGATAAATAAATCTGAATGCTCCCTTTGTTGTGATGACCAATGGATTTTGAAATATATTTCACCTTTCTGATATTGAACATCGCAGCAGATAAAATCTGATCCATCCATTTTGCCTTTAATTTGTAGCTCAGAAATTCTTTTATGTAGCATGACATTTATGTGCACTATGCAAAGTGAAATTCTAGGAAAATCAGCTGCTAAATGTAATCAGGGATTTAGTGGGTGGAATATCAAGTCCAAGTTCTCTGTGTATGCGATGGGCTAATGCACACAGTGGTATCCAAGAGCCACCAGCATATATCTGTAAACTGCTTCTGCCATCCTTTATTTGCATCTGCACACCCCATACACCCGTCCAAGAAGACCACAACCTCGTCGGAATTTGGATGCTTGTGTGCCTGAATTACCCGGAGAGCTATGTTAGCTGGAGTCAGAGCTTTACGCTTTGGCTCTTAGTAGGTCACCCATGTCAAACAGTTCAAAGGGTAGAGGCCAGACTAAGAGTGGTCCAACAGTCCTCCAGGTTCGGTGGTTTGGCTCAGGGCCAACAACTCTGACAGGTTAGGTAAATCGTTATGGAAACAGCAATGAAGAATCCTTCTACGTCTAAGTGCGACGGTATTCCTGAGTCTCCAACCAGGACTTGCGTGACTAACAGTAGTGAAAACTGAGAGTGAGCTACTGACACGATGAAGGAAGCCCTGAGCACTGCCAGAGATGGAGGACCGTCATTGCTGCCCTAAACGCCAGTGGCATAACGGGCAGTAAGTACCCCATATACCGTCCCTGAGCAAGTTCCATGGAATATAGGATATGGAAATAGAATATATGTAGAAGATAGTACAGCACAACACTGACCCTTCAGCCTACAGTGTTGTGCTGACCTTTTAATCTACTCCACAACCAATCTAACCCTTCCCTCCTATTTTTCATAACCCTCCATCCATGTGCCTATCTAAGCATCCTTTAAATGTCTCCAATGCATCTGTCCTGTCTCTACCACCATCCCTGGCACAGATGGTTTTGCAGGTTTTCAAGTTAAAAATGTTACACCTCTAGAGCAACTCTCTCAGGATTGTCCACACCCTGCCTCATAACAGCTCCCAACCCTTCCTCTTGCAGTTCGCGAGACTCTCTGTGCCTTCCAAAAACTTATCAGCACCCGGTCCGACCCTGTCCCAGTCCCCACCCATCCACACCTCTCACCTAATTCCCAGATTGCCATGAATAAGAATCTGTGAGAATATCTTCCACATGAATCACCACTTTGAACAGATGAAAGAAAGGACTTGGAAAGCATTAGCGTTTCTAATGCACACATTTTTCTTGGCCTCATACGTATATATTTTGATGGCAAAATGTTGAATACCACTTGTTTAACAATTTTTCATACACTTAAGAATTTCAAGGCCTGTAAGTTTCTCGTGGATGTTATCATGCTAATTTAGCCAATGCTGTACACATTAGCAGTTGATTTTTTGAGAATTTTTTGAGGATGTAACTAGTAGAGTGGATAGGGGAGAACCAGTGGATGTGGTATATTTGGATTTTCAAAAGGCTTTTGACAAGGTCCCACACAGGAGATTAGTATGCAAACTTAAAGCACACGGTATTGGGGGTAAGGTATTGATGTGGATAGAGAATTGGTTGGCAGACAGGAAGCAAAGAGTGGGAATAAACAGGACCTTTTCAGAATGGCAGGCAGTGACTAGTGGGGTGCCGCAAGGCTCAGTGCTGGGACCCCAGTTGTTTACAATATATATTAATGACTTAGATGAGGGAATTAAATGCAGCATCTCCAAGTTTGCGGATGACACGAAGCTGGGCGGCAGTGTTAGCTGTGAGGGCGATGCTAAGAGGATGCAGGGTGACTTGGATAGGTTGGGTGAGTGGGCAAATTCATGGCAGCTGCAGTTTAATGTGGATAAATGTGAAATTATCCACTTTGGTGGCAAAAATAGGAAAACAGATTATTATCTGAATGGTGGCCGATTAGGAAAAGGGGAGGTGCAACGAGACCTGGGTGTCATTATACACCAGTCATTGAAAATGGGCATGCAGGTACAGCAGGCGGTGAAAAAGGCGAATGGTATGCTGGCATTTATAGCAAGAGGATTCGAGTACAGGAGCAGGGAGGTACTACTGCAGTTGTACAAGGCCTTGGTGAGACCACACCTGGAGTATTGTGTGCAGTTTTGGTCCCCTAATCTGAGGAAGGACATCCTTGCCATAGAGGGAGTACAAAGAAGGTTCACCAGATTGATTCCTGGGACGGCAGGACTTTCATATGAAGAAAAACTGGATGAACTAGGCTTGTACTCATTGGAATTTAGAAGATTGAGGGGGGATCTGATTGAAACGTATAAAATCGTAAAGGGATTGGACAGGCTAGATGCAGGAAGATTGTTCCCGATGTTGGGGATGTCCAGAACGAGGGGTCACAGTTTGAGGATAAAGGCGAAGCCTTTTAGGACGGAGATTAGGAAAAACTTCTTCACACAGAGAGTGGTGAATCTGTGGAATTCTCTGCCACAGGAAACAGTTGAGGCCAGTTCATTGGCTATATTTAAGAGGGAGTTAGATATGGCCCTTGTGGCTAGGGGGATCAGAGGGTATGGAGGGAAGGCTGGTGCAGGGTTCTGAGTTGGATGATCAGCCATGATCATAATAAATGGTGGTGCAGGCTCGAAGGGCCGAATGGCCTACTCCTGCACCTATTTTCTATGTTTTCTATGTTTGATGATGGTGTTCACTAACTTCATTTATTGCCTCAGGTTGTACAGAACAGTGGATTGGACAACCCATTACACCTCACCGTTCACATTTCAAAAAGACCCTTTGGTCTTTCTCTGTAACTACTGGAAGCCTAAAATGAAAACAGCAAATACTGAAAAACCTATCATAAATATCTGAGATAGATTTATATTAATATTTCAGACTTTAAATCTATTTTTCAGTGCTATCTGCAGCTGTTCTTCCAGTCATTTGCCCTGGAATATCTATTGGAACTTCTCTAAAAGTTACAGCTGTTGACCAGAAGAGGTGTTGCATGAAGCATATGGACAAAAGCAATGCTCACACAAAATCGCAGAGGAATTCAGCAGATCAGGCAGCATCTACGGAGAGAAATAAATAGTCAACGTTTCATGCCGAGAGCTTTCATCAGGACAAAAGCTTTATTTCAAAATAGAGGGCCTGTAACATCAAAAGGGTAGAACATAGAACAGTACATCACAGGAGCAGGCTCCTTGGCCTACAGTGTGGTGCCGATCCAATTAAATTAGTGGTCAGATAGTCAACTAAACAGATCCCTTCTGTCTATACAATGTCGATTTCCTCGCATTCATGTCCCTATCTTAAAATCCTTAGCTGCTTTTATCACCACCCCAGGCAGTATTTTCCAGACACCCATCCCTCTCTGTGTCAAGAACTTTCCCCTCACATTTCATTTGAACTTACTCCCCCTCACCTTAAATGCACTCTGTCTGGTATTAGACATTTCAATCCTGGGGAAAAGATACTGTCTGTCTAGTTTATCTATGCCTCTCATAACCTTATAAAACTCCATCACATCTCCCCTGAGTCTTCTTCGTGCCAGAGAAAGCAACCCAACTTTGTTCAACCTCTTGTCATAGCACCCCCTAACCTAGGCAGCATCCTGGTAAACCTCTTCTGCACTTTCTCCACAGCCTTGACATCCTTCCTATAATGAGGCAATCAGAACTGCATGCAACACTCCAGATGTGACTTAACATATTTCATAAAGCTGCAGTGACTTGAATGTTGGGATAATCCTTCCAGGATGGTGGAAGGAAAAGCAGAGTTAACATTTCAAGTCAAAGACCCTTCACCAAAACTTAGATGATTTTATCTCAATTTTCTGTCATTAAGGCGTTTTCTTGTTTCCACAGCAGTAATCTCATGGTTTCTAAGGGGTAGTCACTACCTAACCAAGGTTTTAATCTGCCCCCTTCCTTTTCGGTCCTGATGAAGGATCTCGGCCCAAAATATCAATTGTTTATTCCCCTCCATAGATGATACCTGACCCAACGGGTTCCTCCAGCATCTTGTGTATGTTAACCAGGTTTTAATAATGAACATCGATTTCTCTTGGTAATTTCTTCCCCCTTCCCATCTTCTCTTTTTTTTTCCATTTCTCAATCTGGCTCCACTCTTACCACTTCTCTTCTCCTTACTTCCCATCACCTCCCTAAGGCTCCCCCCCTCCTGCCATTTCTCGCATGGTCCACTCTCCTCTTGTTTCAGATTCCTTCTTCTTCAGCCCTTTACCTTTCCCACCTGTCACTTCCCAGCTTCTCATTTCATTCCTCCTCCCCCCAACCACCCTCGTCCCCCCCTCATCTAACACCTGCTGATTTGTATTCCTTCTCTTTCCCCCACCTTATTTTTCTAGCTTCTTCCCCTTTCCCTTTCAGTCCCAATGAAGGGTCCTGACCAGAAACATTGCGTCTTTATTCTTCTCCATAGATGCTGCCTGATCTACAAGGTTTCTCCAGCATTTCGTTTGTGTTATTCCCTTGTAACTGCTGCCCTTATTTTGCTTGGTGGGTTTTAGGAGGTCCAAATGCAGAAACTTTAGGCAAGTCATGGCAGGGGACTCTGTAGCTGCCATACTTTGCAACACAACAGTAGTAGAGGGAATAAACATATATATTTCTGGTAAGACGGCGGCACAATTGGACGCAGAGGCCACTCTAGGGTTGTGGGCTGGCCCCTCCCTTCGGTCCTGCTCTCCGGTGTTCACTTGGAGCTGTCCGCCAGTGTTTGCTCAGCGCTGCCCTCCAGTGTTTACTTGGTAGAAGAACAAGCTGGGCCAGGGCAATCAACACGTCATGCCACTCAGGTAGTTGGGCTTTTCTTTGTGACTGTATGTTTTCCTGAAATTGTAACCACGTGTTATTTGTGCTGTGTTCTATGTGCAGTGTGCTGTGTGCTGCTGGTAATGTGTTTTGCACCTCGGCCACGGAGGAACACTGTTTCACTTGGCTTTTTTCATGTATAGTTGAATGATATTTAAACTTGAACTTGAACTTAATATAAGATGGTAAATATAAGCAGGCTGCTTACCTTGAATAGCATCAAGCTTCTTCAGTTTTTTTTTGAAGCTGCACTCACCCAGGCAAGCAAAGGGTACTTCATCATTCTCTTGATATGGGCCCTGTGAATGAAGGAAAAACTTTGTGATGTCAGGAGTGAGCGATTTGCCAGAGGGATCCCTATGATCTCCTCTTACAGCAGCAGCACTTAGATGAAATTCAGATTCATCCCAGATTCGGATTCTGATTCATTTATTTATCATATGTATCTTGAAACTTACAATGAAATAGGTCTTTTGCATTCACAACCAGTACAACCGAAGGATGTACTGGGGGCAAGCCTGCAAGTGTCACCATACACTTTGGCACCCTGGTAGCGTTGTGGTTACAGTTATGGTTACAGGTCCCGCAACCCGCCTGGGTCGTAGGGGCGCCATACAGATGAGCGCTGCACCAGTTACCTCCATCTCTCACGGTTGTGGGTGAGTGTCTGGGTTGTGGCAAAGCTCCCTCTGGTCCATTCTGCAATATTGTCAGCCCATTTCTTCTCTGTCTGCCCCTTTTTCTTTTCCCTTGCACTGCTCCCTGAAGGAAGGTCTTTGAGAGTCCACTTGATCTTCTTATGTGGCCATACCATCTCAGTTTCCTCTCCTTTACTGTGGACAGTAGATCTTCGTAGTGTCTCATGTGCTGGGTGATGGTTGTTCATACTTCATTGTTTGAGACATGGTCTGTATAGGGGACGCCGAGGAACCTTCTGAAGCATCTCATTTCTTCTGCCTGGATCTTCTTTTGCAGTTCTGCTGTCAAAGTCTACGATTTGCAGTTAGCATAGCGTTTAGCACAACACTATTACAGCTGGGGGTGTCGGGGTTCAGAGTTCAGTTCTGATGCTGTGTGTGAGAAGTTTGTACGTCCTTCCTGTTAGCATGTGGGTTTTGTCCAGCTGCTCTGGTTTCCTCCCACAGTTGAAAGACATACCGGTTAGTAGGCTAATTGGTCATTGTAAATTGTCTTGTGATTAGGCCAGGGTAAAATAGATGGGTTGCTGGCGGTGTGGTGCTTCGGGCACTGTGTATTTAAATAAAAAATCAACTTAAAAATTCAGTGCCAACATAGCATAGCCATTGTGTTCATCAGGACGAAGTAATGTAACATCATCAACAACAACAACAACAGCAAGAAAACAACAGAAGCAAGACAAGCTGTTTTCCTCTTTTCCACCCGTCCACACACACACACACACACACACAGGCCTCCAACCCCAGTACTGGCTGCCTCCGGACCTCAAACCTACAGACCCTGTGGCCGGGACTCACAGACTTGCAGATCAATAGTACCTCTCAGAATTCTAATGGAGAAGCAAGAGAATGTGATGTAGGAGTGACACAGACCAGTTCTGATGCAGGGTTTTGGTCTGAAACATTGACTGTTTCTTTCCTCCCACCGATGATGCTCGACCCGCTGAGTTCCTCCAGCAGATTGCGTTTTACTCACAATTTTAATGTTGGGGGATTCTGATATGGGAAAAAAAACTATTGAGTATTGAAAGGCCTGGATAGATTGGATATGGAGAGGACATTTCCAATAGTGGAGTAGTCAGGGATCAGAGGGGACAGCTTCAGAACAAAGATGAGGAGGATTTAGCTAGAGGGTGGTGAAATCCTTAAGGGGCTTGGCAGGGTGGATAGCAAGTTGATATTTTCCCCGGCTGTGGTGTCTGCAACTAGGCATCATAGACTCAAAATAAAAGAGTCAACCAGTCGGAAATGAGAGAAAGAGAAATGTTTTCAGCTGAAGGGGAAAAAGTTTAAAGGTAACATTGGGGGGGGCTTCACACAGAGAGTGGTGGGAGTGTGGAATGAGCTACCAGATGAAATGGTAAATGTGGGCTCACTTTTAACATTTAAGAAAAACTTGGACAGGTACATGGATGAGAGGTGTATGGAGGGATATGGTCCAGGTGCAGGTCAGTGGGACTAGGCAGAAAAATGGTTTGGCACAGCCAAGAAGGGCCAAAAGGCCTGTTTCTGTGCTGAAATGTTCTATGGTTCTATGGAGGGTAGTGGACCTTCTGAATTCACTACTGGGAGAGTTGTGGAACTGGAAATGAATATTGTTGCCAAATGTACCAAGCTACAGTGTAAAACTTGTCTTGCATACTGTATACAGATCAAATAATTACACAGTGCATCGAGGTGACTGGTTATCTGCTGTATCCAACATTGACAGAAGACCTGTGCTGGAGAGTTTTTAAAGTGGCAAAGCCATTGCACCAGGGCAGCTCTACATTCTCGACCTTGCAAGCCTGAGTCCAGTGGTACGGGTAGTCATAACAACTGGGGTCTTTCGTGCTTGCAGTGGATGACCATGACTTCTTCTGTGCCTTGTCACACCCTTTGCTCTCCACAAAGTGTTACAGAACCACCTTGCTGGCCATTGGATCTAACCGGTGATTTCATCAGCCCAGACTGTCCGAGCTTTCTTCGTATGTTCAGATAGGCATGTCCCTATTTCACTGGAGTACAAGGCCTGCAGGCTACCCTCATCTGGTTTAGCCTGCCTGATGAGGCGGCGTGTTAGAGGTCAGGAATCCATCTTATCACACAAGGAAGCAGAATAATTTTAATATCTCTGGCATTTAATTTCTTATGCAGCAGCAGTACATTGCAAGTAGTGAGATAGTGCTCATGGGTTCAACGTCCGTTCAGAAATCTGATGGATGAGGAGAAGAAGCTAATCCTGAGTGTTGGTCTTCAGATTCCTGTACCTCCTCCTTGATGGCAGCAATGATAAGAGGGCATGTTCTAGATGAAGGGGGTCCTTAATGATGGATGCCACCTCCTTGAAGATGTCCTGGATGCTGGGGAATCTAGTGCCCATGATGGAGCTGACTGAGTTTACAACTTTCAATAGTCCTATAACATTTATATAACTGTTCAATAGTCCTATAACAGAGGGGTATCAGAATCAGGTTTATTATCACCAGCATGTGACGTGAAATTTGTTAATTTAGTAGCAGCAGTTCAATGCAATACATAATATAGAAGAAAAAAACAGTAAAATAATAATAATTAAATAAGTAAGTAAATCTTATTCGGTATACTTTATACAGTATACATATATTGAATAGATTAAAAATCGTGCAAAAATCAAAAATACTATATATTTTTTAAAAAGTGAGGTAGTGCCCAAGGGTTCAATGTCCATTTAGGAATCGGATGGCAGAGGGGAAGAAGCTGTTCCTGAATCGCTGAGTGTGTGCCTTCAGGTTTCTGTACCTCCTACCTGATGGTAACAGTGTGAAAAGGGCATGCCCTGGGTGCTGAGCTCCTTAATAATGGACGCTGCCTTTCTGAGACACTGCTCCTTGAAGATGTCCTTGGTACTTTGTAGGCTAGTACCCAAGATGGAGCTGACTAAACTTACAACCCTCTACAGCTTCTTTTGGTCCTGTGCAGTCGCCACCACCCCCCATACCAGACGGTGATGCAGCCTGTCAGAATGCTCTCCACGGTACATCTATAGAAGTGTTTGAGTGTATTTGTTGACATACCAAATCTCTTCAAACTCCTAATAAAGTATAGCCGCTATCTTGCCTTCTTTATAACTGCATCAATATGCTGGGACCAGGTTAAATCCTCAGAGATCTTGACACCCAGGAACTTGAAACTGCTCATTCTCTCCACTTCTGGTCCCTCTATGAGGACTGGTATGTGTTCCTTCATCTTAGCCCTCCTGAAATCCACAATCAGCTCTTTCGTCTTACTGCCATTGAGTGCCAGGTTGTCGTTGCAGCACCACTCCACTAGTTGGCATATCTCACTCCTGTATGCCCTCTTGACACAACTCGAGATCATAACAACAATGGTTGTATCATCAGCAAATTTATAGGTGGTATTTGAGCTACGCACATAGTCATGGGTTTATAGAGAGTAGAGCAGTGGGCTAAGCACACACCCCTGAGGTACACCAGTGTTGATCGTCAGCGAGGAGGATATGTTATCACCAATTTGCGCAGATTGTGGTCTTCCGGTTAGGAAGTTGAGGATCCAATTGCAGAGGGAAGTACAGAGGCCCAGGTTCTGCAACTTCTCAATCAGGATTGTGGGAATGATTCTATTAAATGCTGACCTATTGTCGATGAACAGCATCCTGATGTAGGTGTTTGTGTTGACCAGGTGGTCTAAAGCCGTGTGGAGAACCATTGAGATTGCATCTGCCGTTGACCTATTGTGGCAATAGGCAAATTGCAATGGGTCCAGGTTCTTGCTGAGTTCAGTCTAGTCATGAACAACCTATCAAAGCATTTCATCACTGTAGATGTGAGTGCTACTGGGCAATAGTCATTAAGGCAGCTCACATTATTCTTCTTAGACACTGGTATAATTGTTGCCTTTTTGAAGCAAGTGGGAACTTCTGCCCATAGCAGTGAGAGATTGAAGATGTCCTGGAATATCCCGCCAGTTGGTTGGCACAGGTTTTCAGAGCCTTACCAGGTACTCCATTGGGACCTTCTGCCTTGCGAGGGTTCACTCTCTTTAAAGTCAGCCTACCATTGGCCTCTGAGACAGAGATTATAGGGTCATCAGGGATCTTCACAGCTGTAGTTGTGTTCTCCCTTTCAATTCGGGCATAAAAAGCATTGAGTTCATCTGGTAGTGAAGCATCGCTGCCATTCACGCTATTGGGTTTCACTTTGTAGGAAGTAATGTCTTGCAAGCCCTGCCAGAGTTGTCATGCATCTGATGTTGCCTCCAACCTCATTCAAAATTGTCTCTTTTCCCTTGAATAGCCCTCCGCAGATCATACTTGGTTTTCTGGTACGGGCCTGGATTGGCAGACTTGAATGCCACAGATCTAGCCTTCAGCAGGAGACGTACCTCCTGGTTCATCCATGGCTTTTGGTTTGGGAATGTGCAGTAAGCCTTTGTAGGCACATACTCATCCACACCGGTTTTAATGAAGTAAAATCTAACCTTGAGCCTAGTGTCATTTGTTTTCAGGTTTTTGTATCTTCTGCCCAGTGAAACTGAACATTTACAACAAATCAATACATTTTTCAATATTTTAGACATTTAGCGATGGGCAGTCAGTGCACGGAAGTGGCGCTGAGGAAAGCAATTATGCATCATCTCACTGAATGTATTGCAGGAACATGGGCTGAACGATTTGTTCCTTCTTCTGTTTTATTTGTTATTATTTAAGCTCTGTGCTGAAACAGCAGCGATAAATACAGGAAACACTTGGCAGGTTTGGTTAGCCCCAGGCCTTCATACCGAGGAGAAGCATATGATATCTACTTTCAAAATCCTTTGCAGGTTAATAACCGGATGTGGTAGAAATGTACCTCACTATTATGCTTTCTTTTTGCATTGCACTGAACTGCTGCCACAAAACAGTAAATTTCACAACATATATAACCAGTAATAAACCTGATTTTGACTCTGCGGGGTTTTAGTACAGGTTCAATTCCCGCCACTGGTGTAAGAAGTTTGTACATTCTCCCCATGATCAGAATCGGAGTCGGGTTTATTATCAACGGCATATGTCGTGAAATTTGTTGTCTCTGTGCAATACATATTAATAGAGAAAAATACTGTGAATTACAGTAGTAAAATAGATAAATTAGAGATTGCAGGGATCGTGATTTTTCTTCCACGTTCCAAAGGTGTATGAGCTAGTAAGTTAATTTGTCACATGGGTACAATGGGGCAGCCAGGCTCATGGGACGGAAGGGTCTATTATGTGTTGTATCTCTAAAAAAGATCCAGCAGTTATTTCTGTCTTCACTTTACTACAATTATTTTGGGCTGTTATGATATAATACCTGGAGTTCAAAGTTTCTTTTCAATGCTAAGGTATGTTTCCTCAAGTCAGAGCATCATAGAGTCAAACAGCACGGAAAGAGGCTCTTCAGCCCATACATCCATGCTGACCCATTTTTGGCCATCTACACTCACTTGCCCAAATACACTGCCTATTTAAGAGCCTCTTTCAATGTGATTGAATCTGACTCCACCACCTCCTCTGGCAGTGAGTTCCAGGTATCAGCCTCCCGCAGTATGAATACCTTTCTCCCAATTCTCTTTCAAAACTCATTTCTCTGTAATCTATGCCCTCTTGTATTTGATACTGTTACCATGCACAGCATCAGAGAAAGCAGCAGAGGGTTCCAAACTCAGCCGGCTCCATCATGGGCACTGGTGTTCTCACCATTAAGGACATCTTCAAAAGGTGATGTCTCAAGAAGGCAGCATTCATCAAGAAGGACACTCATCATTCAAGACATGCCCTCTTCTCATTACTACCATCAATGAGGAGGTACAGGAACCCGAAGATCCACATTTAATGTTTTAGGAACAATTTCTTCCCCTCCGCCATCAAATTTCAGAATGGACTGTGAACCCATGAATGTTATCTTAAACACAAGCAATTCTGCAGATGCTGGAGATCCAGACCAACAAACACAAAATCAAGTCAGGCAGCAACTATGGAGAGGAATAAACAGTTGATGTATTGGGTCAACGCCCTTTATTACTAGTGGAAAGGAAGGGGAAGAAGTCAGAACAGGATGTTAGGGGAGGGGAAGGAGTACAAGCTGGCAGATGATAGGTGAAGCAACACACATAAAAGTTGCTGGTGAACACAGCAGGTCAGGCAGCATCTCTAGGAAGAAGTACAGTCGACATTTCGGGCTGAGACCCTTCATCAGGACTAACTGAAAGAAAACCTAGGAAGAGATGTGAAAGTGTGGGGGGGGGAGATCCCATGTGGAAGGGGAAGGTAGATGGTTGGGATAAAGTGAGAAGCTGGGAGATGACAGGTGGAAGAAGAAGAAATCTGATAGGAGAGGACAGTGTCCCGTGGGAGAAAGAGAAGGAGGAGGGCCACCACTGGCAGACGATGGACAGTTGAAGAGAACAGAAGAGTAAAGAGATGAGCCAGAATGGGGAATAGAAAAAGAAAGAAGGGGAGGGTGCAGAAATTACCGTAAGTTACCCTCACAACACGCTGGAGGAACTCAGCAGGTCGAGCAGCATCCATGGAAATAATCAGTCAACGTTTTGGGCCGGAACTCTTCGTCAGGACTGAAGAGAGAAGGGGCAGAGGCCTTATAAAGAAGGTAGGGGGAGGGTGGGAAGGAGAAGGCTGGTAGGTGCCAGGTGAAAAACCAGTAAGAGGAAAGATAAGGGGGTGGGGGAGGTGATAGGCAGGAAAGGTGAAGAAGAAATAGGGGAAAGCACAATGGGTAGTAGAAGGAGGTGGAACCATGAGGGAGGTAGTAGACAGCTGGGGGAGGGAGCAGAGTGAAACTGGGATAGGGGAAGGGAGGGGGAAGGAATTACTGGAAGTTGGAGAATTCAATGTTCATACCAAGGGGCTGGAGACTACCCAGACAGTATATGAGGTGTTGCTCCTCCAACCTGAGTTTAGCCTCATCATGGCAGTAGAGGAGGCCATGTATGGACATATCCGAATGGGAATGGGAAGCAGAGTTGAAGTGGATGGCTACCGGGAGATCCTGTCTGTTTTGGTGGACGGAGCGAAGGTGCTCGACGAAGCGGTCCCCCAATCTGTGTCCGGTTTCACCGATGTAGAGGAGGCCGTACCGGGAGCACCAGATGCAATAGATGACCCCAACAGACTCACAAGTGAAGTGTTGCCTCACTTGGAAGGACTGTTTGGGGCCCTGAATCGTGGCAAGAGAGGAGGCGTAGGGGCAGGTGTAGCACTTACGCTTACAGGGATAAGTGCCGGGTGGGAGATCCGTGGGGAGGGACGTGTGGACCAAGGAGTCACGGAGGGAATGATCCCTGTGGAAAGCGGAGAGGGGTGGAGAGGGAAAGATGTGCTTAGTGGTGGGGTCCTGTTGAAGGTGACGGAAGTTGCGGAGGATAATGTGCTGGATCTGGAGGCTGGTGGGGTGGTAGGTGAGGACAAGGGGAACTCTGTCCCTGTTGTGGTGACGGGAGGACGGGGTGAGGGCTGAAGTGCGGAAAATGGAGGAGATGCGGGTGAGAGCATCAGACTCTCATAACTACCTCAACTATACCTTTTCCCACCCTGCCTCATGTACGAATGCCATTCCCTATTCCCAGCTTCTCCATCTCCACCGCATCTGCTCCTAGGATGAGCCTTTCCGTTCCAGGACATCTCAAATGTCCTCTTTTTTTAAGGACCGTGGTTTCACTTCTGCCGTCATCAATGATCCCCTCACCCACATCTCCTCCATTTCTCGCACTTTGGTCCTCACCCCATCCTCCCGCCACCACAACAGAGACAGAGTTCCCCTTGTCCTCACCTACCACCCCATCTCCGGATCCAGGTGAGGCAACACTTCACTTGTGAGTCTGTTGGGGTCATCTATTGCATCTGGTGCTCCCGGTGCGGCCTCCTTTACATCGGTGAAACCCGACGCAGATTGGAGGACCGCTTCGTCGAGTACCCCCACTCCGTCCGCCAAAACAGACAGGATCTCCCAGTTGCCACCCACTTCAACTCTGCTTCACATTCCCATTCAGATATGTCCATACATGGCCTCCTCTACTGCCATGATGAGGCTAAACTCAGGTTGGAGGAGCAACACCTCATATACCAGCTGGGTAGTCTCCAGCCCCTTGGTATGAACATTGAATTCTCCAACTTCTGATAATTCTCTCCCCCTATCCCAGTTTCACTCTGCCCCTCCCCCAGCTGCCTATCACCTCCCTCTTGGTTCCGCCTCCTTCTACTACCCATTGTGCTTTCCCCTATTCCTTCTTCACCTTTCCTGCCTATCACCTCCCTGCTTCCTCTTCTTCAACGCTTTATTTTTCCCCTTACTGGTTTTTCACCTGGCACCTACCAGCCTTCTCCTTCCCACCCTCCCCCCACCTTCTTTATAGGGCCTCTGCCCCTTCTTTCTTCAGTCCTGACGAAGGGTTCCGGCCCGAAACGTCGACCGATCTTTTCTACGGATGCTGCCCGACCTGCTGAGTTCCTCCAGCGTGTCGTGAATGTTGCTTTGACCCCAGCATCTGCAGAGTATTTTGTGTTTATTACCATAAGTTAATTCTCTATTTTGTTATTTTTCACACTATTCATTTATTTCTATATATTCCTATTGCAGTTTATAGTATCTTTTATGTATTGCACTGTACCAATGCTGCAAAGCAACAAATTTCATAACACATCAGTGATAATAAACCTATTTCTGAGCTCGTGGGAGAATGATTCTGCCTACCCTATCTATGCCTTGTATAATTTTATAAAACCCATCAGGTCACCCCCTCAGTATCCTTCACTCCAGAAAGAACAAGCCCAGCCTATCCAATCTCCAATGGTAACCAAAATCCTCCAATCCAATTCAATCTTGGTAAATTTCCTTTACATTCTCTCTGGAACAACCACATCCTTCTTATTATGTAGTGACCAGAACTCACAAAGTAGTACAAGGTGATTTAACTTCTTGGAAAGGCACATGAATGTGCAGGAAATGGAAAGATATTGAGATTGTGCAGGCAGAAGGGATTAGTTTAGTTGGGCATGTGATCATTAATTCAGTTAGTTTGGAGCAACATTGAGGGCTGATCTTAATCAGTATTTTGAAAGGTTAACATCCCAACTATACCCAAATTGGACTCAAAAACAGTAACTTCCCCCCAGTTGTCAGGCTAATCAACACCTCTGCCCATTACCCCACCCCACCACCACTACATTCGTATCAGATGCTCCTCTCTACAGCTGCTCAGCACCTTTATTCCTCTCCCCCCCCGTACACTGCCACTTTGAGCTTACACTCCACGCCTCATACCCACAGTCACTCCTCTCCACTGCCCCTCACCACCCCCTTCAACCCCTATTCACTGACACTCCACACCTCACACCTACACTGACTCACTCCTCTCCATAATGCCTCACTACCCCCTTCATCCCCATTCACTGTCACTTTACACTTATACTTCATACGTACACTGACACACTCACTGTCCTACTGTGGTTTCAAATGTCCTGCTGCTACTGAAAAGAGGTCCTCTTGCCAAGATCGTTTTGCTGAACACCTACGCTCTGTCCGCCAGAGAAAGCAGGATCTCCCAGTGGCCACACATTTTAATTCCACGTCCCATTCCCATTCTGATATGTCTATCCATGGCCTCCTCTACTGTAAAGATGAAGCCACACTCAGGTTGGAGGAACAACACCTTATATCTCGTCTGGGTAGCCTCCAACCTGATGGCATGAACGTTGACCTCAAACTTCTCCTAATGCCCCACCTCCCCCTCGTACCCCATCCATTATTTATTTATATACACACATTCTTTCTCTCTCTCTCCTTTTTCTCCCTCTGTCCCTCTCACTATACCCCTTGCCCATCCTCTGGGTTCCCCCCCCCCCTTTTCCTTCTCCCTGGGCCTCCTGTCCCATGATCCTCTCATATCCCTTTATCCCTTTTGCCAATCACCTGTCCAGCTCTTGGCTCCATCCCTCCACCTCCTGCCTTCTCCTATCATTTTGGATCTCCCCCTCCCCCTCTCGAATCTCTAACTAGCTCTTCTTTTAGTTAGTCCTGACCAAGGGTCTCAGCCCGAAACGTCGACTGTACCTCTTCCTAGAGATGCTGCCTGGCCTGCTGCGTTCACCAGCAACTTTGATGTGTGTTGCCTCTTGCCAAGAGTCACTTTGGCACTTAATCATTTCCTGTCAGAGTCACCTTATGCACAAATACTCCTGCACGGTATGTCATTTTAGGTATATATAATCAGTTTTTGTATCTAAGCTAATCTTATGTATTTATGATCACACTCAACCATTACTTGATGTTTTATAGGATTTTTTATATTTCTAATTATTGTGATTTGCATGCTTTTTGTGTTTTTTTATGCTGCATTGAATTGGAGGTAGCAATCATTTTGTTCTTCTTTATACTTAAGTGCTGAAAAATTACAATAAATGATCTTGAATCTATATGCATCTCTATCCTATAAAGAAAATATGCCACATACCTTTGCCACCAAGCTGCCTACCTGTGTTGCTACTTCAAAGGTTTCAAAGGTACATTTAATGGCAGAGAAATGTATATAATATATATCCTGAAATGCTTTTTCTTCACAGCCATCCACAAAAACAGAGGAATGCCCCCAAAGAATGAATAACAGTTAAATGTTAGAACCCCAAAGCCCTCCCTCCCGCACATAAGCAGCAGCAAAGCAATGATCCCCCCTCCCCCACCAGCAAAAAAAGCATCAGTGTCCCCCCCCCCCCACTGAACACTTAAAAGCACAGCAAAGCAACAGCAAAGACACAGACTTGCAATACCTCAAAGTCTACTTGTTCACCCGGTATTTGACATACCACAGGCTCTCTCTCTCTCCACCTAATAAGGGAGAAAGAGGTGTTTCCATTTCAGCAAATTATAGAGACAATACGGTGCAGAAGTGCAAGATTCAGTTTCTGGAATGTTGGGTCTGACAGATGAGTGATTGAAAAGGCAAGGCCTCATTTCCATCAAGTTTAGAAAAATCAGAAAGACTGATTTTATTTTGCTTCCCTAGCTAAGAAGTCTAAAACTAGGGGTCACAATGTCAACTTAAAGAGTGAGACAATTTAGGACTAGGTCCCACATACACCGAGTTCAGGAACAGTTATTACCCTTCAACCATCAGGCCCCTGAACTGGCATGGATAACTAGACTCACCTCAACACTGGACCAATTCCACAATCTATGGACTAACTATCCTGGCAGTGTGCCAGGTGTTGAAGGGTGTGAGGGAAGAGAAGTGTGTGCAGTTACTATTACAAGGGAGAAGGTGTTCAAAAAACTGAAAGATCTAAAGATATATAAGTCACCTGGACCAGATGAACTGCACCTTAGGATTCTGAAAGAGGTAGCGGCAGAGATTGTGGAGGCTTTAGTAATGATCTTTCAAGAGTCATTGGACTCTGGTTCTGGAGGACTGGAAAATTGCAAACGTCACTCCACTTTTTAAAAAAGGGAGGCAGCAGAAAGAAAATTATAGACCAGTTAGCTTGACCTCAGTGGTTGGGAAGATGTTGGATTCAATTGTTAAGGATGAGGTTATGGAGTACTTGGTGACACAGGACAAGATAGGACAAGATCAGCATGGTTTCCTTGAGGAAAATCTTGCCTGATGAACCTGTTGGAACTCCTTGAGGAGAATACAAGTAGGATAGATAAAGGGGATGTAGTGGATGTTGTATATTTGGATTTTAAGAAGGCCTTTGACAAGGTGCCACACATGAGGCTGCTTACCAAGTTAAGAGCCCATGGTATTACAGGAAATTTACCGGCAACGTTAGAGCATTGGCAGATTGGTAGATTGGTGAGTGAGAATAAAAGGATCCTTTTCTGGTTAGCTGCCAGTAACTAATGGTGTTCCGCAGGGGTCAGTGTTGGGACTGCTTCTTTTTATGCTGTATATCAATGATTGAGATGATGGAATAGATGGCTTTGTTGCTAAGTTTGCAGATGATACGAAGATTGATGGAGGGTCAGGTAGTATTGAGGAAACAGGAAGGGTGCAGAAAGACTTAGACAGATTAAGAGAATGGGCAAGAAGGAGGCAAATGAAATACAATGTTGAAAAATTAATGGTCATGCACTTTGGTAGAAGAAATATATGTGCAGACTATTTTCTAAACTGGGAGAAAATCCAAAAATCTGAGATGCAAAGGGACTTTGGAGTCCTTGTGCAGAATGCCTTAAAGGTGAATTTGCAGTTTGAGTTGGTGGTGAGAAAGGCAAATGCAATATTAGCATTCATTTCAAGAGGTCTAGAATATAAAGCAGGGATGTGATGCCGAGGCTTTATAAGGCACTGATGAGGCCTCACCTTGAGTACTGTGAACAGTTTTGGGCTCCTTATCTTAGAAAAGGTGTGCTGGCAATGGAGAGGGTTCAGAGAAGGTTCACAAGGATCATTCCAGGAATGAAAGGGTTATCATATGAGGAATGTTTGATGGCTCTGGGCCTGTACTCAATGGAATTTAGAAGGATGCGGGGGGGGGGGGGGAATCTCATTAACACCTTTCAAATATTGAAAGGCCCACACAGAATAGATGTGGAAAGGGTTTCCTATGGTGGGGGAGTCTAGGACAAGAGGGCACAGCCTCAGGATAGAGGGATATCTGTTTAAAATAGAGATACTAAGAAATTTCTTTAGTCAGATAGTGGTGAACTTGTGGAATTTGTTACCGCAGGACAAGACTTGTCAGTCTTTGTGTGTAGATTTTCGTTGATACCATTGCATTTATTTGTTCTATTGTGAATGTTTGTAAAAAAAAATCTCAGGGTAGTATTTGGTGACATATAGAGTACTGTGTGCAAGGCACATATATTTACATAGGATGTCTAAGATTTTTGCACAGTTCTGTATTTGTCAATGCAGAGCAGAGAGCAGGTTTGTAAGACTGGTGGGGCAAAGGATGTTGGGAATGGTTAGGGTGAAGTGTTGCGGCAGGGGTGTGGGATAGGTGGCAGAGGAGTGCCAGGAGCGGAGGCTGGCATGGGTACGGACATACCTAGCTCTGTGACACCAGGCATGGTCATTTGATTCCAAATAATTGATGTACTGATCATTTCAGAATGTCTGTCTGGTGTTTACCACTCTCTCCCCTTTCCCTTCCCTTTTCCTGACCATGATTCCCCTCTCCCTGCCCACTTTCCCACTCTCAGTCCACAATAGAGACCTGGATCAGAATCAGGTTTATCACCACTCAATATGTCATGGAATATGTTTTTTTGTTGCAGCAGTACAGTGTAATACATAAAATTACTACAGTACTGTACAAAAGTCTTCTTCACTTTAACTATATATACACCCTAGACTTTTGCCCAGTACTGTACATACTTTGATAATAAATTTACTTTAAACTTCGAAGATGTGGAGAAAACTTTTCACAGAGATGGTAATATTTTTTGGAATTCACTACCTGGGAGTGGGTTAAAGGCTCAGCCATTCATTGCAATCAAAACAAAGTTTGGTGGATTTCTAGATCTTAAAATAATCAAGGGTTATGAGGTAGATATAATAAGGAAGAAGCTCAGCCAAACAGGTGTTGAATGACAATAACTTGAAAGACTCAATAGCCTACTGCTGTTTCTATTTCCAATGTAAAATGGTTTAATTAAAGGGGGCATTAATGGGCTTAAAGTTATATCTGTCATCATTTAAAGCTATATTTATCATCATTTTGATGACACAAGGAACTGCAAATGTTAGAATTCAGAGCACCAGACAATCTGCTGAAGGAAATCAACAGGTCAAGCACCATCAATGGGGGAAGGAAGTTATCAATGTTTCAGGTTGAAACCTGTCCCAATGCAGGGTTTGACCCAAAACAATTCTTTCACTCCCACCGATGCTTCTTGACCCATTGAGTTCTTCCAGCTGTTTGATTGTTGCTGTATTGTCACTTTGATCTTGTTTCAGATGTGTTTTGCTTTTAATCATATTTTCCACTGATGATGTGCCTTATATTTGGTCATTTCGTCAAATTTCTAGAAACTAATTTTGTTTTTGCTCGAGTCATTTCTCATGACCCCAATTTAGATAAATGTAACACACTCAAAATGCTGGAGGAACTAAGCAGGTCAGACAGGGGAATAAACTGTTGATGTTTTGGGCTGCAGCACTTCATCAGCAGTGGAAAGGAGGGGTATGAAGCCAGAATAAGATGATGGAGGGAGGGGAAAGAGTACAAGCTGACAGGCTGAGGGGAGAAGGTAGGTGGGTTGGAAAGTGGGGATGAAGTGAGAAGCCGTGAGGCGATAGGTGGAAAAGTTCTGAAAAATAAGGAATCTGATAGGAGAGGAGAGTGGACCTTGGGAGAAAGAGAAGGATGGGGGAAACAGATGGAGGTGATAGGCAGGTGAGCAGAAAGGGAAGAGGGGAGCAAGATAGGAATGGAAAAGGAGAGAAGGGTGTAATTGTCAGAGGGTAGAGAAATCAATGTTCAAGCTGTCAGATTGGAAACTAACCAGACAAAGTATGAGATGTTGTTCACCAACCTGAGAGTGGCCTCATCATGGCAGCAGATTCCCAAGAAGATGTTCCCCAGAAAACAACAGAAGATATTCGCAAACTTCCTTGCAGGTGGATGGACAAAGAGAATGTAAATCGGTGTAGATCAGAAGAATTGTCCTGCTCTTTGGCATGGGACAAAACCAAATAGGATGCAGTTCATGACCGGAAATCCTTATTAGGATTTTCCCATACACTCTTTCACTCAGAATAACTCGTAACTTTTTTGAAAAAGTCATACCACACAGAGACCGTCCCTTTAGCCCAACTGGTCTGTACCAACCAAGTTGCCCCATCCAAACTTGCCAGTGTTTGGGCCATAATTTTAACAATTCATGTTGCTCGCCAACTATCTTTTAGAAGATGTTATAGGGCCTGCTTCAATCACTTAGCTGATTCCACAAATGTACTATCATTTGTATCAATAAAAAACTTGCTCATATTCCTCATTAATCTTTCCCATCTCACCTCTGGTTCTTGCTACCCCAACTCTTGGAATTGAAATTGGTTTTACTATTGTCACACGTACCGAGGTACAGCGGGTGCCACAATAGCATAGCGGTTCATGCAATGCTATTACAGCTCAGGATGTCAGAAGTTCGGAGTTAAATTCTGACACTGTCTGTAAGGAGCTTATACATCCTCCCTGTGAATGTGTGGGTTTCTTCCAGGTGTTCCAGTTTCCTCCCACAGTTCAAAGACCTACCAGTTAGCAGGTTAATTGGTCATTGTAAATTGTCCTGTGATTAGACTAAGGTTAAGCAGGTGGATTGCTGGGTGATGCAGCTCGTTGGGCCTGTTCTACACTGTATCTCTAAATAAAATAAAAATTAAAAGCCTGTGCTGGATATTGTTGCAAACAATGCATTTCACTGTATATTTTGATATACATATGATAAATAAAGGAATCTGAATCTGTTCATAAAGATAAAATCATGCCCAGTGCATTAAGATAATAAATAACAAACTGCAGAACAAGATATAACAGTGCACTTACCTCATGATTTTATACACCTCCTTAAGATTAGTCTCCTCCAATCCATGAGATAAAATCCCACCTCTCCCTATAATTCAGTTTCTCAAATCCTGGCAGCAACCTAGTTAACGTTTTCAGCATTTTCTAGTTTAATAACATCTTTGCTTCGCGACCAAAACCAAACACACTTCAAAGGCGGCCTTATGAGCACCCTAACCCTAATGCATCATGACTTCTCAACTTTTACGTTCCTTATGCATCTTTTCTGCACTCTTATTGAAAAATGTCGCACTCATATTGTTCTGTTGCTTGTGTTATTATGGTGAACATTGTGGGCATACTATGTTGGTACTAGTACGTGTGATGACACTTTTGGGCTGCCCCCAGCACATCTTGGGTATGTTGGTTGTTAACGCAAACAACACATCTCACTGCATATTTTGATGTACATGTGATAAATAATCTGAATCTGAAAAATAAAGAGGGATTTATTACAATGCAAGTCCTTTGAGGGAGTGAAGTACATGGTCTTCTCCCGTGCCCATCGAAAAGAAAGCAAGCTTTTTTCAATCAAAATCAAATTTATTCATAATAAAACATTCAGTGGTTTCTGGTTAATTGAGGCAGTTACTTATTTAGGACAATTCTTAAAGACCAAAACCTAATTGAGAAAATAGAATGTGATTTCCTTCATCAGTTTGGGGCACCATGCTGCTTAATTGGGACAAGAGACTGCCACTGACCAGTTTCTAATGGCAGTCGTTTGCAGTTGTGTGGCTGTCAGACACTACACCGCGCTTAGAGTAAACAGTTTTGAAATAGGTTCAGTTGCGCGTTTGTATTCAAAAAAACAGTGACTTCTGTCTCTGGCATTTGGTGAGAAATAAGAAGTAAGGCAATTTGGAACTGTCTTACTTACTGTGGTTTCAAGCATTCAGGCTTGGAGATGCCAGAAACAGCTGGGAGTGAAAATGAAATGATTTCACTAGTTCAATAAGTTAGGAACTATAAAGAATTTGAATGTATTGAGAAATATCTTAAATGTTACAATGAAAATGAAGATTTTGAGGATGCAATCGTTGAAAGCATTGTAGGTAGACTAGGTGTCTGT
Organism: Mobula birostris; assembly: GCF_030028105.1. Lineage (NCBI taxonomy): Eukaryota > Metazoa > Chordata > Chondrichthyes > Myliobatiformes > Myliobatidae > Mobula > Mobula birostris. The sequence goes on from NC_092388.1 coordinate 9,953,711, forward strand.
GCTGATTTTGTTCATTTACAATCAAAATAATACAGCAGCATGCACTCAATAAATTGCTCTGTTAACAACTATTACAAATTAATAAACATGCAACTGATGCTAATTTGTTCTGTATTTCATTTAATTACATAATTTGTTACTCAGTTAAAAAGTAGTTTGTCTTTTTTTACATACTTTTTTAACTACTTCCATGAAAATTCAGTCACTTAATTGGGCCAAAGTACACTGGTTCCAATGTGTCCCAATTATCCAGAATTGACTGTATTTACAAGAATAAACCCTACAATGCTATTCCATTTGTAGAAATGCTTTAAGTAGTGTTCTATTCATTCTGGAGCTGCAGTACGCAGACGACTGTGCTCTTGTGGCCCATACTCCGGAGGATCTGCAAACTGTCCTTGCTGTGATGGTGAGAGCGTATAGCAGGATGGGTCTGACTGTCAATACCACCAAGACAGGTTTGCCAGTGGAGTACCAGTGTCCCACCCACTCTACCTGCCTTCACTGTTGGTGATGAGAAGCTGTCAGTAGTGCCATCTTTCAAATATCTGGGGAGCATTCTCTCTGAGGATAGCGGCATTGACAACGACATCCAGAGCCACATTAAACAGGCATCAGCTGCCTTTGGGAGACTTCGGCATAGAGTCTTTCAGAACAGAAGCCTTTGTCCCTCCACAAAGGTCACCGTACACCAGACGGTCTGTGTCACTACCCTCCTTTATACCTGTGCAGCTTGGGTAACCTACAGCCGTCACATCAAGTCCTTGGAGCACTTCCACATAAACTGCCTCCAGCGCATCCTGGGAATTACCTGGCATGAGCGGGTGCCTCACACTGAAATACTTGTAAAGACCAACTGCAGGATTATTGAGGTCATGATCACCCAGCTTCAGCTGCAATGGCTGGGGCACGTGATAAGGATGCCCCCATGTTGGCTACCCCGCAGAGTGTTATAAGGCCAGCTACATCATGGTCAACGTTCAGCTGGAAGGCCGAAGAAGCGCTATAAGGATTAGACGAAGAATGCTTTAAGGAAGTGCAAGATTAGACCCAAGGACCTGGAGGATGTTGCTGCTGACCGTACCACTTGGCGACAGCTGTGTAGGGACGGGGTTCGTATTCTGGAGATGGAAAGAACCAGAAGACAGCAGAAGAGAGCCAGGAGAAATGCAGCCATGGTTGCCAGCACTACCACATATACATGTCCCACCTGCAATAGAGCTTGTGGGTCCAGGATAGACATAGAACATAGACATAGAATAGTACAGCACAGTACAGGCCCTTCGGCCCACAATGTTGTGCCGACCCTCAAACCCTGCCTTCCATATAAGCCCTCACCTTAAATTCCTCCATATACCTGTCTAGTAGTCTCTTAAACTTCACTAGTGTATCTGCCTCCACCACTGACTCAGGCAGTGCATTCCACGCACCAACCACTCAATGAGTAAAAGACCTTCCTCTAATATCCCCCTTGAACTTCCCACCCCTTACCTTAAAGCCATGTCCTCTTGTATTGAGCAGTGGTGCCCTGGGGAAGAGGTGCTGGCTATCCACTCTACCTATTCCTCTTATTATCTTGCACACCTCTATCATGTCTCCTCTCATCCTCCTTCTCTCCAAAGAGTAAAGCCCTAGCTCCCTTAATCTCTGATCATAATGCATACTTTCTAAACCAGGCAGCATCCTGGTAAATCTCCTCTGTACCTTTTCCAATGCTTCCACATCCTTCCTATAGTGAGGTGACCAGAACTGGACCAGACCACACCAAGTGTGGCCTAACCAGAGTTTTATAGAGCTGCATCATTACATTGCGACTCTTAAACTCTATCCCTCGACTTATGAAAGCTAACACCCCATAAGCTTTCTTAACTACCCTATCCCCCTGTGAGGCAACTTTCAGGGATCTGTGGACATGTACCCCGAGATCCCTCTGCTCCTCCACACTACCAAGTATCCTGCCATTTACTTTGTACTCTGCCTTGGAGTTTGTCCTTCCAAGGTGTACCACCTCACACTTCTCTGGGTTGAACTTCATCTGCCACTTCTGCATCCTATCGATGTCTCTCTGCAATCTTTGACAATCCTCTACACGATCTACAACACCATCAACCTTTGTGTTGTCTGCAAACTTTCCAACCCACCCTTCTACCCCCAAATCCAGGTCGTTAATAAAAATCATGAAAAGTAGAGGTCCCAGAACAGATCCTTGTGGGACACCACTAGTCACAATCCTCCATTCTGAATGTACTGCCTCCACCACCACCCTCTGCCTTCTGCAGGCAAGCCAATTCTGAATCCACCTGGCCAAACTTCTCTGGATCCCATGCCTTCTAACTTTCTGAATAAGCCTACCGTGTGGAACCTTGTCAAATGCCTTACTAAAATCCATATAGATCACATCCACTGCACTACCCTCACCTATATGCCTGGCCACCTCCTCAAAGAACTCTATCAGGCTTGTTAGACACGATCTGCCCTTCACAAAGCCATGCTGACTGTCCCTGATCAGACCATGATTCTCTAAATGCCTATAGATCCTATCTTTAAGAATCTTTTCCAACAGCTTTCCCACCACAGACGTAAGGCTCACTGGTCTATAATTACCCGGATTATCCCTACTACTTTTTTTGAACAAGGGGACAACATTCGCCTCCCTCCAGTCCTCCGGTACCATTCCCATGGACAACGAGGACATAAAGATCCTAGCCAGAGGATAGGACTGTATAGTCATCAAAGATTTCACCGTTAAAGGAGCGGATGTTGTCATCGGATTTTGATGGACAATCGAAGATTCATCATCATCATCATGCTCAGTGTCATATGATGTAGGTGATCATGGTCTCATGACCTTGGTTGTTCTTGGTAAATTTTTCTACAGAAGTGGTTTGCCATTGTCTTCTTCTGGGCAGTGTCTTTAAAAGACGGGTGACCCAAGCTATCATCAATACTCTTCAGAGATTGTCTGCCTGGCATTAGTGGTCATATAACCAGGACTTGTGATATGCACCAGCTGCTCATACCACCATGCTACTGCTCCCATGGCTTCATGTGACCCTGATCAGGGGGGTGGGGGTGGTTAAATAGGGGCTAGTGGAGAGAAGGAGCATCTTACACTTGCTTTTTATTATTGCACATTGGGTGTTTGACAGTCTTTTTATGAGTTATTTTCTTATGGGCATGAAGTGTTTTTTTTTAATTCGCTGCACATTGGGTGATAGACAGTCATTTATTCATATACACATAGGGATTGTTTTTGGATTTCTTTGTTTCATGGCAGCCTGTTAGGAGACAAATCTCAGGGTTGTATAATGTATAAATAATTTGATAATTTGATAATTTTGAACTTTCAAACTAGCAAACTACTATCCATGTACCTATCCAAACCTCTTAAACGTTGAAATTGAGCTTGCATGATCCACCTGTACTGACAGCTCATTCCACACTCTCACAACCCTCAGCGAAGAAGTTTCCTCTCATGTTCCCATTAAATTCCTCACTTTTCACCCTTAAGCCATGACCTCTGGTTGTAGTCCCACCCAATCTTAGTGGAGAAAGCCTGCTTGCATTTATCCTATTTATACCCCTCATAATTCTGCATTCCTCTATCAAATCTCCTCTCAGTCTTCTACATTCCAAAGAATAGTCCTAACCTATTCAGTCTCAGGTCCTCCAGACCCGGCAATGTCCTTGTAAATTTTCCCTGCACTCTTTCAAACTTGCTTACATCTTTACTGTAGGTAGGCGGACTAAAACTGCACACAATACTCCAAATTAGGCCTTGCCAGCATCTAATACAACTTCAACATAACATCCCATCTTCTGTACTCAGTACATAGATTTATGAAGGCCAATGTGCCAAAAACCTTCCTTTATGACCCCATCTACCTGTGATGCCACTTTCAATGACTTATGTACCTGCATTCCCAGATCCCTTTGCTCTACCATACTCCTCAGTGCCCTACCATTCACCATGTAAGATGCACCCTGGTTGGTCCTACCAAACTTGCACTTATCTGTATTAAATTCCATCTACCATTTCCCCAGCTGATGTAGATCCCTCTGCAAGCCATGATAGCCTTTCTCACTGTATTAATTACTACGGCAATAACTGAAGGGCTTCACCCAGCCCATCCCTCTCCAGTCTGAGGTGCAGGGGAGATGGTGGGAGGGCAATCTTTACACATCAGGAGGCTGCAGGGGAGAGGTGGGAGGGCAAGGGGGCAATCTTTGCACAGCACGAGGCTGCAGGGGAGAGAATAGGAGGGCAATCTTTGCAGAGGATGAGGGTGCAGGGGAGAGGGTGAGAGGGCAAGAGGACAATCTTGGCACAACAGGAGGGTGCAGGGGAGAGGGTGGGAGGACCAGAGGGTGATCTTTGCGGAGGTTGAGGGTGCAGGGGCGAGGGTGGGAGAAAAAGAGGGTGATCTTTGCAAAGCACGAGGGTGTAGGGGAAAGGGTGGGAGGACCAGAGTGTGATCTTTGCAGAACACGAGGGTGCAGGGCAATCTTCCCACAGCATGAGGATGCTGGGGAGAGTGTGAGAGGGCAAGAGGGTAATCTTTGCAGAGTACAAGGGTGCAGGGGAGAGAGTGGGAGGGTAATCTTTACACAGCCAGAGGATGCAGGGGAGAGGGTGGGAGGGCTGACTGCCGGGAGTGCAGTGCAGTGGATGTGCGAGTCCCTGCGCTCGCTCTGTGCTCCCGCCCCTCCCCTCCCCTCCCTTCCCCTCCTCCCGCCGCCCGGACCCATGTAGCACCATGACCGGCATCGCCGCCGCCTCCTTCTTCTCCAATACCTGCCGCTTTGGGGGCTGCGGGCTGCACTTCCAGACGCTGTGGGAGCTCATCGAGCACATCGAGGACAACCACATCGGTAGGAGGGGAGGCGCCTACGCCGCCACCGCGCTCAGCGCTCCGGCCCCCGGGCCCCGCGGGCAGCCGCGGCTCGCGTGGAGCGGCCGCCCGCCCGCCGGGGGGGGTGGGGTATGAGGATGGTGTGGGGGGGGAGACCTCCGCTGGGTGAGGTACCGGTCGCGCTTCTCAAACCCCCAGAACCTGCGTCCAGGCTTTTCGGCCGATGCGCCCGCGGGCCGTTCCACACCCTCACCCCACCCCCGGCTCGCAGGCCGCGCACTCCGCCGGACCTGCTTCCCCCCGCCGCCCCTCCCCTCTCCCCGGGGCGCGGTCACCGGCTGGATGGCTGGCTGGAGGGGAGGCGGCCAGTGGAGTGGGGAGAGTCCGTAGGCCTGGGTGGGAGTCCGGGTTCCGCCGCTGTCATGGCAACGGCTGCTGGGTGGGGTGGACAGGGGGTTGTGGGTGGGAGCTTGTCAAACTGCCCTGGGCCGGGGGGGGGCTTCGACCTGGGGCAGAGTCGCTGCTCTCTCCCCCCCCCCTCGCTTTCGCCTGCAGGTGTGCCAGGGTTTGCACCTGAGCCTTCCCCGGAGGGATCAGCCCCGCTCACGCTTTGGGGCGGAGTTAAATGTGCAAAGCCTTCATTGCAGCCGAGTACTGGGGTGGGGGCCATTGGTGGGAAAGAAGCCAAAAAGTTTGGGTATGATTTCAAATGCATTTCCTTGGTCTCCGGAGAAGTTTGTTAAATCTGTCCTATTCAACATTTAAACCGTGTTGCAGCCTTGTATGGGGGAGCTGAAAGGTCTGGGTATAATCTTAAATACGTTTTCTTGGTCTCTGGACATGTTTGTTAAATTAACTGTGTTCAGGATTTAAACTGTGTTGCAGCCTAGTATTGAAGGAAGGGGAGGGAGCTGTAAAATGTGGGTATCATTTTAAACACATTTCCTTGGTCTCTGGAGAAGTTTGTAAAATTTGGCCTGATTGTACACTTAAACCATGTTCGACTCAGTTTTGAAGGTGGGCTTGATCTGCTATAGTTTTTCACACAGTTGTGGCATCTGTAATACTTTTTTTATGGTGTGTGTTTAACAGGCAAAGTATACATTAAATTGTGGCTAGGGTGTCTTGTGCCTAAACTGTGGCATGACTGATAGTGCGTTGATTGTCATTCATTTACAACTCTTACCTTTGCTACCTGAATTCCGAGTTTCAACTTTAAGTGTGCAAAGGATCTGTGTCTCGGGATTTTTCAACAAAATGATTGGATTCCTGGCAGAATAAACTTTGTCAGCTCTATAAAATTCTGGTTGGACCACACTTGGAATATTGTGTTCAATTCTGATCACTTCACTATAGGAAGAATAGCTTTAGACAGGGTGCAGAGAAGATTTACCAAAATGCTGCCTGGATTAGAGGAAAGGTTGAGCAAGTTTGGGGCTTTTTCTTTGGAACAAAAAGAGGAGTAGGTTAACAAATTAACACAACGTTGTTGGCTGAAGGGTCTGTACTGTGCTGTAATGCTCTATAGTCTAATATAGACTCTGCAAGCTTCTAGTTCTTCAGTGGTCCTGAAAGGAATAGTACCTCACCCAGGTTTGCAGGGATTCATGGGCTGCAGCTAAATGGCATTTCATTCTTCCTGTTTCTTTTTTTTTTTGGAGATTGACATGCCAGATCAAAGCATACATTTGGTCCCCAACTCAATATGTCCAGATCCCAGATGTCAACCCAAAAATCTCGTAATCCCAGGCCTGCATATTTTTGTTTCCTAGTCCCCATTTCACCCATCAGCATAAACCTATCCTTACCAAATGCACAGGTCCATTCATCCTGTCTGCTTCCCTTTCAGTTCTGATCGTATTGATGCCTTTTGGGATCAGGGCTAATATCTGTAACCTCCCATTTTCTGCTTCGAAGTTTCTGTTCTCCTCCCACCAGTCAAACATGAATTCCTGCTCCCTAGGTTCCCTGTGGCACCTGTCCAAACCCTTTTCACCTCAATGCAGAAGTGGGTCAGGCAGCATCTATGGTGGGAGATGGTCAGAACTGTTCACCTGGACTGGATAGAAAGGACTGGATAGCCAGTGAAAAAAGACAGTGTAAGAGCAAGTAGATGATTGGTGGACCCAAGTGATAGATGAAGATGGGTGTGATATCAGAAGCTGGTAGGTGATGGGTGGAAGTGACCAAGGATGGAAAGATGCAGCTGAATGTAAGAAATAGAACACAGAACATAGAAAAGTACAGTACAGGCCCTTTGGCCCACATTGTTGTGCCGACCCTCAAACCCTGCCTCCCATATAACCCCCCACCTTAAATTCCTCCATATACCTGTCTAGTAGTCTCTTAAATTTCACTCGTGTATTTGCCTCCACCACTGACTCAGGCAGTGTAATTCCATGCACCAACCACTCTCTGAGTAAAAAACCTTCCTCTAATATCTCCCTTGAACTTCCCACCCCTTACCTTAAAGCCATGTCCCCTTGTATTGAACAGTGGTGCCCTGGGGAAGAGGCGCTGGCTGTCCACTCTATCTATTCCTCTTAACAGCCATAGTTCATCCTTCCCTGCTGATCCTCCTTCCTCTCCAGGTTATTGCTCCTGTAACCATTCTAAATGTTACAATTGCCACCACCCTTCCTCCCTCACCACCATTCACAGCCCTAAATGGTCCATCCAGGTGAGCCAGTCAGTGTTATTTATTGCATCTGGCGCTCCCATTGCGACCTCTCTACATCAGTGAGACCAGATGCAGGTAGGGGACTGCTTTGTTAGACACCTCCGTTCCACCGACCGTGCAAGCCGAGATCTCCCAGTGGCCTGCTATTTTAATTTCACTTCACATTCCCACGCTGTGCATAGCCTCCTTCATTGCCAGGTCATGGCCAAATAAATATTAGAGGAACAACACCTTATATTCCACGTGGGCAGCCTCCAGCCTGGCGGCGTGGACATCAAACTCTCAAACTTAGGCTCCCCCATAATCCTATCTTAATGTTTTTTTTTCATTTCCCCTTCTGTCTCTCTCCTCTTGATCTTACTAATCCTGTCACCCCATGTCTATGCCCTCCCCTACCCCACTCTTTCCATCTGCCCATCACCTACACATTTCTCCCACTGCTTCTCCTCATACCCTCCCTCCCTCTAGTCCATACTCTCCTATTATATTCTATGATCTCCAGCCTTTTGACTTTATCCTCATCTTTCTGTCACTCCCCCTCACCTAGATTACCTAATGCCTGCTGGTTCTTACTCTACCCATTCCCACCACAGTGCCTATCATACTCCCACCACCTTCAGTCAAGATGAAGGATCTTGACCCGAAATGTCGACTATCCACTTCCCTCTATACATGCTGTCTGACCCACTAAGTTCTTCCAATGACTTTGGGTTGCAGATTCCAGCAATAAGGATAGGTTTCTCATCAAGTCCCAGTCAATCATGGACAGATTCTGGTGGTCAGACCATCCCCAAATACCCTTCTTCCCTTCCTTCTTGAATATGTTCTTTGGCTTCACCTTGCCCAAAGCACCAACCACCACCACAGAGAGTCCCAGTATTCCAAGCCAGTGGGCTGTTTGTCCCACCTCTGCTGTGCTTTGTATTCTTAACTTCTAGGCTGTTGTGAACCCATAGTTGCCCTGCCAATTCCCTCCCTTGCGTGCTGGCCTCTGGGGCATCTTGCTTGAACCTTGCCTATCATCTTGGTCTCTAGCCTAACCTGCCTCATCTCCTCTCTGAGTATATCCTGGCAGCTGACATTCTCTCTTCCCAGTTAAGACCCATAGGTCATACTGTCTACCTTACAACCCCTCCTCTCTTATGGCCCCACTTACCATCTCCAAACCCTGACTTCTGTGTTGCCTTGTTAATCCCTGCCCTTGTCCCTCCCTCAGCCACCCAATAAGTCTTGGTGTTCTCTCTCATTTTTATTCACTATTTTCCATCCATACCTCATACTTACCACTTTCTTCCTGTTTTTGTGTCCATCACAAGTCAGTGTTGACTCTTGTTCTAAGTGCAAAGGGCTGATTATAGAACATAGGACAGGACAGGCCCTTCAGCCCACAATGTTGTGCCAGCCCTTCAATTTACTTTGCTCCCAGATAACCATTCAGTTTTCTTTCATCTGCATGTCCATTTAAGAGTCTCTTAAATGTCTCTTAGATGTGCCGCGAAATCTAAAAATAGCTTTCTGACAGTACCCAGGAGACTCAGCAGTCTGAATTTCATCAAGTCTTAGATGGAACCAGTGATATCATTCTGCAGATGATACGTTTGATACACCTGCTTTGAAAGATATGAAAGAGCGCTCCTGAAAAATAATTGTAGGTTAAATCTGGTGTAGTAGTCACTGATGTAAAGGGGATTGCAGATCTGAGATTTCAATTTATGAGAGCTTTGAATAATGATGCGTTGAAATAAAAACCCTTGGGTAGACTAGGAAAATCATTACTAGTACGGCAGATAACCTCCAACCTTAGTATAAATGGTTTGAAACATCTAAAGTCCCAACTTCATGAAGCAAGTGTAATAAAAAAATGAATATTAATGAAATATAATTTTAAAGGTCTACTGTATTTCATATAGCATTTTATAATTATGTAAATACTGTAACATAAACTATTTAAAAACTGTATCAGCTACTATGACCATATAGAAGTGCCAGTGATCTGTCATAAAACATGGAACACTATAGAGTGTTGGCCCCTGATGTTGTGCTGACTTTTTAACCTACTCCAAGATCAGTCTAACTCTTCCCTCTCATGTAGCCCTCTACTGTTCTATCACCCATGTGCTTATCTAAGAATCTCTTAAATGTCCTTAATGTATCTGCCTCTACCTCCATCCTTGGCAGTGGGTTCCAAGCACTTAACACTGTATAAAATATTTTTTAAAAATACCTCTGGCATACCCCCTATACTTCCCTCCAATCAGCTTAAAATTATGTTCTCTCATGTTAACTATTGGTTCCACAGAAACACACACTTGGTGCCTCTTCTATATATGCCTCTCATAGTCTTGATACACTACTGTCAGGTAACCTTTCACTCTGCTTGAAAGATAGAAACCCTAACTTACTCAATCTTTCCTCATAAGACATGTTCTCTAATCCAGGCAGCATACTTGTAAAACTCTTCTGCACCCTCTCAAATGTTTCCACATCCTTCCTATAATGAGGTGATCGAAACTAAACCTAATACTCCCAAGTGCTATCTAACCAGAGTGCTATAGAGTTGCAATATTACCTTGTGGTCCTTGAACTCAAACCCCTGACTAATGAACACCAACATACCGTAGGTCTTCTTAACCCTCTATCAATTTGCACCCGTGAACCCCAAGATCCCTCTGTTCCTCCAGACTACTAAGAGTCCTGCCATAAACTCTGCCTTCAAGTTCAGCCTTCCAACAGTGAATCACTTCTCCACAGTGAACTCTATCTGCCACTTCTCATTCCAAATACTGCATGATCCCATCAAAATTGAAACTAAATATGCTGATATGAATGATGATATCATATATTATGCATTAACAGAAACCAAAATATTGTGCATGCAGTATAAAAATAGAAAATATCCAGCAAATGAGGAAAGCATCTGTAAAGAGACCAAGTTGTCTGTGACCTCTCATAAGAACTGGGGGAGAAAGTTATCTCTGACAGCTTTTGAGCAATAGTTCAATAAATGGAGTGGCATGGTAGCATAGCAGTTAGCATAACACTATTACAGCGTCAATTCCACACCACTGCGAACAAGGTGTTTGTACATTCTCCCCGTGGCTGCATTGGTTTCCCCCAGATGCTTTCATTTCCTCCCATGTTCCAAAGACTCGGGTTAGTAGGTTACCATGCTGTATCATAAGACCATAAGACAAAGGAGCAGAAGTTGGCCATTCGGCCCATTGAGTCTTTTCCGCCATTTTATCATGAGCTGATCCATTCTCCCATTTAGTCCCACTCCCCCGCCTTCTCACCATAACCTTTGATGCCCTGGCTACTCAGATACCTATCAACCTCTGCCTTAAATACACAACATAACATAAAATAAAATACTCCAAAATAACATGAAATAAAAATGGGGAGAAAAGCAGGGAGGAACTAAAGGGTGGAAGCAAGATATTTTCTTTGACAAAAGCAGTAATAGGAGAAGGATTTATGAAGATACTTCTCCTTGGAAAGTAATCAATATATCAATTGTATAGAAACACTTTATTATTAATTACAATGTTAATGCCCTGAGCTAATACTTAATATACTATAAATCATCTGGAACACTGGGGAGGGCATCTACTTTGTTAAAAGGTTTGAACAAGTTGTACAGTACTTCACTTTAAGGTACCTGGCTTATCCAAGGGAAGCCTGTGGCATTGAAGCAACATTTTGATCTTTGAGCTTTGCAACTCTCCAAAATAATATCGTTTAAGTTTATTGTTATCTGACTGTACATTTATGTAACCAAATGAAACAATGTTCCTCCTGAGCACGATGCACCCACAATACATATATCACATGTAGTACATAAAACAAAATATTACCACAAACAAGTTACTAAGTTATAATTCAAAGTGCATGTGAAGTGCGCAGCACATGTAAACAGTACAGTAAACAGCTCACTGCCCTAGTGACGAGACCCCGGTGGCAGGGTATTCATTTGCCTTAAACACAAGAGATTCTGCAGGTGGTGGAAATCCAGAGTAAGACACACAAAATGTTGAAGGAACTCAGCAGGTCAGTCAGCATCAATGACAATGATTAAACAGTCGATGTTTCAGTCCCAGACCCCTCCCCCCCACCTTCAGGACTGGAAAGGAAGGGGGAAGATGCCAAAATGAAAAGGTGGGAAGAGGAAAAGGAGAAGGAGGACTAACTAGAAGGTAATGGGTGAAGCGATGTGGGTGGGAAAGCTAAGGGGCTGGAGAAGAAGGAATCTGAAAGGAGAAGAAAGTGGACAATGGGAGAAAGGGAAGAGGAGGGGCTTCAGGGGGGAGGTGATAGACAGATGAAGAGAAGTGGTAAGTGGTCAGAGTGGGGAATAGAAGGAGAAGGGGAAAAAATTACCGGAAGGTGAAATCAATGTTCATGCCATCAGGGTGGAGGTTACCTAGACAGAATATGAGGTACTGCTCTTCCACACTGAGAGTGGTCTCATTCTGGCAAAAGAAGAGGCCGTGGACCGACATGTCAGAAGGGGAATGGGGTTAGGAATTAAAATAGTAGGCCACGGTAAATTCTGGTTTTGGTGGATGGAGTGGAGGTGTTCACAGCCTGAGGGAAGACACTGTTATCAGTCTTGCAGTCTCAGTTCTGATGCTCCTGTACCTCCTTTCCTGATGGTAGTGGGTCAAGGAGATTTTGGGGTGGGTGGTAGAGGTCGTCATCAATACTTCATGCCCTTTGTATACAATGCTGCCATTAAGTGTCACAAATAAGGGGGTGGCAGACCCAGGTGATCTTCTCAGCAGATTTTACTATCCTCTGCAGAATCTTGTGATCCGGTGCCTTGCAACTTTCGTGCCACACCATGATGCAGCTAGACAGGACACTCTTGTTAAAGTGGAATCAGGGAGCCTTGCACACTTCAATCTCTTCAGAAAGTGTAGTCGCTGCTGTACCTTCTTGATTAGTGAAGAGGTGTTGTGGGTCCAGGTTAAATCATCCATTACATACACACCAAGGAGATCACTTTGTGATCTTCACTCTTTCCACGGCAGAGCCATTGAAATGCAATGGAGAGTGGTCGACCTGCGCTTTCCTGAAGTCCACAATCATCTCTTTTGTTGATCCACATTGAGACTCGGATTGTTCTTCTCACACCATTTGACAAGCCTTTTTCCTCCTTTATGCCGAGTCATTATTGTGGCCAATGAGGCTAATCGCTGTTGTATCATCAGCGAATCTGATGATGTGGTTTGAGCTGAATCTGGTAGTGCAGTCGTGAGTCAGCGATGTGAGCAGCAGTGGATGGAGCACACAGCCTTAGTGGCGGGGGGGGGGGGGGGAGAGTCCAGTGCTTGGCCTGATAGAGCTTGTGTATTGCTGTCAACTTGGACTGACTGTGGTCTTTCCGTCAAGTAGTCCAAGATCCAGTTACAGAGAGGGGTGTTGAGTCCCAGTGAGGACAGTTTACCCACCAGCCTCAGGGACGATCATGTTAAACGCCAAGCTGAAGTTGATGAGAAACATCTTGGCATCTAAGGCATCGTTTTCTAGTACAATTATTATGAGCACACTAATGCAATTAATTATTAGCACATTGCAAATGAAGATGATTATAATGCCTGACATCAGCTCTTATACTGAATGCAACTGTTAACATATTGACTTAACTTTTGATGTTTTATTGACACAAATCAGTATAAATGATTAATCTATAAGTGGAATAGTGACAGAAGGGCTGAATAAAGAGTAAATAGGTTCTGAAAGGTTTATCCACAACCAGTGATCTGAGTACTGTTTCTTTTTGACTAATGTATCACAAAGCTAAATCTGTGTGCAGGGGATAAGTCTTTGTAATACAAATTGCGATATTTTACTGTAGTGTGAATTAAATCCTATGATATCTACTATTAGGTGTACCTTTCTCAGTTATTTTAGCTCCAGAAGGTTACTCATTGCTGCCCTTCATACTGTCAGCAAATGTAAACAAAAATTGAGCAAAAATAAACTATCTCTATTCTGACTCTATTTCTATTTCCGGACATCTGTCTGTAGAATGTAAAAAAAAATTGCATGCATTTCCTGCTAATTAAGTATTGCGGCCTCTGTAATTTATATTATTATATTCATTATAAATTTGTACATTCACATTGGTGGAAAATGCCTATGTAACTTTTGTCACAGAATGTTTCACAACTTGTAGTAACTCAACCACAATATGCAAACTTTAATAGGGCTCAACCAAATCTGCACCTCTAGCAAACTTCACCAACTTTGTACCTGTTTCCAATGTTTTAATTTTAGTTTATAATTTAATAAATCATTTATGCAAATCAGAAATAATTACTCTGAAGTGGAGTCTGAATTATGTCATATGATTTGGTCTGTTTATTCCCATCTCTAACTCTTCTACACTTTAAGATTACTTTTGATGAAGAATTCCAATGTCAATGTTGTATAATTTAAGTTCTAGATATCTGAACTTTAATGTTTGGAATGATCCATTTGTACATTTGTACATAGTCATAGTCGTACTTTATTGATCCCGGGGGAAATTGGTTTTCGTTACAGTTGCACCATAAATAATTAAATAGTAATAAAACCATAAATTATGCCAGGAAATAAGTCCAGGACCAGCCTATTGGCTCAGGGTGTCTGACCCTGATGTGATGTGTGGTTGACTTTAGTCATCTCCATTGGAGTGACTGGGTTCAAATGATAATCCTGACTTTAAACTTCACATTACATAGAAGTTTTGTCACAGATACATTAGGGGGGAAGCTGTATAAAATGGAGTGATTCCTAACTTGTATTTATTCAGGTTGCAACTGAAATCCAACAGTGTGTTTTCTGTCTCCTTATCTGGGGAACTGATAGTGCAGTAGCAGTTCCTGCTTCACATTGCTGCCTGTCTCCTAGAAAATGCATGTTTCAGGATGTTAAATATGGACAGGACTATATTGACTCTAATGCAGGGGTTCCCATCCCCTTGCTTAATGGTATTTGTCCATGGCATAAAAAAGGTTGGGAACCCCTGCTCCAATACAATGTGTAGGGGAATGGCCTCATAAAAGGAGAACTAACTGTTGAATGAGAACATTGAAGTACTGAAAGTCTGCTATGGTCTGTGAAATTGCTCCTAGCAGACTCCATGTCCTCAATGTGGGAGGGAAAGAAAATAAAGTTAAAACTTTAGTCCAACATAGGAGCAGAACTAGGCCATTCGGCGCAAAAAGCCTGCTCCACCATTTGGTTGTGCTGATTTATTGTCCCTCTCAAGCGCATTCTCTCACCTTCTCCCTGTACTTTGATGCCCTTACTAATCAAGAAACTATCAACTTCCACTTTAAATATACCCAATGACTTGGCTTCCACAGATGTCTGTGGCAAATAGTTCCACAGATTCTCCACACTATGGCTCAAGAAATTCCTTCGCATCTCTGTTCTAAAGGGACATCCTTGTATTCTGAGGCCCTCTGGTCTCTAGGCTCTCCCAATATTGGAAACATATTATGCTCAACCATCTCCCCTCCCCCCCCTTCCAAGATGGACACCTGATGGCTTTTATGTCTGCACTTACCTAGGCCTGATACTCACAGCCCAGTGTCTAAAGGTGTGGTCTGGCTGACCAGGTCCTTGGATCACATGCAGTGAGCAGGCTACATTTCCAAGCTGCCAGTGGTAGGGTCACAGCAGGTGTGAAAGGTGTCTTTGGGGTGGACCTTAAGCATATGAATCACCTCATGCAGCTGCAGGGCTTACCATGATTCGGGACAGCCAGCTGTAGCCACACAGACCTGGAGACCGCTTGACATTAAACAACAGCTCAAGGAAGAATAAAGTATTTGAGAATTCAACTCCTTGACAAAGAGCTTCAGCAACAACAGTTCCACACCTCTTCAACTACAATTAACATAGGAAGAGAGTTTGATGGCTCTGATCCTTTCTCTCTGGAGTTTAGAAGAATGAGGTACCGACCAAGTATTGAGGGGCCTAGATAGAGAGGACATGGCGAGGATGTTCCCTATTGTAGAAGAGTCCAGAGGGGACAACCTCAGAATAGAGGGGTGTCCCTTTAGGACAGGAATAAGGAGGAGTTTCTTTAGCCAGTGAGTGGTGAATCGAAGGAATACATTGTCATAGATGGCTGTGCAGGCCAAGTCGTTGAGTAAATTTCAAGTGGAAGTGCTTAATTCATAAGAATACTAAAGGTTTGGGGAGTACACAAGAGAATGGGGTTGAGAGGAAAAATAAATCAGCCATAATCGAATAGCAGCGTAAACTGAATGGGCTGATTGGCCTAATTCTGCTCCATGCCTTACGGTCTAAATAGTGTCTGTGCGGATGCTGCTGAAAAATGATCTGTGCATGCAACTTAGCGTCTTCCTTGACTTTCTCAACACCCGACTTCTTGAGCATTTGAGGGGTTCTAGGTCTTCTCCTCCAAGCATCTTAGGTTCACTGAAAAAGTGTTTAACATTTGATGCAAGTTCCCATACATTTGTTTGGAATCAAATGACCCTGCCTGGTGTCTCGGGGCTAGGTGTGTCTGCACCTGCGCCACCCCCCCCCCCAATACCTGGCACCCCTTCTCTGCCACTTGTCCCACACCCCTTCTGCAGCCTGTCACCCTCATCATTCCCAACATCCTTTGCTCCTGCCAGATTTACAAACTCGCTCCCTGCTCTCTGCTCCATGTTGCAAAGGTCTTAGGCACTCTAGCTATACATATTTACTTTTGCACAGTACTGTATGGTCATATTTTATTGTGATCTCATTATTCTGAGATCCAGGTGAATAGAAGAACAGCCCATTCACCACCACCTCATACAGCAAATCTAATTATGCTAAGAGCCAGTCTGATGATTGTTGCACTTGCTTTGCAGAAGTAGATAGTTTGTTAGCTTGGGAGACCAAAGCTAGCGGCAATACTTCAGGAATCTTCATTTTTTTTATATAAAGAGACTTAAGAACTGTGTGGTATATATTGAGCATGATCAGTCTAGGCCACCTGAAAGTTGACAAGAAAATGGGTTTGTGAGTGCTGTACAGTTGTGGATATTTTGGACATGTTTATTATTTGGGACTTCAGGAAAATATGTTAAAATGCTACTGTTGATCCATTTTTATTAGAGAGTATTACATGGTATTTACATCAATGAAATGCGTTGTTTGGCCCAACAAGTTCATGGCCAACAAGGCCATTTCCCACCTTTCTTTTCATAATCCCATCAACATATCCTGTTTCCTTCATCCTAAGGACCTGTCTTCTCTTGAAACACATCTATGCTATGAAGTAATTCTTGTGTGTTAACAAGTTTATAAAAATATTTTTGGATAATCCTTGTGTAAAGATTTTTCCCTTTGAATTTTGTCCTTCATTCCCTGACAAGGGGTAAACTCTACTCCAACTTCACCAGCATAAATTTGAAGACTTTTTTTTCAGTTTATCCTTAAGTTTTCATTTTTTTAAAGGAGCCCTAATATAAACAACCTTTCCCAGTGGATATATCCTCCTACTTCTATTATCATTCTAATAAACCTGTCTTACGACTTCTCCAGTGCATTCATATCCTTTTTATAATATGGAGACTAGCATTTTTTTGTAAAGTCCAACCAATATATGAAGGACCCCCACCATCCAGGCCATGCTGTCTTGTTGTTGCCATCAGGAAGGAGGGACAGGAGCCTTCACTCCCACATGACCAGGTTCAGGAGCAGTTATTAATCTTCAACTATCAGGCTTCTGAACCAGCATGGCTAACTTTACTCACCTCAACACTGAACTGGTTCCACAGCCTATGGACTCACTTTCAAGAACTCTACAAGCTGTTGTTCTCAGTTTATTTATTTGATTTTTTTTTGTATTTACACAGTTTGTCTTCTTTTGCACATTGATTTTCATTTGTAGCTTTTCATTTATTTCATTTCTTTGTTCTTCTGTGAATGCCCACAAGAAAATGAATCTCAGAGAAGTATACATACTTTTGTAAATTTATTTTGAACTTTGAACTCAAATCAAACACTATCGCTCTGCTTTTCAAGTGTATTTCTCTGGAAAAAAACTTTTTTCCTGCTTTATACGACTTTGACTTTGTTCACCAGCTGTTTTGTCATTTGTGAATCCATGCCTTCAGATATTTTAACAACACACATCAAAGTTGCTGGTGAACGCAGCAGGCCAGGCAGCATCTCTAGGAAGAGGTGCAGTCGACGTTTCAGGCCGAGACCCTTCGTCAGGACTAACTGAAGGAAGAGTGAGTAAGGGATTTGAAAGATGGAGGGGGAGGGGGAGATCCAAAATGATAGGAGAAGGCAGGAGGGGGAGGGATGGAGCCAAGAGCTGGACAGGTGATTGGCAAAAGGGGATACGAGAGGATCATGGGACAGGAGGTCCGGGAAGAAGGACAAGGGGGGGGGGAACCCAGAGGATGGGCAAGAGGTATATTCAGAGGGACAGAGGGAGAAAAAGGAGAGTGAGAGAAAGAATGTGTGCATAAAAATAACAGATGGGGTACCAGGGGGAGGTGGGGCCTAGCGGAAGTTAGAGAAGTCGATGTTCATGCCATCAGGTTGGAGGCTACCCAGACGGAATATAAGGTGTTGTTCCTCCAACCTGAGTGTGGCTTCACCTTTACAGTAGAGGAGGCCGTGGATAGACATGTCAGAATGGGAATGGGATGTGGAATTAAAATGTGTGGCCACTGGGAGATCCTGCTTTCTCTGGCGGACAGAGCGTAGGTGTTCAGCAAAGCGGTCTCCCAGTCTGCGTCGGGTCTCGCCAATATATAAAAGGCCACATCGGGAGCACTGGACGCAGTATATCACCCCAGTCGACTCACGGGTGAAGTGTTGCCTCACCTGGAAGGACTGTTTGCGGCCCTGAATGGTGGTAAGGGAGGAAGTATAAGGGCATGTGTAGCACTTGTTCCGCTTACATGGATAAGTGCCAGTAGGGAGATCAGTGGGGAGGGATGGGGGGGGAACGAATGGACAAGGGAGTTGTGTAGGGAGCGATCCCTGCGGAATGCAGAGAGAGGGGGCGACGGAAAGATGTGCTTAGTGGTGGGATCCCGTTGGAGGTGGCGGAAGTTATGGAGAATAATATGTTGGACCCGGAGGCTGGTGGGGTGGTAGGTGAGGACCAGGGGAACCCTATTCCTAGTGGGGTGGCGGGAGGATGGAGTGAGAGCAGATGTACGTGAAATGGGGGAGGTGCGTTTAAGAGCAGAGTTGATAGTGGAGGAAGGGAAGCCCCTTTCTTTAAAAAATGAAGACATCTCCCTCGTCCTAGAATGAAAAGCCTCATCCTGAGAGCAGATGCGGCGGAGACGGAGGAATTGCAAGAAGGGGATGGCGTTTTTGCAAGAGACAGGGTGAGAAGAGGAATAGTCCAGATAGCTGTGAGAGTCAGTAGGCTTATAGTAGATATCAGTGGATAAGCTGTCTCCAGAGACAGAGACAGAAAGATCTAGAAAGGGGAGGGAGGTGTCGGAAATGGACCAGGTAAACTTGAGGGCAGGGTGAAAGTTGGAGGCAAAGTTAATAAAGTCAATGAGTTCTGCATGCGTGCAGGAAGCAGCGCCAATGCAGTTGTCGACGTAGCGAAGGAAAAGTGGGGGACAGATACCAGAATAGGCACGGAACATAGATTGTTCCACAAAGCCAAAAAAAAGGCAGGCATAGCTAGGACCCATACGGGTGCCCATAGCTACACCTTTAGTTTGGAGGAAGTGGGAGGAGCCAAAGGAGAAATTATTAAGAGTAAGGACTAATTCCAATAGACGGAGCAGAGTGGTGGTAAGCACATCTTTCCCTCCCCCCCTCTCTCTGCATTCCGCAGGGATCGCTCCCTACACAACTCCCTTGTCCATTCGTCCCCCCCCATCCCTCCCCACTGATCTCCCTCCTGGCACTTATCCGTGTAAGCGGAACAAGTGCTACACATGCCCTTACACTTCCTCCCTTACCACCATTCAGGACCCCAAACAGTCCTTCCAGGTGAGGCAACACTTCACCTGAGTCGACTGGGGTGATATACTGCGTCCGGTGCTCCCGATGTGGCCTTTTATATATTGGCGAGACCCGACGCAGACTGGGAGACCGCTTTGCTGAACATTTACGCTCTGTCCGTCAGAGAAAGCAGGATCTCCCAGTGGCCACACATTTTAATTCCACATCCCATTCCCATTCTGACATGTCTATCCACGGCCTCCTCTACTGTAAAGATGAAACCACACTCAGGTTGGAGGAACAACACCTTATATTCCATCTGGGTAGCCTCCAACCTGATGGCATGAACATCGACTTCTCTAACTTCCGCTGGCCCCACCTCCCCCTGGTACCCCATCTGTTACTTATTTTTATGCACACATTCTTTCTCTCACTCTCCTTTTTCTCCCTCTGTCCCTCTGAATATATCTCTTGCCCATCCTCTGGGTCCCCCCCCACCCCCCGTCTTTCTTCCCGGACCTCCTGTCCCATGCTCCTCTCGTATCCCCTTTTGCTAATCACCTGTCCAGCTCTTGGCTCCATCCCTCCCCCTCCTGTCTTCTCCTATCATTTTTGGATCTCCCCCTCCCCCTCCATCTTTCAAATCCCTTACTCACTCTCCCTTCAGTTAGCCCTGACGAAGGGTCTCGGCCTGAAACATCGACTGTACCTCTTCCTAGAGATGCTGCCTGGCCTGCTGCGTTCACCAGCAACTTTGATGTGTGTTGCTTAAATTTCCAGCATCTGCAGAATTCTTGTTGTTTGCCTTCAGATATTTTAATGCTTTTCATGATTTTAAACATATTTTCAGAAGAATATATGGCCTTGCTGTTTATCGCATCAAAATCATTACTTCACACTTATTCACATAGTTTGACAATTGCACACTCAAATTTCATAAATTAATGTCTTTATTTTGTAGTTTTTCTCTGCATTAGCTATATCCCATCCCTAAATGAAATAAAACCAGAAAATGCTAGAAACACCCAACAGGTCAAACACTATCCATGAAAAGAGAAGTTGATGTTGCCTTTTCTGCAGAGTGCGTCTAGAATTTTCTGTTTTTGCTCCAAATTTCTAGCAGATTTTAATATCATTTCATGTATGATATCACTGCAGATACTGAAATGACTTCTGGTTGCAGGGCCTTGATCATTTATTGTAAGTAGTGAACAGTGGTTACATCATCCATCCTTGGGGGATAGCAGGTCTCACCGTCAGTCTATCTGAAGAGTCATTATTAACTCCTTTTTCTTTTGTTTTTAAGCCAGCTTCTCATCCATTATAGTAATTGCACTTGAGCCCCCTTTCCCCAGAATCCAAATGTTCTCACCTCAGTCATGTGTTTACCCCAGCATCTTGAAGAAAATCCTGTAAAAGTAGTGGATACAGCCCAGTCCACCATGGGTAAAGTGGCATTGCTGCAGGAAAGCACCATCCATCATCAGAGACCCTCATCATACAGGTCATGCTTTCTTCTCGCTGCTGCCATCAGAAAGAAGGTACAGGAGTCTCAGGACTTACACCACCAGCTTCAGGAAGTTATTACCCCTCAACCATCAGCTTCCTGAAGCAAAGGAGATAACTTCACTCAACTTCACTTGCCCTATCACTGAACTTTTCCTACACTGATGGACTCACTTTCAAGGGCTCTTCCTCTTATGTTCTTGATATTTATTGTTTATTTATGTATTATTATTATTATTTGTGTTGGCACGTGACTAAGTGGTTAAGGCGTTGGTCTAGTGATCTGAAGATCGCTAGTTCGAGTCTCAGCTGAGGCAGCGTGTTGTGTCCTTGGGCAAGGCACTTAACCGCATATTGCTCTGCGACAACACCAGTGCCAAGCTGTAAAGGCCCTAGTGCCCTTCCCTTGGACAACATTGGTGGTGTGGAGAGGGGAGACTTGCAGCATGGGCAACTGCCGGTCTTGCATACAACCTTGCCCAGGCCTGCGCCCTGGAAACCTTCTAAGCTGCAAATCCATGGTCACACGAGACTAATGGACGCCTCTATAGATATATATATAAAAAACTATTATTATTTCTATTTTTTTCTTTCCGTTTGTATTTGCACACTGGTTGTCCACCCTGATGGTGTGGTCTTTCATTAATTCTATTATGGTTATTGGATTTTTTGAGTAAGTCCACAAGGAAAAGAGTCTTCAAGTTGTTTATGGTGACATATATGTACTTTGATAATAAATTTACTTTGAACTTGAACTTTGAGGCCCTCCGCTGGTTGACATCAACCATGGATGTTGTGTCCCATTTATCTATGTGATAAGCAAGCCAAGGCAGTACAATATGGAGAGCAAGTTGTTGCCTGTGTAGCAGGCTCTCCCCCTCCACTCAGTTGACGAATCCAAAGGAATGGCAGAGATCGATACAGTTTGGCAGGGGTTTCCAGTCAGCCTTGAACTCAATGTTGGTTGCCTTAGTGATTCCAGCTCTGGAGTTTGCCTCAGGGTTCACTCCCGAATCCTTCCCAATGAATAGGCAAGGCAGTAGAGGTTTGAGATCAGAGTTTTCCTTCTAGATGGGCTGTTAATTATGACTGACGAGCCCCATCTGTCCAAAGGGGCTCATTTTAAGGTGCAAGTAACCTGCCTTTGACCCTTCTACTATCAATAGAAATGAATCCACTGGGCTTAGTAGCTAAGCCACATGTGAGGGCAAGGATCTGGACTTGGCTGTCAGAGGCTATTTGAGACACAGGCAATTGGCAGCATTTAATAGATAGTGCGAGCTTATCGCCACAACCTTAAGGAACCACCACAGCATCAAAGGCGTTTATAGTTTATCCACTACATTACCCTTATCAACATGATCAGTTACTCCAAATATTCAGTGACTGGTAAGAGTACTTAATGAAATGAGTGCTGCTATAAATTATTTCTTTGTTTTTCTGTTTAATGATTACATTATCCTTCCTATAACATCGTCATTATGTGCCATGTCATATGATGTCTTTGATTGTTCTTGGCAAATGTTTCTACAGAGGTGGTTTGCCATTCTCTTCTTCTGGGCAGTGTCTTTACAAAATGGGTGACCCCAGTCATTATCAATACTCTTCAGAGGTTGTCTGCCTGGCGTCAGAGGTCGCGTAACCAGGACTTGTGATATGCACCAGCTGCTCTTACGAATCTACCACCTGCTCCTACGAATCTACCACCTGCTCCCATGGCTTTGTGTAACCCTGATTGGGGGTCGGGGGGGTGGGGGGCTAAGCAGGTGCTACAACTTGCTCAAGGGTGACCTGCAGGCTAATGGAGGGAGGGAGCACCTTATACCTCTTTTGGTAGAGATACATTTCCACCCACCATCCTTATAACCAAACAATTCATTCATAATTTCCTGGTCTTGCTCTGTATATTAAAATTCAGGAATGATTTTAACTGTCTGTGAGTACTCTTGTTTTTTTTTGGCTTCTTCCCCCTTCCTTTCCAGTCCTGATGAAGTGTCTGAGCATAAAATGTCAACTGCTTATTCTGCTCCATTGATACTGTCTGACCTGCTGAGTTCCTCCAACATTTTGTGTGTGTTCCTCTAGATTTCCAGCATCTTCAAAATCACTTGTGTTTATTCCTTTTCATATTTTTACTATGCATGTAATGGTGCCTTAGCTTTCTCTTCCCTAAAGGTATACATGCAGCTATGAATCATATTTATGTTTTCCAAGTTTGAACTGTTATAATTCTTTGAATGTCCTTTTCATTATAGGTCTACCATTAAAATCTTCCCGATAAATGTTAAAATTATCTTTGTGCCATTTCTCCAGAATAAGCTGTAAATTTGAAGCCCTTTCAAACCTTCTGCATCTTGTGACTTTTTTGTTTTAATGTCTGCAATATGGTTTATTTGCTTTAGTCTTTGCTAAATTTATTTTGCATTTTCCTTTGCCTGCCTAATTATTTCTTTTCTAAATAATTTTGGGATCTCTCATATTTTGTCTATGGACTTAAATGCTTTTCTGTAGTTTTACCTTGTTCTTATTTACACATAATGTATCCTGACTAGATGGTTTCTTTTCACATTCTGTGCATGGAACGTGCGCTCAGTGGCCACTTTATTAGGTACAACTGTAAAAATCATTAATGCAAATATCTAATCAGCCAATCAGGTAGCAGCAACTTAATGCATAAAATAATTTTGTATCGTATCTGAAATAGTTTGGGACTGTGATATGGTGAACTCAATTCTTTTAAAAGTTAACAATAATTCATGGTTTTGCGGAATTTTCAAATTCTACTGTCAAGTTCTAATAATTATTGGTAGGTCTGTTGAGCTAATCTCTGACACAATTTGACATGCTCAGAACTGTCCAATTGTCTTTTTTATGTTTATCAATATTCTTTTATTGATTTTTTTGCAATGCATTGTAAATACATGTTAGTATCGATTTATTTTATTTCATATCCATTGTTTAACCTGTAACTTTCTAATTCTTTATTCTTTATAATTGTTGAACATTGTATTTTGTTTTATGTCACACCCTGACCAACACACCATAATAAATTCCTAATATATGTAAATGTATATGGCAAATAAAGTTGATCCTTGATCCCAGATAAGCTTGCTTACCACTTATCCCCAGGGTTACCCCAGTTTTAACCCATCAGACACCCCCCCCCCCAAACACCCTGTCTCCTTCCCAGTCCTGATGATAAATCTGTTTCTCTTGACATTGATGTGTCCTGGCTTGTAGAGTATTTGCAACATCTTTTGCTTTTAGAGTAACAAGCATAAAATGCTAGAGAAACTCAGCAGGTCAGGCTCAGTTTCTACAAAGAGGAGTAAACATTGGTGTTTTGGGCCAAGGCTCTTCAGGACTGGAAAGGAAGGGGAAAGATGCCAGAATAAGCAGTGGGGGGGTGGAAGGAGTACAAGCTATAAGGCAATAGGTGAAGCCAAGTGAGTGGGAAGGTGTGCGGTTGGGGGGAGGCTGGATGAAGTGAGGAGCTGTGAGGTGAAAGGTGGTAAAGGTAAAGGCCTGAAGAAGAAGGAATCTGATAGGAGAGGAGAAAGGGAAGGAGAGGCAGCGATGGGCAGCTGAGAAGAAAAGAGGGGAGCCAGAAAGGGGAATTAAAAAGGGGGGGAGGGAGAAATTATTTTGTGTTTTTTTATTTTATATTTCCAGCATCTGCATTGTTTTTATTTTCATGATATTGTTTGCCTTCCATTTTATATAAGGTCTGTTGCAAATAAAATGGTGACCATGTCCTTTAAAAGAAAAATGTTTCTGGCTTCCCGTGATTAGTGTAATGTGAAATTTAATACTGTGTTCTAAATCCAAATTCCTGTTCATGTTCATACTTCATTTCAGTTCATTCAAATCTCATGTCTGTTAGCTAACATAAAGGTATAAGAAGAGCTCGGGGATCCATCAGGCTAATAAAAAGCAGCAAGGCATAAGCAGAGTGGCTATTGTGTGAATGGACAGTGCTCGACAGGTTTTATTTCTGTTAATACATGAGAATGGGTTCAGAGTTAATGGTATGTTGCTTGTGGGAGGTGCACTGAGCTGCATTTCCTTAGAGACTGCACTAAGGAACTGGAGCTGTAGTTAGATGACCTTCAGCTTATATGGGAAAATGGGGGGGTGATAACTAGGAGTTACAGGGAGGTAGTCACCCCTAAGTTGCAGGAGGCAAGGTACCTGGGTGACCGTCAGGAGAGGGAAAGGGAATAGGCCGCTAGGGGAACAGTAATTCTGGATCCGGTGTTATGTAGTGATCCATATTTGATTAGGGAGCTGAGGGTAGAGGAACACTTAGGAGACTGTGATCATAATATGATAGAATTCACACTGCAGTTTGAGAAGGAGAAGCTAAAATCAGATGTATTACAGTGGAGTAAAGGGAATTACAGAGGCATGAGAGAGGAGTTGGCCCAAGCTAATTAGAAGGGGCACTAGCAGGGATAACAACAGAACGGTGATGGCTGGAGTTTCTGGGAACAATTTGATAGGCACAGGAAAGATGCATCTCAAAGATGAAGAAGTGTAATAAAGGGAGGATGAGGCAGTCGTGGCCGACAAGGGAAGTCAAAGACTTCATAAGAGTAGAAGGGAGGACATATAATACAGCAAAAATTAGTGGGAAGGCAGAGGATTGGAAAGCTTTTAAAAAACAATGGAAGGGCAACTAAAAAGCCATAACGAGAGAAAAGATAAGATATGAAGGTAAGCTAGCCAATAATATAAAAGAGGAAACAAGAAGTTTTTAAAAGATATATAAAGAGTAAAAGAGAGATGCGAGTGGATACTGGACCAGTGGAAAATGATGCTGGAGAGGTAATAATAGAAACATAGAAAACCTACAGCACAATACAGGCCCTTCGACCCACAAAGCTGTGCCGACCATGTCCTTACCTTAAAACTACCTGGGCTTACCCATAGCCCTTTATTTTTCTGAGCTCCATGTATCCATCCAGGAGTCTCTTAAAAGACCCTAACGTTTCCACCTCTACCACCATCGCTGGCAGCCCATTCCATGCACTCAGCACCCTCTGCGTAAAAAAAAAAAACTAACCCCTGACATCTCCTCTGTACCTACTTCCAAGCGCCTTAAAACTGTGCCCTCTCGTGCTAGCCATTTCAGCCCTGGGAAAAAGCCTCTGGCTATCCACACGATCAAGGCTTCTCAATGTGGGATAAAGAAATGGCGAAGGAACATAAGTATTTTGTGTCAATCTTCACTGTGGAAGACTCTAGCAGAATGCCAGAAATGTGGGTGTGTCAGCGGCAGAATTGATTGTTGTTGCTATTACTCGGGAAGGTGCTTGGGAAGTTGCAAAGTCTGAAGGTAGGTAAGTCACTTAGACAAGATGAACTACACCCCATTGTTCTGAAAGAGGTAGCTGAAGAGTTTGTAGAAGCATTAGTAATGCTCTATGAAGAATCATTAGATACAGAAATGGTTCTGGAGAACTCGAAACCTTTCTTTAAGCAGGGAGGAAAGCACAAGAAAGGAAATTGTAGGCCAGTTAGCCTGACTTCAGTGGTTGGAAAGATGTTGGGTGAGAATGAGGTTTTGGGGTACTTGGAGGCACATGACAAAACAGGCCAAAATCAGCATCACACATCAAAGTTGTTGGTGAATGCAGCAGGCCAGGCAGCATCTCTAGGAAGAGGTGCAGTCGACGTTTCAGGCCGAGACCCTTCGTCAGGACTAACGGAAGGAAGAGTGAGTAAGAGATTTGAAAGTGGGAGGGGAGGGGGAGATCCAAAATGATAGGAGAAGACAGGAGGGGGAGGGATGGAGCCAAGAGCTGGACAGGTGATTGGCAAAGGGGATATGAGAGGATCATGGGACTGGAGGTCCGGGGAGAAAGACGGGGGGGGGGGGGTGAACCCAGAGGATGGGCAAGGGGTATATTCAGAGGGACAGAGGGAGAAAAAGGAGAGTGAGAGAAAGAATGTGTATATAAAAATAAATAACGGATGGGGTACGAGGGGGAGGTGGGGCAATAGCGAAAATCGGCATAGTTTCTTTAAGGGGAAATCTTGCCTGACAAATATGTTGGAATTGTTTCAGGAAATAACAGGCAGGATGGACAAAGTAGAATCAGTGGATGTTGTTTACTTGATTTTCAGAAGGCCTTTGACAAGGTATCGAACATGAGTCTGTTTAACAAGGTAAGAGCCTGAGGTATTACAAAAAAGGTACTAGCATGTACAGAAGATTGGCTGACTGGCAGGAGGCAAAGAGTAGAATAAAGGGGGCCTTCTTTGGTTGGCTGCTGGAGACTAGTGGTGTTCCACAGGGGTCAGTGTTGGAACCACTCCTTTTCATGTTAATTGTCACGGAGCTGGATGAAGGAATTGATGGCTTTGTGACCGTTTGAGGGTGATATGAAGATAGTTGGAGGGAAAGGTTATGTTGAGGAAGCACGGTATCTCTAGAAAGACAGACTAGGAGAATGGAATATAGTGTAGGGAAGTGTATGGTCGTACAGTTTGGTAGAGGAATAAAAGCATGGAGTATTTTCTAAATGGGGAGAAAATTCAAAAAATTAGAGGTGTAAAGTAACTTGGGAGTCCTCATGTAGGATTCCCTAAAGGTTAACTTGCAGGTTGAGTCGGTGGTAAGGAAGGCAAATGGAATGTTCATAATCATTTTGAGAGCACAGGAATACAAAAGCAAGGATGTTAATGCTGAGGCTTTATAACGCATCGGTCAGACTGCACTTGGAGTATTTTGAGCAGCTTTAGCCCCATTATCTACTAACAGATGTGCTGGTATTGGAAATTGAAGGGGGTCCACAGTAGGTTCATGAGAATGATTCCAGGAATGAAAGGGTAAGGGGTTAACATTTGAGGAGTGTTTGATGGCTTTGGGCCTATACTCGCTGGAGTTTAGAAGAATTGGAGGGGGGCGCGGAATCTCATTGAAATCTATCGAATATTAAAGTCTAGGACCCGAGGGCACATCCCTTCATCCCTTTAGAACTGAGATGAGAAAGAATTTCTTTAGCTAAAGGCTGGTGAATCGGTGAAATTCATTGCTACAGACAGCAATGCAGGCCAAATCATTGGGTATATTTCATGTGGAGGTCGATATGTTCTTGATTATTCAGGGTGTCAAAGGTTATTGGGAGAAGGCAGGGTAACAAACCAGCCATGCTGGAATGGAGGAGTAGACTTGATTAGCTAAGTGGCCTAATTCTGCTCCTATGCCTTATGGTTTTAAAAATCAGGAATGGTGAAAGTGAATATTTAGAAAATGAATGATTTACTCATAATTTTGGTTGAAACATCACGAATCTGCTATCACACAACATTACCTTCATTTAACAAATTGTTCAAAAATATCTTATGAAAAATATTAAACATGAGAATGTCTGCAAATGCTGGAAATCCAGAGCAACACACATAAAATGCTGGAGGAACTCAGCAGGTCAGGCAACATCTATGGAAATGAATAAATAGTTGATGTTTCAGTCCAAGACCCTTCTTTAGGACTGAAACGTCACTGCGTGAAACATTGACTGTTCATTCATTTTCATAGATGCTGCCTGACCTGCTGGGTTCCTCCAGCATTTTGTGTGTGATGTTATGAAAAATACTGCTATTTTTAGCTCATTTCCTCTGTTCAGAATGAGGAATCTAAGAAAATAAATATTAATACTGCGTACGTATTTTCACTCATTTTGAAGCTTTCAACCTTTTATGTTCTTCAGGGGATTTAGCTGCTCTGAAACATTTATCCTGTAACATTAAAATCTCAGTACTGGAATTGGTTTATTATTGTTACAGTGAAAGCTTATCTTGCATACTGCCCATACAGTTCAGCTCATTACATAATGATTAAGGGAGGAAAGCTAAAAGAATAACAGTATGCAGAATAAAGTGCAAAGGTACAGTGCAGATAGACAATAAGGTGCAAGATCATAATGAGGTAGATTGTGAAGCCAAGGTCCATCTCTAGTCCATCCATTAGAGAACCATTCCATAGCCTTATAACAGCAGGGCAAAAGTTGTCATTGAGCTTAGTGGTATGTGCTTTTGGGTTTTTCTATTTTCTGCCTGTTGGAAGCAGGGAGAAGAGTGAATATCTGGGGTGGGAAAAGTATTTGATTATGCAGCTGTTTTACTGAGGCAGCAAGAAGTGATAACAGAGTTCATAGAGGGGAAGCTGTTTGCTGTGATGTCTGACATTTTTGTTCATTGTAGGAAGTACTGCAGTGCTTGCTTAGTGTGAACATGAGGAATTCTGTAGATGCTGGAAATTCAAGCAACACACATCAAAGTTGCTGGTGAACGCAGCAGGCTGGGTAGCATCTCTAAGAAGAGGTACAGTGGACGTTTTGGGCCGAGACCCTTCGTCAGGACTAACTGAAGGAACAGCTAGTAAGAGATTTGAAAGTGGGAGGGGGAGGGGGAGATCCAAAATGATAGGAGAAGACAGGAGGGGGAGGGATGGAGCTAAGAGCTGGACCCTTGATTGGCAAAAGGGATATGAGAGGATCATGGGACAGGAGGCCCAGGGAGAAGGAAAAGGGGGGGGGGGAACCCAGAGGATGTGCAAAGGGTCTAGTCAGAGGGACAGAGGGAGAAAAAGGACAGAGAGAAAAAGAATATGTGTATATAAATAAATAACGGATAGTGTACCGTCTCGATTAGTGTACAGTCTTCAGCATTGCTTCAGTGTGACACTGAAGAAATATATCAGAAGATGCTTTTCCAAATACGGACCTCCATCATCCAGGCCATGCTCTCTTCTCACAACTGTCATTGGGCAGGAGGTACGGAAGCCTTGGGTGCCAGGCCACCAAGTTCAGAAACAGTTCTTACCCTACAGCCATCAGGCTTCTGAACTAGTGTGATAACTTCAACCTCGACTCTGAACTGATTTCCACAACCTAAGTATCCAATTTCAAAGATTCTACAACTCATGTTCTCTGTTATTTATTTATTTTATTTGCACAATTGGTTGTCTTTTGAAGATTGTCAGTCTGGTTCTGTATAGTTTTACATAAATTACATCATTTTTCTGTAAATGCCAGCAAGAAAATTAAACTCAAGTAGTATATAGTGATATAGATGCTCTTTGATAATGAATTAATATTAATTGTGACTTTGAAATATGGTTTTAAAAGTCATTAGCTAACATGTTTTTGAACACTTTCAAGGTGATGGTTAATACAGGGTACAATTGTGGGAAGAATTCAGAGGCTGTACATGAATTGCATTGTAGGCAAATGATACAGTTCTGAAAAAAAATTAAGTGCCCTTAATTTTGGTTAATTAGAAGATCTTCCATTTTATTTGTGGTTAAAATTTGAAGACTTTTACACTTGGCAGTCATCCCTTTTCCTGCAACTGCCTCTCAACTTTCAAGGTTCCCATCCGATGCCATTGAATGCTGTAAACTTAGAGACGTAGGTACAAGCATGTATTGCCTTGAGTGTAGGGCAATAGGAGGCAAGGTGTATGGCACACTTTCCTTTGTTAGATGGGACATTTGAGTACAAGAACATCATATTGTAGCTGTAGAAAATGTTGGTGACACAGCACTTGAAATATTGTGTGCAGTTCAGTTCACCATACTGTGGGAAGGATATGGTTAAGCGAGTAAGGGTATTGAAAAGATTCACATGAATGTTGCCAGGACTGGAGATCTTGAGTTATCGAAAGAGATTGGATCAGTTGGGACTGTTTTCCCTGGAGTGGTTTATAAAATAGTGAGGGGCATGAATGACATGGATGGCAGCAGTCTTTCTCAGTATAGGGGAGTCTAAAACTCGCAGGCATAGGCTTAAGGTGAGAGGGAAAAGATCGAAATGGGGTCTAAAGGGCATATATTTCACACAGTGGGTCATGGGTCTGTGGATTGTTGGAGAAACAGCAATTGCAATGTTTAACAGATATTTGGACAGGAATGTTTAGAGGGATATGGGACAAATGTAGGCAAGTAGGATGAGAATGAGGCCTTTGGTCGGAAAGGTTTTGTTGGGCCAAAGGGCCTGTTTCTCTGCTGTTTAACTCTACGCCTTTCCTCACCATGCCTCTACTTCCTCAGGAGGCTAACGAAGTTTGGCATGCCTCCGTTGACCCTAACAGTTTTTGTCTAAGTATCCTATCTGGATGCATAATGGCTTAGCATGCTCTGCTTGTAACCGCAAGTAACTACGGAGTTGTGGAAACCAGCCTCCTCTCTGTAAACGCTGTCTATACTTCCTGATGCCTCAGTAATCAGAATAATCAGCATTCTGTCTTCTCATTTCTCCCATCAGGCAGAAGATGAAAAAGGCCTGAAAGTACTTACCACCAAGCTCAAGGACAGCTTCTGTCCCAATGTTATCAGACTCTTATACAGTCTTTTTCCCTAATGATCAGATGTACTCTTGATCTCACAATATATCTCCTAATGATATTGCACTTTTTTATTTTATCTGTTGTTATTGGTTTACCTTGTTTACCTCAATGCCCTGCGTAATGATTTGATCTGTATGAGTATTATACAAGATAAGCTTTTCACTGTATCTTGGTACATGTGCCAATAATAAGATAATACCAATACCTATTATCTCCCTTGCTAACCACCTGACCTTAGTACACTTAATTATCTTTTGGGATTCGCCTTTATCTTGTCTGCCAGGGATATTACAAGGTCCCTTTTTGCCCTCCTAATTTCCTTCTTAATTGTATTCCTACATCCCTTGTATTCCTCAAAGGATTTTCTGAGTCCCAACTGCCTCTCTGTTACATATGCCACCTTGTTTCTTGTCTTGCCCATCCCTCAACCATATTCTTGCAATTCGAATTTGCATCTCATTTGTATTTGTTTATCTCTGCTTTGTGCTGATCTGCCTTACATGGAACCTTCTTGCCTTAAACTAAATGTGGTTTAGCCTATCCACAGTCCCTGTCCTGCCCTGCCGACTGGACTTGCTAAAGTTAAACTAAAGTTATTCTCTTAAAACAAAACAATATTTTTCCCCTTAAATGCCTACGGATATTTATCTTCCTCATTTTCACAACCTTCTGCCTTAACTTGCCTTTCTATTTGCTCAAGATTTACACTGGTATCATTGCTCCCATATAATGAGTCTAACACCATTTTTGTTAATTCATACTAAAAATTCATGAGCAATGCTAGTTTACATTTATTTTGTGGCTGATTTTAAAATCTCTTCTGACAAATGTAATTCTTAGCTTTCTTGGTTCATATTAAAGTTAACAGCATTTATTTTCCAGTAAGAAGTAAGCAAAGCTTCATGTCAGGACATGTATTTCCATTATTTACACTAAAGTTGCTAAAACATTTATTGGCTAAGATGTCTCAGTGAAAGTGATGGAGCATACCAACGTTCTTGAAGAAAGCTTCCCGTAAAAAATCTACAGTTTTTCTCCCACCGCCTCCCATCCCTCACCCCAGTCTGATACAGATTTTTGTTCCGATGTCACTTGCTGTCAGTCATTCAATACAGAGGATCCCTCTCTCCAATCACTTGGGCAATTAACCCAGAATGGAATAAACATGTTATTTTAAACATGTACAGAATCAAAATTAATGATTGAGGCTTGCGTATGTTGGATCCTGATGCTTTTCCAAAGATTCTTTGGAAGTCAAGAATAAGCCATAAAATGTATTGTTAAGCAATTTTATGAAGTGTTAGAAGAACGAAGAATGAACAATGTAAGAGGAGGTGAGAGAGCAAAGAAAAAGGGAAAAACCAATCATGGTTGTCTTATACTCAGACTAGAGCAAACCAGAATTCCAGTGATAACAATTAATCTATAAAATAGGCCTGACACCTGCTATTGGAAACTAAGAAGTTTCTAGAAAAATACAGAAGCAGCAATATCCTAATTACAGGAGAATTCAATGAACAATTACATGGATGTTGGTTCTTCTCTAAAAATACAAGCTAACATAGGATAGTTTAAATTAATAATAATTCTACACCCCAATTCAACACATGCATGATTAAGATTTTTAAAAAAGTGAATATCCAGTTTCAAATATTTTTTGTGAGGGAGTTGCAAAATTAATGCCAGTCCTGATCAAGGGACTTGGCCTGAAATGTTGGCTCTTTATTCCTTCCCAGAGATTGGGCCTGATCTGCTTTGAGGAATATATCTTACGATGCTCTTAACACATCACCAGGGATGTTATCTGGGATCGTCAGGTGTTTCGGGTCTTTTCATGTCAGACACTCTCACCTAGGCAACCCAGCCATGGCTGATCAAGCCACTACTTGTGTTCAGGTAGCATGTGCTGCAGATCCTCATGAGTTGCTTTCTTCATCCAGAGCTATCTTGAGATTTTCTCTGTTGCCTCAGTGATGTTGCCGATGGATCCTTGCCTTCTAGTATCAGCGACGCGCAATGCACTGAAGGCCCTGTGAAGAGACTGCCCAGCAAAGCCCTGGCAGCCCACTTCAGTGAGCATGCACCTCACCCTCCGTACCTGCCTCTGACAGTCGCTGACCAGTTCCTCGTATCTGACAAGCTTCTTCTCATGGCCCTCCTTCAGATGCTCCTTCCACGGCACTGTCAACTCCAGCAGGATGATGTGTTTTGCTGCCTCTGAGACCAGGAGGATGCCTGGGCTCAAGGTGGTCTTAACGATGTACTGTGGGAACTTCAGTTGTTTATCCAGGTTAGTCATGAGCTGCCAGTCGTGGACAGGTGCCAGAAGCAATGTGGGTGGCTTTACTCTTGCTTCTGGTTGCTCTCCAGCCTCACAAAGCTGGTGGTTCAATTGCAGTATTGAGCTCATTTGCTGTTACTGATTCTTACGAAGATTGCTTCCTTGAGTGTCTTCAATACCTGGTCGTGTCTCCAGTGGTATCGGCCCTCTCCAAGAGCTTTTGGGCAGCAGGTCGTGATGTGCTCCAAGGTTCCTCTCCTGGAGCACAACAGACATTCTGGAGCGTTAACCTCCTCCCAGCTATGCAGGCTAGGTGGGCTGGGCAAGATGTCATGCAACACCTGGACAAGGAACTTAATTCGGTGTGGCTCTGTTTGCCGGAGATCAATCCATGTTACTCTCCTTTCCATGACCTGCTCCCACCTAGTCCAAACTCTCTGCTGCTTCATCCACAGGCTGCTCTCACTTCCTCCTGGATGAGGCTATGCTTCTCCCTCCCCTTAGCCATGTCATACCTGAGGCATGGGAAGCTTTCCAAGCCAGCTCTTCCATAGGTCACCGCTCCCACCAGGACATTGTGGCACAGCTGAGGTTCTGCCTGCTGCATGGCCTCTTCCGCTGTCCACTTCCTCCCGGTCTTCACAATGACTCTTGCCTGGGACACCTTTGGGTTGCTGGACTCCCAAGACTCTCTAGCTCTTGTCACCTTGAGCTCTTCCTCCAAGGATTTCAAGGGCAGCTGTAGCTCGGTGTTCTTTTTGTAGAGGGTGATGCCGCTGAGAGTCCTGGGCAATCCCAGCAACCTCTGGAGAAAACTGCTGACCTTTCTCTCTAGGTTCTCGACAGTGTAAATTGGAACTTCATTATACCAGCAGTGCCCAAGGAGTCCTTGGTAGGATGCAATGCTGGTATTTCTATGCCTTGAACTTGCCAACTAGTCTTGACTGGTCAACTGCTTTCAGGCTGTTGAACACCTTGCCAAGGGTCTTCACCGGCTTTTCAGAGATGGTTGCAATGACTATGTTAAAACGGAATCTGTCTGTGACTCTGCCCTTCCTCAACACCAATGATCTTGATTTTGTGGGCTTGAAATTTGTCCTTGCCCAGTCGATGAGTTTTACCA
Source organism: Mobula birostris (assembly GCF_030028105.1). Classification (NCBI taxonomy): domain Eukaryota; kingdom Metazoa; phylum Chordata; class Chondrichthyes; order Myliobatiformes; family Myliobatidae; genus Mobula; species Mobula birostris. The sequence continues at coordinate 9,988,435 of NC_092388.1, forward strand.
GTCCTTGCTGAATCAAACTAGTTCAAGCTGCGGACTGTAAAAGCTCTAATTGGTGGTTGCCGTACACCAGACTTGGAGCAGGAGCCGCGGCATTCTGGTTCGGCAGACTTTGCAATTATATTCATTGCAAGCGCAAAGAGAGTCACAGAGATGGTACAGCCTGGGACGATCCCAGTCACCAGCCTTTGCCACTTTGATGTAGCTTTGCCTGATTAGACCCTTATTCCAAAGTGATTGTAATAATTCAGGATGAGGCCCACCACTCTGCCTAGAACATGATGCTTGCCCATAGGTATCTGCACCAGCTTGTGGGGGATTGATCCACACCTCCAGGTCTGTTCTGTTCTCCTGAGTCTCTCGAATGAGCTGGGCCACCACTCCTGTGTGCTCCAAACACCTAGGCACTCCTGGAATATCTCCCTTTTGCACAGTCACATCAATATAGCCATTCTTAGAGATGAAAGCTGCCAGCTACCCAGGCACAATGCTGAAAAAGATCTTTCCTTCGTCACTGAGCAAGGAGATGATCCTGAACTAGTTGATGTTTCTTCATGTCCTGACGAAGGGTCTCGGCCTGAAACGTCGACTGCACCTCTTCCTACAGATGCTGCCTGGCCTGCTGCGTTCACCAGCAACTTTGATGTGTGTTGCCTGATGTTTCTGGAGTCTTTTTCCTTTGGGTTCAGAACTCCATCAACAAATCTCCATTACTCACCTCCTGGCTCTCTCCTTGTGGCGTCTTCTATGCCACTCAGTTCTGCGCAGGGTCATAAGCCTCTTCCTGAGGATGTTACGCAGAGCTCTACCAGAGGTGGTTGCTGCTCCTCACTGGGCTTCTTGTACAGGTGCTTCATGGACTTCAAGTCCTGGTAGATTTTGTGGATCTTGCCCACTCGATGGTTTATAGTTTATTGTGTTCTGGCTGGCTTCTGTTCCACTGTACTAAACTTTTCCTCAGCAAAGTTGACTGTGATAGTCATCATTGCGTGCAGTCATCTTTCGGCATCTCCCTTTGTCATCGTGTCCAGCACCCTGTCAACATCCTCATCAAACTGCCCCCAGAGTGTCATCTGGTAGGCCTGTGGCCATTTTATTTGAACCTTCTCAAATGTTCCTCCAGCATTTTATGTGCATTACCCTGGATTTCCACTGTCTGCAGAATCTCTTGTGTTTATGATTTGCAAAATTAATTTTGTTTTGGTTACAGTTTGAAAAAATAGCAGTTATAGCAGAATACCATAAAGGAATTGTGTAACTGTTATGTATCTGCTCTTGATTTCATGTAACTAGTCACATCTTTAATTTTATTGCTCTGGAGAGGAATGTACTTATACAGCTGCAGTGCATAAACAAAACACAGTTGCCTGGAAAATCTATTCTCTTCAGACAGAGCAATTACTTTTTCCCTGAAGTGCTTCACCTGCAGATGTCTACCTTTCTTTTTCCCACAACCTCTGGCTTAACCTGATCACTGCCAGCAACGCAACACACAGTTAGTGATGAATGGAAAACAATTTGTCATTAAACAGCAACATAATTATTTTTATGCTGTATGCCTTCCCAAAATATCTTCCAATTTCCATAACTTTCTTATTAAACAGCATGTTACTCTGATATGAGACTGTCTTAATTTACCATTAGCATCAGCATGGCAGTGAAAGTGTATTTTTTTGATTTATTTTGGTTAGAGAACAAAACTGGCCCAATTACAGCCACGTGACCAAATAACCTACTAACTTGTACGTCTTTGGAATGTGGGAGGAAACCTGAGCACCTGGAGGAAACACATGGAGTCACAGGAGAACATACAAGCTCCTTACAGGCACTGACGGAATAGAATTCTGGTCACTAACACTGTAATTGTGTTGTGCTAACGGCAACAGTGCTGCCCCATTTATTATACTACTGCTCAAAAGCTGCTGAGCTAACCTTTATTCCCCAGTTCTTATGAGAGGTCATTTGCACCTTGGTTTCTTTACAGATGCTTTCTTCATTTGCTGGGTATTTTCTATTTTTATGCAGTGGATACCAGCTGATTGACATACGAAGAGACCAGTACATTTGGCCGAATTAAGTGGCTGTCTCAATTAGCTGAAGTTTCACAGTAATAGTTAAAAAGGTATTACAAAAAAGACAAACTGTACAAATTATGTATATAAATGAAATACAGAAAAAAGTAGAACACTACCAATACCACTGGTGGTTGTCTGTCATATCTGACAATGACAAGAAACCTGTTCGGGAGAGTTTTTAAAGTGGAAAAGATGTTGCACTGGGGTAGTTCCACACTTTTGACCTTTGTAGTCCAGGCACAGTGCGACGAGTAGACGTCACAACTGGGGTCTTCCCTCATTGCAGTGGATGACTGTGACTTCTTACGCGCCTCGTCGTGACCTTCGCTCTCCATGTAGCATTGCAGAACCGCTTTCCTGGATGTTAGATCTCGCTGTAGATCTCATCCGCCCTGACTGCTGGAGCTGACCTTACGTGCCAGGACAGGCATGTCCCTGTCTTCCTGGGGTATGAGATCCACCGGCTACCCTCAACTGGTTTAGCCTCCCTATCGAAGCGGTGTACCGGGATGTAGCCACGGCTATTTGGAGCCACAGGTGAGAGCTGACTGTCTGGTGGGGACCAAAGCTAATATTCAGGATGATTGTTGATACCTTCAAATTCTTCGTAGTTCCAAACATGTTGAAGTAGTGAAATCATTTCAGTTTCACTCCCAGCCATTTCTGGCATTTCCAAGTCTGAATGCTTCAAGCTATAGTGAGCAAGACAGTTCTTAATCGTCTTGCTGTTTATTTCTCGTCAACCATCCGTGATAATAATCACTGGTTTTTGAACACTAACACATGCAACTGTAGCTGTTTAAAAGCTGTTCACTCGTAGTGTCTAACAGCTACACAAACGCATGTGACTGATGCTAGTTAGAAACTGTTCAGCAGCAATCTCCTGTCCCAATTAAGCAGCATACTGTCCCAAATAAACAAATGGAATTTTGACTATTTACTCAATTAGCCATTTCTCTTTAAGAGTTGTTCCAAGTAAGTGGCTGTCCTGATTAACTGATGGCCCAATTAACCAGAATCTGTTGTATTATGTGTACAATATTTTAGCCTCTGCAAGTGTATAAGATATGTTATCATCATTCATATCAGATGCAAAGAATTTACTTTCAATTTTTTGGGGCCATGCCAAGTTTGGAATGATAAGTTAATTGTACTTCTGTATAGTCATTGTACCTGATACGGTTTTTAAAGCTTTTTATTTAGATATGCAGTAAGCTAAGTTACATAAATTTGCATGTCAGAGGTAAATCAACTTTGTTAGTTCCTGCTGATATTTATAAAACTTATTTATGGCTTAAGTTACTTACAGGGTAATTATTGTGGTACTAAACTAATAATGGACCTTAAGAACTAGAAAATGCAGGATATACTCGGCTAGTGAGGCAGCACCAGTGGAGGGGAAAATATTTACGCTTCAGATCCAAGAAGTTAATGGAGCGAAACATCAGAAGAGGAAAGAACAATAGGCAGGTGAAACTAACCCTTGTCTGGTAGTGAGGAAATTCCTCCACAGACTCTGATTTTAAGTTATTGCATTAACTATGAACTTGCAGCCACACAATCATTCCCCAGTAAAACCCTAGTAATTGGATCATAACCATATGCTAACAGCTCCTGTGAGAGCTATAGAGCAACACACACACCTGGAGGAACTCAGCCAGTCAGGCAACGTCAATGGAGGGGAATAAACAGTCGATGTTTCGGGCCGAGACCCTTCATCAGGTCTGGAAAGGAAGAGGGGGCTGAGGCCAGAATAAGGAAGTTGGGGGGGGGGTGCAGAGGAGAGAATACAAGGTAGCAGGTGAAAGGTGAGGAGGAAGGTAGCCAGCTTGTATTCTTTTCCCTCGCCCCACCTACCTATTCTGGCGTCTGCCCCCCTTCCTTTTAAATCCTGATGAAGGATCTTGGCCTGAAACGCTAACTGTTTATTTCCCTCCGTAGCTGCTGCCAAGATCATAACAATATGTAGAGCAAACTGTTGCCCAGCAGGAGGCTTCCCATCTCCATGCAGCTGATGAATCCAAAAGAACAGTGGTGACCAATATAGTGTGGTACCAGTGTCGTCACAAGAGTTGACAGTTAGCATTGAACTCAGTGTAGGACTGCCTTATGGACTTCAGCACCAGATTTTCACTCGGGGTTTACTCCTGAAACCTTCCCTATGTATGGGTATAGCTGCAGGACAGCGGAGGTGTGACATCAGTGTTTCCTTTTTCAGACCCTTATATGCTGCATGTTGAAGTGCCGTAAAACTTTTGAATGTTATGCTTTGTGTTTCTAGGTGGGAGGGGAATAAGAGGGCTCCTCGTGGACTCTCAGAAATAAAGTGTGACCCAGTGCCGGTCAGAGCTCACCTCTACTAAAAGAGCTCTCTGCAGATGGATTGATAATAGAGCCAGGTGTGATATGTCAGACCATAATGAGGAAGCTTCACTCAGGCATCAAAACGGAATCCACAGCTCCACTCTTTTCACATAATTTGGATAGAGTGTCAAATTTTGCTTCAGGCTGTTCTTGTAATTAACATGTTGCACTTGGACTCTGCTACCCATTTACTGACTTGATTTGAATTTTACATTTGTGGCTTTAAAGGGACATTATCACCAGCAGCAAACTAATGCTATTTTTTCTTTTATAACTATTTTATGCAGCACAGTGAATCCTTCCATTAAATGCTTGTTTTCCATGAGAAATGCAAGAAGCCTGTTGACCAAAATAGATTGATGAAGGGTCTGAGCCCAAAACATTGACTGTTTCTTCTTCTCCATAGATGCTTCCTGACCTGCTGAGTTCCTCCAGCATTTTGTATGTCTTGCCCTGGATTTTCAGCATCTGCAGAATGTCTTGTGACTATTTAATTCATTACTTTTCAACATCATAAATACACTCGTGCAGGGTTTTTTTGCCATTGAATTTCCATAAAATAGTAATTTAGAACTATAAACACAGGAGAATCTGCAGATGCTGGAAATCTAGAGCGACACACACAACATGCTGGAGAAATTCAGCAAGTCGAACAGCATTTATGGAACGGAATAAACAGTCGATGTTTCAGGCTGAGACCCTTCATCAAGACTGGAAAGGAAGAGGGCAGAAGACAGAATAAGAATGTGGGGGGAGGGAAGGGGAAGAAGTACAAGCTGGTTACCTTCCCCCTCACCTGGTCTCGTGATCACCTGCCAGTTGTGTGTGTTGCTTTATATCTCATTGTGATTCAATTATTAGGGTTTTACTGGGGAATGTTCACGTGGTTGCAAGTTCATAGTTAATGCGATTTAAAATCAGAATCTGTGCAGGGATTTCCTTACTCCCAGGCAAGGGTAACAGTTTCACCTGCCTATTGTCCTCTTCCTTCTCTGATGTTTCGCTCCATTAACTTCTTGAATCTGAAATGTCAAAAAAAAAATTTACAAGTGCTGTCTCACTAGCCAAGAATATCCTGCATCTATAGAGGGAAATAAACAGTTGACACTTTGGGTCCGATAAAAGGTCTCAGCCCAAAACATTGACTGTTTATTCATCACCATTGATGCTTCCTGACTTACTGAGTTCCTTCAGCGTTCTGTGTGGGCGTGCGCTCAACAGTTCAGAACCGAACAAATACAGATATATAATCTCCTTTTAGCAAAAGGGCACGTGGAAATGGAAAGTCTAACAAATAAAATCTGTAAAAATAAAAATTAAAATCCTTCCATTCTTTCAGCTTCGTACTTGGCATTTGCTTGTAAAGCATTTCCTTGTTTCTTATTCTGACTTCTCATCTTTTTTTCTCCAGTCCTGACGAAGGGGCTTGGCCCAAAACATTGACTGTTTACTCTTTTCCGTAGATGCTGCCTGACCTGCTAAGTTCCTCCAGCATTTTGTGTGTGTTGATCAGATTTCCAGCACCTGCAGTTTTTCTCTTGTTTTTGATTGGAACACTACCTATATTTTTCCTGTTTTTGCACTAATTTATCTTTAAAATTTTATTACAGTTTTTTATTATTATAACAAATCTCATGAAATAGGCCAGTGATATTAAACCTGAGTCAGATTAACAATCTTCTCTGCAACACCTCCCATGCAAGTATATCCTTAAATATGGAGATCAAAACTCTGCGCAGTGCTCCAGGTGCAGTTTCACCAATGCCCTGCAAAGTTGCATTAAACCTTCCTGACCTGTATACTGCAAACAACAGGAATTCTGCAGATGCTGGAAATTCAAGCAACACACATCAAAGTTGCTGGTGAACGCAACTGGTACATGGCTGTGATAGCGAGTCTCCGAAGGGGCTCGGCCTGAAACGTCAACTGCACCTCTTCCTACAGATGCTGCCTGGCCTGCTGCGTTCACCAGCAACTTTGATGTGTGTTGCTTGACCTGTATACTGCATGGCTCTTACTTTAAAGGCCATTAAAAAATCAGAGTTAGACATTCGCTTTATTTGTCACATGTACACCAAAGTGGATAGTGACATGCATCATATGTGATGAGCTGAGTGTGGCCCAAAAGTGTCACTACAGTTCCAGCGCCAACATAGTATGCCCACAACTCATTAATTCTGACCGTACATCTTTGGAATGTGGGAAGAAACTGGAGCACCCAGAGGAAACCAACGTAGTCATGTGGAGAACATACAAGCGCCTTACAAATAGCAGCAGGAATTTAACCCCAATCTGTGATCACTGGTGCTGTGAAGCGATTGCACTAACTATTACGGTTTTGTGCTGTCCCATTATTTTCCATTATCTTCCTGAACATTTGCTCTACCTCCATGGTTAGTCAGTGTACAAGGACCCCAGCATCTTTGTACCAGAGCATTTTGTTGTCTCACTCCATTTAGATAGGCATTTGGATTCTTATTCTCACTTTCAAGGTGGATATATCCCTTAACAAGCTCTTTACTAACCCACCAATCACTGTATTGTCCACAAACTTAATTGTAGTACACATTGTCTCTTCATCCATGTTACTTATACAAAATATTAATAGTTGAGGTCCCAGCAGCACAGTGGTTTATGGTTAGCGCAATCACTTTACAGCGCCAGCGATCAAAGATTGGGATTTGATTTCCATTGCTCCCTGTCAGGAGTTGGTACATTTACCCATGATCACATGGACTTCCTCCAGGTGCTCTGGTTTCCTCCCACATTCTAAAGATGCACAGGTTAGGGTTAGTGAGTTGTGGGCATGTTATGTTGGTGCTGGAAGTGTGGTGACACTTGCTGGTTGCCCGCAGCACAATCCTGGCCAATTGGATTTGTTTAAGTTCAAATTTATTCAACCAATTACATGTACACTGCCAAACAAAACAATATTCTTCCAGACCAAAGTGCTCAACACATAAAGTGATATTGGCACAAATAAATTAACAAATAATAAGATGCATTTACAACACAAGATAAAAAGTAAACGTTATAATGCTGCTGGTGCTTCATATGTGACGAGACTTGGGAGGTGGCAGTGAGTTCAGTAGTCTTACGGTCTGGGGGAAGCAACTGTTTCCCATCCTAGCAGTTGTTGTCCCGATGCCACAGAACCTCCTTCCTAATGCTGAGGGGTAAAATAGATTGTTGGACAGGATTGAAGGGACAATGCTATGGCCCTGCATAAGCAATATCTCTGATGGTTAGAAAAGAGACCACAATGATCCTCTCAGAAATCTTTGCGATCCTTTGTAGTGAATTGAGGTCAGATGTCTTGCAATTCCTGTACCAGATGCTGATGGAGCTGGTCAAGGTACTCTCGATGGTGCTCCTGTAAAACTTACTTAGAATGTGTATGGGGGGGTGGGGGGAGCCGTGCTCGCCTCATTCTCCTCAGGAAATGGAGACATTGGTGTGCTTTCTTGACTGAAAAGTTAGCGTTGAGGGACCAGGTGGGATTGTCTGATGCAAATGACGGGTTTTACTGTAGGTTTCGATGTATGTGTAATAAATAAAACTAATCTTTATCTTTTGCTTAATCCTGTCGAAAGTAACCCAGTTATCCAGTGTCACTGTTTTCTCCTTGCCATTCCTCCATCTCTGCCATTATATTATCACCATTCCTTGTGTTCTTTTATGTTAACCTTCTTGGTATCATCTCATCAAGTATCTTTTTGGAATCTAAGTGTTTCAGAACAACTTGTTCCTCCTTATCCAACTGATGTTGGCTCGGGTTGTTTGTGTTGTAATTTTCTAAATCCCTCTCGACTCCATCCTTCTGCATCTCCCCTTACTAATCAAGAATCTATCAACCTCTGTTGAAATATGCCCTATGACTTAGCCTCCACAGCTGCCTGTGGCAATGAATTCACAAATTCTCCACCCTCTGGCTAAAGAAATTCCTCCTCATCTCTGTTCTAGAGGGTTATCCTTCTATTCTGAGGCTGTGCCCTCTGGTCCTAGAATTCCCTATTATTGGAAACACCCTCTCTATCTCCACTAGGCCTTTCAATTTTCAACAAGTTTCAGTGAGATCCCTCCCCTCTTTATTCCATGTCTTTTCTTGATTGAATTTAATGAACTCTGACCTCATACAACTTAAGTTTAGGATACCAGTTGCACATCCAGACTTATCATCCTCCGGCTGAATTTGAAATTCTGCAATACCATGATCAATTTTTTTCAAGGGGATTCTTTACAACGATATTAGTAATTAATCCTGTCTTATACAATAGCAGAATTCTTCACCACCCACTCTCTGCAGAGCAGGAGCATAACTTATATTTGTAAGCAATAATTACAAGAATAATTTGTGGATTAATTCTGTTCTTTGTGGTTTTAGGGGAAATAAACTGTCAAATGTTATAGATATTTCCCAGATATCTTGAAGGGAAGGATTTCTTTATATTTGTAACAGATTTTTTAAAAAGCATTGTTTCGAAATTATATTTATTATTGCATTTCTAGGAGTGGCACACAGTAAGTAGTGGTTAACATAACACTTTTACAGCCACTGTCTGTAAGGAGTTTGCATGTTTCCCCATAACCATGTAGGTTTCCTCCGGGTGCTCCAGTTTCTTCCCACAGTCCAAAAACATATGGACTAGTAGGTTAAGTGGTCACATGGGTGTAATTGGGCCATGTGGGCTTGTTGGGCTGGAAGGATTTGTTACTGTGCTGTATTTCTAGATAAATACTGTACATCATAAATACTGGGGTGCTTGGCAAAGAAAGAGCTGAAGCCTGCATTGCGTAGTGGTACAGTGCTGAACTGAGATAAACTGAATACTGCTGGTTTGATGTTTGATATTCTCTGTGTTAGTCACTCACTTTTTGCTGTTTGTGCAATTTGTTCTTTTTTTTTTGCATGTTGGGTGTCTGATGTTCTCTTGAACAGGTTCCATGGTGTTTCTTTGCTTTGTGGCTGCCTGTAGGTAACAAATCTCAGAGTTGTATTCTGTATACATACTTTGATAATAAATGTACTTTGAATTTTGAAACTTTGAAATTTGTTATTTTGTAGCAGAACAGTGCAAGACAAATTATACTATAAGTAATGGAAAAGACAAATAATGAGGTAGTATTTAAGGACTTCTCAGAAATCTGATTTTGGAGGGGAATTTTTAAAAAATGCTCCATTATAGCCCAAAGGTAGTAATAAATTAAATAATTCAGTCAGTTTTTCTTTTGCTATTTCAATGTTATCACAATTACATGAAGAATGGTGACACCTACTGGTAAAACAGCACATATCATGTTCCAATGTCTGGAAATTCATTTCTTTTGGTAGCACTAAAACATTATATGGTAACTGCTGCTTGTCTATTCCATAGCCATTAATAACAGTAGATTTCAGAATTGGATTAAAATATGTTCTCACTTTACACATAGCATATCTAATGTAACTAAACTGAGATGCATTTTTGTGTAATAAAAACATGAATTGCTGGAAATATTTAGCAAGTTAAGTAGCATATATGGAAAGAGAAACTATGAATGTTTCATGTTTAAAATCCATATACACCAAATTACTGTTCTATCATCATCACTGTGCTTTGTCGTTTATCAATCAGGCTTGAGGCACGAACTGCCCCTCAAGTATCTATGCTGACAATCCCTAATCAGACTCTGCTTTTCCAAGTGCTTGTAAATCCTGTCTCTTAAGAATTTTCTCCAAAATTTTCCCTTCACTCAAGTAATCTTCATCAGAAAGAGGAAAACCTGTGCTGTGGGAGGGAGAGAGGGGCAGAATGAAGGGAACATCGCTGATCTGATGAGATCAAACAGATAATGGGGGGAGAGAATGTGGGGTAGAATTACAGTGAGATGCACACACTGGTTCTATTTCAATGTCATGTATTGTTAATAACAATGCTATGGAATGTGCCCAGGAGGATAGACTATGTGAATAAAATGAAAACTGAGCTGAAATGATGACAGGCTGAAATGTCCAATTCTGATAGAGACTGAAAAAGTGAATTATCTAAAATTGGTGAAATGGAAATTATAAAAATTAAAGATGAGCTTTATTTGTCACATATACATTGAAACATACAGTGAGATGTGTCATTTGTGCAGTCACCAACAACACAGTCTGAGATTGTGCAGATGGCAGCCTGTAAGTGTCACCACACCTTTAACCTATAGATCTTTGGAATGTGGGAGGAAACTGGATATGGTGATGTATATGTACTTTGATAATAAATTCACTTTCTACTTTGAATAATGGTAGCATAACTAATATGGTAATGCATGCATGACGTTGGAACTTAAATGGCAAAATTATAGTTTTGTATGTGCAAAACAAATCTCTCTATAGCACCAAAATACTCCACTCTAAAGCAGAAGTGCCAAGTAATACCTCACTTAAGTGGAGAGAACATACAAACTTCTTAAAGACAGTGGTGAGAATCGAACCCGTGGTGCTAGTGCTGTTGTGTTACGCTAACTAATTAGCTACTGTGCTGCCTTGTTGAGACCAGTAGGTTGTGCCCTGCTGAAAATGAGCTTTTATTCTTCAAGCTTGCGTTGGGCTGTGTAATGTATTTTAAATTTTTTTTAAATGAACTTCTAGGGCACGCAGTTGCGAGGGAAGAGAACAGGCAAGTGAGGGGGAGAAAAAGCAATGCCAACAGAAGATAGAGAAGTTCTTTATACATTTAAAGGTTCAAAGGTTCATTTTATTATCAAAGTATACAACTCTGAAATTCTTCAATTCTCCGGGTAGCCATGAAACCAGGAAAGAAAAGAAAGGTAGCACGATCATCAACCCCAAAATCCCACCTCCCTGGAAAGAAAACGAACAAAAATGCACATTGATGCCCCCCGCCTAAGTCCCTCCTCCCGCGCAAAAATATGAACAAAATGGATCAGGCTCATCGACCCCCTCCACATGCACAATGAAATGAACAAAACAGATCAGGCACGGCCCCCACATCCCCCTTCCAAAGAAAAACAGACCACGGGCAAAAAAACACAGAATATAAAACTATAAGACTGAAAAAAGGATTTTATAGTCCAGGTCCTCATCCAAGCGTAGGAAAAAACCCTTGACAGCACTCTTCAGGTGGAGCGGGAGGCTCTTCCCTCTCTGGTACAGTGCAACCAGTCAAACGGCAAGCAGCCAGTGCTCACCCACCGCACTCGTTTCAACGCTACGATCACTCTTGTCGCTTCAGTCGGTGAACAATGGAAGGTATAATCGGCGAAATGGAGCCAAACATCACTTACAGCCCGTCATGTAGCCTGCCCACTATGAGGTTCATGCTCACTGTCTCCTGCTCCCTGCGTCCTCTCTGAGACCGCAGAGCGCTGGAATGCCCAAACAATCTCCAAACTTCCTCGCTGGCCTTGATGTTTCAATCGCCCTCGTCGCTTTAATTGGCAAACAGTGGAAGCTATAATTAACAAAATGGGGTCAAACATTGGCTCACGTGCCATCCTGTTTCCTGCCCACCACGAGACTCGCTCACGCTGCCTCTACTGCCTGGAATCCTCTCAAGAGCGCTGAAGCATGCAACCAGTCTCCAAACAGCAAAAAACACAGGCTCCAACAGTTCCAGAATCACATCCAAGATGAGAAGCAAATGCCAAGGACATAAAAGAAGTGAAATATATGGTTTCATGATGTAACCAGAAGATGCCAACCGAAGGAGCGTTGTATGCAGGTGCCATCTTGACCGGAAGGTTTATATTTCAATTTAAATATCTTATTATTAAAATCTGAAAGCAAACAAAAGCTCTTTAAGGAAATGGCAGCTTAGGATGTGAGGGGAAGAGGAAAGCCAATTGATGGTGAGTGGACTTTTCCCAATATGCTGACATTTTGAGGATTGTGAAACTGAGTGTGTTGTTCAAGACTTAAGGATGGAGGTGATAGAGACAAGATAAAGGGTAAAAGGATCGACAGGTCATTTCAGCATGGATATTTGCAGAGAGGAAGTTTGCCTGTTTCGCCAGTTTACAACTGTCAGAGTCGGTGTGCTCCACCGGAGGCAGTGTGGCACAGCGTTCAAGCTGGGGTTGGTGCTGCCCCCCAGTGTTTGCTTGGCAGAAGACGAGCTGTGTTGTGTCAGACTACAGATTTCTGCAACATTCATACACTCAGGGTCTTGGACTATATTTTTGGTGTGACTGTATTTTATTGATATCTTGTACATGCTATATGCGCTTTGTGCTGTGTTTGACTGTTGGTACTGTGTTTTTCAACTTGGTCCCAGAGCAACAGTGTTTCATTTGGCTGTATTCATGCGTGTTCCTGTATGGTTGAATGACAATTGAACTTGAATGCATCTACATTTTCCATGTAATTCTCATCTTAGATGATGGCTGTGTTTCCTACACCACTTTCCACCCTAAGGAAGGAAGGAATAAAGAGAGATAAAGAAGAATAGAAGTTGGAGCAAAAAACTAGAAAGGCCGGAAATGGCGAATATGAGGGGGGGTATAATTTTAAGATGATTGCAGGAAAATATAGAGGGGATGTCGGAGGTAAGTTTTCTATACAGAAAGTGGTGGGTGGGTGAAACCCCTCTGCTGCCGGGGTGGTAGAGGCAGATACATTACTGGCATTTAAAGAAACCCTTAAATAGACAGCTAGGTGTTAGGAAAGTGGAGTGTTATGTAGGAGGGAAGGGTTAGATTGATCATAGAGTAGGTTAAACTGTCAGCACAACATTTATTTATCAGATGTACACCAAGGCATCCAGTAAAATGCATCGTTTGCATTAACACAATCTAAGGATGTGCTGGGGGCAGCCTGCAACTGTTGCCACACAGTCTGGTGCCAACTTAACATGCCACAGTGGTCAGAGAAACACAGCAAAACAGAACATGCCCAGCAACAAAGCAACAACAGCGAAACAGGCCCCATTCCTCTCTCCCTCCCACCCCCATTTCAGTAAATTGGAGTGGGAGAGAATTGATAGTGAAGGGAGGAAAAAGTGAGTTTGGTGGCACCATAACAGATGGAATTAATGGGCCTGCCATTGATACTTCAACATTTCTGGGCAAAACCCTTTGTCGGGACTTTGCTGAGATTGCCCTCCACAAATGCGGTCTGACCCACTGAATTCCTCCAATAGCTCATTTCTTTTTGCTTCAGGTTCTAGCATCAGCTGCCTTGCTTTACCTACGGTCCTGTTTACTGCCTAAAACCTATTGCTTCTGATTTTGTTTTTGATTCACCATTGTTCTGTTGAATAATCTCATCAATGACTTAATTCTCAAGACTGTGACAGTGCAGAAGGACTTCTGTGTGTATAATTTTTTTGAAATGGCAGGGCATACTGCGGGAGTATGTATTAAAGAATATGGAGTCTGGGATAAGGAGGTCACAAACAGAGACAGGATGTTGAACCTGTAAAAAGTACTTTCTGGTCACCACGCCTCAATCGGGGTAAGTAGATCTTCAAGAAAAGATTTACAAGATTGAGGAATTTCAGTTAAAATTTCACTAGTGAATTAGGTTGTTCTCAAAGGTGTTTGTTAAGAAATTTGATAGAGATGCACAAGATTATGACTGGTTAAGACTGATAGAGGGTAACTGTTCCCAGCAATAAATGGTTTGACCATGAGACATATCAATTTTTATACAAAAGGTTTGATGGAAATATGAAAAATCTTAGGAGTGTCGTTATGCTCTGCAATTTATTGCCTGCAGGGATGGTGGAAATAGAATCAATCAGTACTTTTAAAATGGAATTCTATAACCACATGAAGGAGAAATTGCAGGAGTTTGGGGAAGGATCAGAGAAATGGGACTGACAACTAGGTATAGACCTCCTGCTGTGCCATATTAGTTCCATGATTCATGACCTTTCCATTTACACCTTGTTTGCCAAATGATTCCCAATATTATATAAATAGACTCTGGCACCACAGCAAATAGCTTGGAATGTTTTCATACGTGGCTGGGGGAAATTACATTTTTGCCTCTGAAGTCTTCACATTATTTAAAAATATATATCTGTGGACCCAGACATTCATATGACCTATGTGCAAAATACAAAAGCAGTCTGGATCTGCACTCAGTAGTATTTAGAAGAATGACAGATTTCATTGGAAACATGCAGATTTTTGCAGGGTTTGGCAAGGTAGATGCAAGATTGGTTTATTCTCACTGGGATGCCTCGCACTTGGGATCAGTCTTAAAATATGGTGTTGCCATTCGTAACTGTGGTAAGAAGAATGTTTTTCATGCAGAAGGGAGTGAATCCTGGAATTTTCTGCTCCATTGGACTCTGGAGTTTTGTGACTGAATTTACTTGAAATAGAAACTGAGGGTTCTTGTGACATTAAGGGATATAGGATTGGTGCAGAAAATATTCTTCAGTGAGGCAAAGCTCAGCCATGATCTTATTGAGTGGTGGAACAGATGATATGGGCTGAAGGTTTTGAGGAGATTTGGGATGTCAACGAAGGCTCCAGCAAATTTCTACAGATGTACCGTGGAGAGCATTCTGACTGGTTGCATCACCGTCTGGTGTGGTGGGGGGGGGGTACTGTACAGAATCAGAAAAAAGCTGCAGAGGGCTATAAAAGCAGCCATCTCCTCTATCTCCACTATGGTCACAGGCCTCCCCACCATCCAGGGTATCTTCAAAGGGATGTCTCAAAAAGGCGGCATCCATTGTTAAGGACCCCCATCACCCAGAATACGTCCTCTTCTCATTGCTACCACCAGGGAGGAGGTACTGGAACCTGAAGGCACGCACTCAATGATTCAGGGACACTTCTTCCCCTCCACCATCATATTTCTGAATGGACAATAATCACTACCTCACAATTTTTGCTCTCATTTTGCGTGACTTATTTAATTTTATTTATATATCTTATTGTAATTTATATAGTATATTTTATGTCTTGCACTCCTCTTCTGCCATAAAACAACGATTTTCACAACATGTATCATTGATAATAACATTGATTCTGATTGGCCAACTACTGCTTCTTTATTCAGAATCAGAATCTGGGTTTAATAACAGCAGCATATGTTGTATAATTTGTTTTAGTGCAGCAGTACCTTGCAGAACATAGTAATAAAAGCTATAAATTACAATAAGAATTATACTTTAAAAGAATTATATTAGTAGTGCAAAAAGAGAGGAAAAATAGTGTAGTGAGCTGGTGTTCATGGGTTCATTGTCCATTCTGAAATCTAATGGTGGAGGGGACGAAGCTGTTCCTGAATCGTTGAGTGTGTGTCTTCAGGCTCCTGTACCACCTCCCTGATGGGTAGTAATGAGAAGAGGGCATGGGGTCCTTAATGACGGATGCCACCTTTTTGAGGCATCACTTTTTGTAGGTGTTCTGGATCCTGGGGAGTTCATATGTTGCACAGATGAATTTTGAGTTATTTTAGCTTTAACACATTTTGGACAATTCTCAATGGAAATTCGCGTCAGTCATTGGTGAGGAATTTTGAGGTAATAGCGTTTTTTTCCCCTTGATGTCCAGGGCACACAGATGATGCCAATTGTAGGGTGATGTCCAGATTCTGTTTCTGACAGCCACATTTGTGAGTTCTGGAGTCTGCTGACTGTCAACATACACAAAAAAAACCTCTTGATTAGGCCAACAGTACATCGGACTGCAGTGTTCAGTTTTGATATTCCTCCTTTATGCCCAGTTGTAATAGAGCACACTGCACAAGTTATCAGGATCTCCAAAGCCAATTTTGCCAGCAAGTTAAAAAATATATAAGAAAATAAAACATTGCATTGCATTCAAATGGGAGCAATTTTAGGTCGTTTACAGTGCTGGACTGTTTATTGCTATTCATTGAAACATAGAAACCGTAACTCTTAAAGATAATCAGAGTAGTTGAAAAAAGAATTTCCACTTATTATGTGTTGTCCTTGTGCTATATACATAAATAAACGCGCGCGTGCGCACACACACACACACACACACACACACACACACACAGTGTAATGTATATGTTATACATTTCTTTTCTAAAAGTGATTTCCTCCTTTATTAATTAATAGTCAACATCATCATCATTATGTGCCATAGACGATCATTGGCTTGACCATGATTGTTCTTGGCAAATTTTCCTACAGAGCTGGTTTGCCATTGCCTTCTTCTGGGTAGTGCCTTTACAAGACTGGTGATCCCAGCCATTATCAATACTCTTCAGAGATTGTCTGTCTGGCATCAGTGGGAGCATAATCAGAGCTTGTAATATGCACCGGCTGCTCCCATGGCTTCACATGACCCTGATCGGGAAGCTAAGCAGGCGTTGCACCTCGCCCAAGAGTGACCCGCAGGCTAGCGGAGGGAAGGAGCACCTTGCACCTCATTTGGTAGAGATGTATCTCTACTCCGCCACCCAAATTAATAGTATCGGAGTTATTGCTATACTATTTTCTATCAAAAAAATACTGTTAATTAATTTATTTAGAGGTACAGCATGGTAACAGGCTCTTCATGGTAATATGCCACCCAATTACATCCATATGACTAATTAACCAACTAACCCATATGTCTTTGGAGTGAGTGAGGAAACTGGAGCACCGATTTCAAGTGGTTTTTGATATCACTTCAGATACGATGTCACTATCATTTTAAAGAAATAAGAAGTTGCTAGTCCGAATGTTTTTTTAATTCTCATGATACTATTGTCAGCAAGGACAATAGTGTCACTTCAAGTATAAACCTACATCTGACAGCAATCATGGTGGTGTCAGTTTGATTTGGTAATGTTTTTGCTACAGAGTCAGGTTATGGTTTCAGTTGCCAGCCATAGATTTGAGCAGTGCATTCCTTGATGGAATTCTATATTTACTTGAATAAGCGTAATCTGTAAAATACAACAATCCTACTTGAGTAATTTAGGTAAACATAAGAACCAATATCAGGTTTATTATCACTGACATATGTATGAAATTTGTTGCTTTGCAGCAGCAGTACAATAGCAATACATAAAATATGCTACAAATTACAATAAGAAATAGGAAAGAATAGTTATTGGTTAATATATGGCTAGTGTGATATGTACCTTTGTTGTTCTTTGAAAGATCTGCCCAGTCAGTCCCATTCCCCCGCACACTCTCCATATTCTCACTTTATTGCCCTTTTCAAGTAGACATCTATTTCTCTTGAAATGTACCATGGAATCTGCTTCTCGCAATTTTGCAAATCAGCAATGAAGCCCCTAATCTTTGCTCCATTGGCAAGTTAAAATTTATCATTTATTGCTTTGTTGTTGTTACAAGTTCATAAAACATAGAAGCAAAATTAGCTCATTTGACCTATTGAGTCTGCTCTGCCATTCCATCATGGCTGATTTATTTTTCCTCTCAACCCCATTCACCTGCCTCCTCCTTGTAACTTTTGATGCTCTTACTAATCAAGAACCTATCAAGCTCCACTTTATGTACCAATGACTTGGCGTACACAGCTGCCCGTGGCAATGAATTCCACAGGTTCACCAGATCATGATACACCTCCTTTGTCTTCATTACTTTAATAACTAAATGATGGCCTCATCTTTAGAAACGTGTGTATTGGTTACAAATCATAGTACCTGACACCACTCCCATTGCTTTATTCCCCACAAGAATCCAACTGCTTAAGAGAAAGAGAAAGCCTTTAAAAATGTTTGGAACTATATTGTGACTTTAAAATTCTCAGCACATCCACAACTACTCCTGAGCGGTTAGTTAGTTGTAGCCACTGCCTTAGAACAGGTTGTGTGCTGCCTGTGGAATTTTTAACTTTTCCCGATCTCCACATGTCATTGTTCCATATCCTGTAGCCATGGAAGTAGGTAGTCTAATCGACCACTGTAAAATGTTCCTTGAGTGTTTAAGTGTGTGGTTCAATTTTGGATAACTGAGAATCAGACTTAATATCACTAGTATATGTCGTGAAATTTGTTAACTTTGCGCAGTAGTACAATGCAATACATGATAGTAAAAAAGTTGTAAACATATATATCTGTTAAATAGTTAAATAAGTAGTGCAAAATAGAAATAAAAATGTAGTGAGGCAGTGTTCATGGGTTCAATCTCCATTGTAAAAGCAGGTGGCAGCGAGAAAGAAGCTATTCTTGAATCTTTGACTGGTACAAAATGGGGGGATTAAAGAAGTGGGATTAGTCTAGGATTGAAGATTGGATTAGTTTTAGCGTTCTCTTTATTTGTCAGGTGTTTATCGAAGCATACGTTCCTCGTTTGTGTCAACAACCAACACAGTCCAAATATCATTGAGGGCAACCTGCTAGAGTCACCATACTTCTGACACCAACATGGCATGCCCACAACTAGCTAACCTTAACCGTACGTCTTTGGAATGTGGGAGGAAACTAGAACACCTGGAGGAAACCCACACGGTCATCGGAAGAAGGTGCAAAATTCTTAAAAGAGAGTGGCAGTGGGAATTGAGCCCAGGTTGCTGGTGCTGTGGAGCCTGGCACTGCACTACTATGCTACTCTGCCACCGCCACCCTCCGTATCCATTGGTGATGCAGATTCAATGGTCCAAGTAGCCTTACCGTTTACTGTCCAAGTTTACTGTATCGCTGTATGGCTCTCTGAGACTCGTTCAGTGGAATATCATCATCTGTGACAGAGAGATCTGCTTAGTGTGGTCCCAAAACAGAGTCAGGGCATCAAAATTTACAGGGAGATATCCAGAGGATGGTGTTAAGAGGGATAATAAATTGTCTATGATTGAATGGTAGAGCAGAAGCGATGGACTTAATGGCCTAAATCTGTTCCTATGTCTTATTGTTTTATGAATCTAACTTATGCAGCTTGTATTGCAGAAGTATGTTTTTACGATGGCTTATTGGAATGAAGTGTAACTCATGTAACTTTATGGTTCCATTCAGAAGGAAATTTGTAATTTAATACATAATTTTCCCATTCATCCATTTGTCCCAAATTAAAATAATTGTTATTAGGTCTTGCATAACAAATTCTGGAATAATGGTGTAGACATGATCTTTAGAAGCATTCATTTTGTTTACTGAACTACCTTGGTAAATAGCAGCAAAAAATCTGCTGGAGGAAGTCAGTGGGTCAGGCAGAGTCTGTGGGGAAGGAATTGTGGACTGATTTCACTGAGTTCCTCCATCAGAGTGCTTGTTGCTCCAGATTCAGCACCTGCAGTCTCTTGGGTCTCTACCACGGTAAATGATCAGAAGGTAAAAGTTCCTTTACCATATGATAAAGGAAAACTTTTTTTTAATTTACTGAGATACCGAGCAGAACAGGCCTTTCTGGCCCTTTGTACTGCGTCGTCCAGCAATTCATCTATTTGACCCTAGCCTAATCACGGGACAATTAAAAATGGCCAATTAACCTACCAGCCGGTACATCTTTGAATGCGGGTGGTACAGCTGCCTTTACAAAATGTGCCTTTTGTTTGGAATACTGACATTCTTGATTTTGTACCTCTATGCTCCGTGCTTTCTGTTGTGTGTCAGGCGCCCAGGTCAGCCATTTGTTCTCCAAGCCAAGGAGGTTCAACTTAAAGTCAAGCCATGTGAGCCAGGGCAGGGCAGGTTGAAATTCTCTGTCTTGACCATCTGCAGACATGTACAATGCAAGTCCACAGCCTTCTCATATCTAGACTCTAGGCACAGGGGCAGCACTCGGGCGCACACAACGTTTGGCAAAGTGCACAGGCAACAGGCACAAAGGACATGTGATTACTTGTTACCTCAATACTCATTCTTACAATTTGTCTAAGTCCTGATGCAATCACATTGCTTCCTCAGCACTACCTTCCCCTCCACCTATCTTTGTATCATCCGCAAACTTGACCACAAAACCATCAATTTCATTATCTAAATCATTGACAATGTGAAAAGCAGTGGTCCCAATACTGACCCCTGAGGAGCACCTATTCTAATCCATATGGATCATTCTAATCAATATTTATGCACCAATCAAGGCAAAATCATTTAGGTATGTCTCATAGCCTAATGATTATGGTTTGATTTTGATTTCTTCAGTTGTTTTGGTACAGATGCCAAGAAGGTGCCATACATTTGACAAATAAAACTAATCTTACTAATTGCCATTTTATTGTCTGTGGGGTGAAGCAAGATGATTTCCTTGGGGTGTCAAAGTCCTCAATCTTTGCATCTCAAGGAATAGTGCACTGTCAACCTTTGTAGTCATCAGGAAACCTCCAAGCACATAAATGGTGCTGTTGGGCGGGACGGTGCTTCTTCCAAAACACAGGTTCCTGGGCTTGATTAGTACTTGTTAGATTATCGTAGCCTAATTTTGTGGCATTGACACCCAATCAGCATTGCATGAGGACTAACATTACCAGCTCTCTGCATGCACCTGGCATGTATAAAAGCAAGGATGTAATGCTGAGGCTTTATAAGGCATTGGTCAGATTGCATTTAGAGTATTGTGAGCAGTTTTGGGCCCCTTATCTAAGAAACAATGTGCTAGCATTGGAGAGTGTCCAGAGGAGGTTCAGGAGAATGATTCTGGGAATGAAAGGGTTAATGTATGAGGAGCAGTTGATGGCTCTGGGTCTGTACTAGCTTGAGTTTATAAGAATGAGGGGGAATCTCATTGAAATCTATCGAATATTGAAACACCTAAATGGAGGAAATTTAGAGAGATGTTTCCTATAGTGGGGGAGTCTATGACCAGAGGGCATAGCATTAGGATAGGGACTTCCCTTTAGAATAGAGATCAGGAATTTCTTTAGCCGGGGGTGGTGAATCTGTGGAATTCATTGCCACAGATGGCTGTGGAGGCCAAGTTATTGGGTATATTTAAAGTGGAGGTTGATAGGGTCTTGATTAGTCAGGGTGTATAAGGTTACAGGAAGAAGGCAGGAGAATAGGGTTGAGAGGGAAAGTAAATCAGCTATGATGGAATGGCAGAGCAGACTAGATGGGCAGAATGGTCTAAATTGTGCTTGTGATTTGAAATTGAAAGCAACTCAGTTCTGTAGCACCGGAAAGATGCTTTACTTCATTCAAATTTGTGGCTGAGGTATTTTTTTTGTTGGTTCACCTATAATATATCTGTACTGATCTATGATTCACCATTCATCATCATCATGTGCCATACTCTGCCAGAAAGCGACCACTTTCTTCCACTGCGGTCTGTCGGCAGTCAAACCTCTTGCATCTCTGGCGGGGCGGCTGGTCCACTTCTTGATGTTGTCGACCCAGGTTGTCCTCTGTCTGCCTTGGGAGTGGCTTCCTTCTGCTCTGCCTTCAAGCACAGTATGTTCCAGTGTGTCATCAGTTCTTGAGATGTGTCCAAAATAGCGAAGCTTCCTTTGGATAACGGTTTCCAGAAGTATTGGTTTCGTGCCAGTCTTTTCTAGTATGAGTTGGAAAGATTCATCGGATGAAATTGAATCTTTCCAATCCAATTTCATCTGATGAAAGATTCACCATTAAACCAATAAATATTTCAGCAAATTGCCTGCAGAGGGCGACAGAGTTCAGTGAAATAACCTTCCTTTGATTGAAATAATGCTGAAAAAGCAATTATTTTCTTTAGTTACTGTTCATTTTGCAGTACACAGGGAAGTGCTAAATCACAGATTGCCTTTAGTTCTGACTCCACAATGCAGCTTTAACTACTGTTTTTTTGGTGTGGAGACCAACATTCCCTCTAATTTGTTTACAGCCACATGGATCAACCACTGCTTTGGGAAAGACATTTTTACACGGCCTGAAAACTGCGCAACACTTTAAACGTTTTTTTTTTGTGATATGCATAGCCGGCCAGTGGTGTACTGGCATCCGCACAGGGCTTTGAGGCAAGTGATCCTTGTCCGGCCATCTCCTTGCACGCTTTCCATTTGTGCTGGGTTGAGCCTTGTCATGAACTAGCAATTTGGCCTTGTGAAAAACAGACAAATGCTAACGAAACAGCATGTTTGCTACCCAATATGCCATAATGTGCAGAAAGGAACAACAATAATATACTATGAATATTTAGAAAGAAAATCTTGCACATTTCATAAACTTTTTTTCAGCTGTGTTTATTCCACCTGCATGGCAACAAAGGTTTTGTGCAGTTATTCAGTTACCTATGCAACTTGGAGAGAACAGTGGAGGAGACAGAACGTTATTAAGAACATAAATTATTTGAACAAGTATTTAAGATCCTTAATATTTTATGCTTTGAATTTTATTATTGTTATTGCATGATGTATTTGGCTCTTTCACTCAAACAGTGGATTTGCCTTGATCCACCATCAAGCCATATCTATTTCCTTGTTTGATCCAGTCAGATTTCTGCTACTTCCACGGCATTGAAACAATCCTGATAAATACAAGTAAGATTACACATGATTCTTCTTTCTTGAGTCCAGTAGTAGCCCCCAACATTACCCTCTGTACAATCATGACTGACTTGTAACTGCGTGTGGGATTCTGCTCTGACTGCATCTGCATGTTTGCAGATGACTCCACCATAGTGGGCTGAATCTTAAATCTCAGAGTACAGGAAGGAGGTAGAGAGCTTAGCGACATATTGCCAATGTCAACAACCTTTCCCTTAATGCCAGCGAAACAAAATAGCCGGTCACTGACTTCAGGAAAGTGCGCGGTGGACATGCTGCTGTCTACACTGATGGTGTTGAGGTTGAGAGCTTCAGATTCCTCGAAGTGAACATCACTAGTAGCCTGTTTGGTCTGACCAAGAAACCAACACCTCCGCCTTCCCGTGAGGCTAAAGAAATTTGTATGACCTTTACTTATGTTTATCAAAGCACCATAGAAAGCATCCTATCCAGATGTTTATCAGCTTGCTACGTCAAACTGCTCTGAATGTGACTGCAAGAAAGTGCAGAGTGTTGTGGACACAGCTCAGCACATCACTGAAAGCAGCCTCCACTCTCCCCATCCCACCATGGACTCTAGCTATACTTGTTCCTTTGATAAAGCAGCCAGAGTAATCAAAGACCCCGCCCACTTCACGCATTCTTTTTTTCTCCCCTCTCCTGTCAGACAGAAGGTACAAAGCCTGAAAGCACATAACAGTAGGCCCAAGTACAGTTTCTACTCCACTGTTATAAGACTATGAAATGGTTTCCTAGCATGATAAGATGGACACTTGACCACAAATTATTTTGATCTTTCTGCAAGAAAACGAATCTCAGTGTAGTATAAGTAACATATACATATTTCCATCCATTATCGAAACAGCATCCATCATCAGGGACCCCCACCACCCAGGTCATGGCTGCCTTCAGGAAGAAGGTACCAGGAGCCTCAGAACTCTCACTCTCTCCTGTTGGGTGCAGCTCTTCACTGATTCTTGGATTGACTGAGTATGCCCGCAAGAAAACAAATAACAGGGTTGTTACATGCTAACATTTATGTACTTTGACCTTGACTTATTGTTACCTGCACTGCGCTTTCTCTAGCTGTTACACTTCATTCTACATTGTGCCCAAGTGCACTCACTGTGTAATGAATTGATCTATATGAAGAGTATACAAAACGAACTTGTCACTATTCCAATTCCTGTACTTCTGACCACAGAAGTTATCTGAGGAAGGGGAGCAGTTGGTTCCCTCCTTTTCCTCATTGATATATAGCCTTTCAATCACAATACTAGAGAAATCTAGGACCAAAGTACACTGCCTCAGACTGGAGGGACGTTCCTTTAGAATGGAGATGAGGAAGAATTTCTTTAGCCACAGGGTGGTGAAGTTGTGGAATTCATTGCCACAGACAGCTGTGGAGTCCAAGTCGTTGGATATATTTAAAGCGGAGGTTTATATGTTCCTGGTTCTTCTGGGCGTCAAAGGTTATGAGGAGAAGGCAAAGAATCGGGTTCAGATGGATAATAGATGGCAGAGCGGACTTGAGGGGCCGAACGGCCTAATTCTGCTCCTATGTCTTGTGTTCTAAAGAAATGGCATTATTCAATATTTACACTGATAACTTTAGCTCTGCCTCTCAAATCCTCTGATGACTTCTGCAGAATTTATATTGAAGGCCTCGTAATCTGACATACGGTCTTAGATAAACATTTTCCTTCAGCTAAATGTAGGGGAGGTAGAAGAGCAAACAACATTACATTACAGTACGACCCTGCAGCCCACAATGTTGTGTTGGCCTTTTAACCTACTCTGAGAGCAACCTAACCCTCCCTCCCACATAGCCCTCCATTTTCTCTCAGCCATGTGCCTATCTAAGTGATTCTTAAACACTCTAATGTACCTGCCTCTACTCCCGCACCTGGCAAAGCATCCCATGCACCTAACACTCTGTAAGTAAGTAAATAAATAAAAATGATTTTTAAAAATCCTACCTCTGACACTCCCCATATGCTTTTCTCCAATCATCTTAAAATTATGCTTCCTTGTGTTAGCCATTTCTGGCCTGGATAAAAGTCTCTGGCTGTCTACTCTATGCTTCTTATCATCTTGTACACCTCTATCAAGTTCTCCTTCATCCACCTTCACGTCAAAGAGAAAATCCCTAGCTCACTCAACCTATCCTCATAAGAAAGACATGCTTTTTAATTCAGGTGCCATCTTGGTAAATCTTCACTGCACCCTCTCTAAAGCTTCCACATCTTTCTTACAATGAGGTGACCAGAACTGAGCACAGGCTATTATCAGTAATTATGCACCATCATTAATTCAATCTCATTGCCTGATACCCATCTCAAACTTCTCGGTTGAGGTTAGTTTCCAATCTTGTAACCCCCTTTCACTAATTCCCTAATTCGAACGGTGTAGCATCA